>NW_025813487.1:16211994-16811994 GCF_021976095.1 Xenia sp. Carnegie-2017
CAGCGCACGTGTTGTTCAAAGATTTAATGATAAAAGAAAGATCAAAGACACAAGAAAAATTACCCAAGGCTATTAAAAATATGAAAAGTTATTACAAAACTTTGCAATCGACGTTTAATAAAGTATGTAAGCAAGGTCGTTCTATCATGACCCTAAATCCTATTTTTGATCATTTTGCCTCCAAGACAATTCCTTTGACGCTGTCCGAGAATACATTTTACACTCAATGTCAACGAACCATGTTGAAAAAAATATATTTACAATCAACTCATCCCACTATACAACTGGTCTTGTTACACGATAACATTTTAGAAGCAAAAGAAAGGGGTTCTAACAATTTTGATTTCTTTCTCATGATTCACATGTACGTCTACAAAATTAAAGCAAAATTTTCATTGAATCCAGACAACACTGATGCTATGGAATGGATAGATGCTTATGAAAAAATTTTTTTGCGATGTGCTGCGGCTGCTTACTTGTTTGCTTCTACGGATAATGCTATAGCATCCGCTTTGAAGGTGTTTCAAGATCAAATATGTGAAAATACTTTTTTCGTTGATTACCTTCATTATTTTGGTCCTAAACCTCAAGATTTTGACCTGGCCGCTTTTGACAGATTCAACGAGTATCAAAATGCAGTTGCAAACATGATATGCATTAAAAATAATAGGATAAAACTCCGTCTGCAGCAAACCGATGTACGTCACATGATTTCTTTTGATCTCTCTGATCATGTACAAGCAGCTAGCACATCTCAAAGTCAGAGAGCAGATCAACCTTTGCAATCAAACAACACTCTTTCAGATGTACTTGACAACATAGAGGCAATACGTGAACCGCAGAGAGCTCCTAAGAAAAATAAAGGTAAGAAAGAAAAATCAAAAAGCAAAAAATCATCCAAGCGACAAGAAACGCATGACAACAACAACAACAACGAAACAGCAACGCAAGACGACCCTACACCCCCTACAGATGACGTCTCTACACCTCCTACAGACTACGTCTCTACACCCTCTACATCATTCAACCCTACATCTCTTACACCCCTTGCATATCCTAAATCTACACCATCTGCACCCTTGCAACAGACGACTCTTTACAATCAAACCACGGAGAAGTGAGAACAGTTGAATCACCAAATGTAGAAAATTCTGATACAGATTCAAATATTCAATCACCTTCTAAAACACATTCTGCAATAAATCAAACGCAAGCTGCAAACGAAATAAGACAGATTAGAAAAGAGATGCGTCGCGAAAAAGAAACATCTTCTGAAACACCTCCTCAAGCAAAAAAACGTTGCGTGCGATCGGAAAATGACGAGTGCTATTATGATGATACAACAAATTCGAATAATGAAGAAACTAGTGAAGTAAGAAAGAAGATAAAAAAGTGTATTGATAACGTGCTTGATAATACAAACGAGTTTTTTGGTCACATGGAAGATTACGAAGCTGAAAATTGTATGAAACGTAAATATTTGGTCGATTTTAAACGTAACTTGGAACATTGTTTGAAAAAAACTGAAAAACAGATTGAATTATGTAAATGATGTAATGGTTGCTTCATAATATACAAATTAGTGTGCATATTATAACTGATTAAAAGTTTCGTTACGTCATTGGTTATTAAAAATTTATTCATAGCTTAAAGTCAGTTGTATTTTTTTGTGTGTTCTTTAAATCATAGCTTACATCGTATTTAGTATTTAATTTGAAAGTTGTTGACGAGTATGGTTGTTCATTTTTCAGGAATTGAATGGAACTGGCTGCCAACAATTTGTTTCGCTATTTGTCGGTTCGCGAGCGAGAAGGCTGGAGAGATATATTGAAAGATTTTACATTTGAACCTCACGAGTATAGGGAAACAGATTTTCCTATTTATTTCAGGCTAATTTATAGATATTTATATTCTTATATACAAGAACATTATCCGGACTCGGTTATCAGGGTTCACGTTACGTTATTTTTTAGTGTTCCGGACACGAGTAACGCCACATTAGGTGAACATTTTTCGGGATTTTATCTTGGCTCGAGAGTGATTTTGTGAACATTTTACTTAATTTAATTGACGTTCAAGACCAAGGTGAACGTTTCCAATCCATACAAAATTTCCACGATCTGTTTCTTGATAACATAAGAGTATCTTTGCATGAATCGAGTAAGAAAAGATCAGAACGACAAAGCGAACGTACGCGTAGACGTAATTCCAGAAGAATAGGTATAATACAAGATACCCAAGCGCAACATAGGGAAGAGTTTCGTGCATCGTTGCAACTTATACCCGAAGCAGCGAGACAATTTTGGCAAAGACGTGATGAACGACGGAGACAAATACAGCGATGGCGAGTTCGCCGACGTCGTAGAAGAGTCAGACTTTTCCTCACGAAAGGAGAAGCGGGAGAGGATTACGATAGAATTTATACGTCTTATTTCAAAATTCCGAAAACAGTACAATGTTGCCAAAATTGATTTCAGACATAGAAAATTATGTTATGCATTTTCTAAAATATATTGCATGAGATGCATGAGATCTTTCCCTAAACAGCCGTTCAACACGCATCCTTGCGACACCAAAAAATGTCCGTTTTGTTGGCGTACGAAATGTCAAGAAGATGCGGCATACAGACCTAAATGCGACATTTGTTTTGCACCTTGCGCTAGCCGAGAATGTTTGCAAGTTCATTACGGAAAATGTGAAACCATTGATTTGACTGGATTTAAGAAGATTGATCGAGATTTGGATGTCAACTTGAAGTGTCTCATCGATTACAAGTATGACGAGGATGCAGGAGATTGGAAGTATCCCTATTGTTCTCTGTTCAATATTCATTCTCTTCGCATGAACGAATACATGACGATTGACTCCTTTGTCGACGACTACCTCCGTTTTAGAAAAATGAATAAAGTTAAAATGAAAATTGAGAAAGAACATAAAGAGGCGGAAAAGCTCGGTTGGACGGTCCAAAAACCTAAAAGACGACTATGGAAGAACGATATAAAATAGGTATGGAAGAACGTCGTAAGGAACGCGAAAACGACGAAGGAAACGCGAGGGTTTACCTGATGATGATGATGATGATGAAAACCTAATGAGAGAGAACGTTTGACGAAAATGGACGAGGATGACGACGACGAGTTTGATGACGAAGGATTTGATTACGATAGTTATGATAGAATGGCTGCACCCATGTTGAAATTATTCAACAGATTGGAACAAGAAGGATGTTCTATGGTTTCTTTTCCCGAAACACATATTTTCCAGAAGATGATGCTATGATAGAAGCATTGCGCGGAGAATAGCGAACTATATGCGGTGAACAATTTCCTCATCTTGTCAAAGTTTTGGACCATGCTACGTTTGGTATAGGATACATGGACCCGGAAAGATGTCGCGACGACGAAGATCCGCAACCTCATCTAAGAGTTTATTTGAAAATGGATTACGAAGTGTACACGGATGTATACAACGAGTACATTGTTGCAGATACGACGCTTACCATTACGTTTGTTATTCCCGAACGTGTCAATCATTTTTTAGAAGGTATTGTCACCTTTGATTTGCAAACACAAGATGGTTCCGACACCTATACTTTAAATTTGAGAAGCGATAACAACTATAAGGAAATACAAGTAGCAAACGATCATATTATTTTTCTGGATAAACGATTGTATTATTCTATCATTCAAATAAAAAACGTGAATGGTGCACGTGACGAACGACAATTTATCAAATTTCAAAATAGCAATCATGCTTATTTTGCAACAGCATTGAATGAACCTCGAACCTATGACGTACGATTCTCACCTACAACTTCAGAAATTTCATTGGGAAACAAATTCAAATTTTTAGATTTAAGTCAACTACCAATCACGTCCACGAAACAAAATATGGTGCTGATTGTAGGATTATTTAATCAAGTTGTCTTGTTATTTAATCAACTTTAATTGATAATTGAAAAGTAAGGGTGAGTTTTCTAAAAGTAAGGGTGAGTCTTCTATCAGTAAGGGTGTGTCCTTTAAAAGTAAAGGTGAGTCTTCTAAACATAAGGGTGAGTCATCTAAAAGTAAGGGTGACTCTTCTAAAAGTTTGTGAGTGCCTCTAAAAGTAAGGGTGAGTCTTCTAAAAGTAAGGGTGAGTCTTCTTAAGGTAAGAATGTGCCTTCTAAAAGTAAAGGTGAGTCTCTAAAGGTAGTGGTGTGTCATCGAAAAGTAAGGGTGAGTTTTCTAAAAGTAAGGGTGAGTCTTCTAACAGTAAGGGTGTCTTCTAAAAGTAAGGTGAGTCTCTAAAAGTAAAGGTGAGTCTCTAAATGTAACAGTGCGTCTTCTAAAAGTAAGTGTGAGTCCTCTAAAAGTAAGGGTGTGTCTTCTAAAAGTAAGGGTGACTCTTCTAAAAGTAACGGTGAGTCATCTAAAAGTAAGGCTGTGTCTTCTAAAAGTAAGGGTGTGTCATCTGAAAGTAAGGGTGAGTTTTTAAAAGAAAGGGTGAGTCTTCTAACAGTAAGGGTGTGTCTTCTAAAAGTAAGGGTGAGTCATCTAAAAGTAAGGGTGAGTCATCTAAAAGTAAGAGTCAGTCATCTGAAAGTAAGGTTGAGTCTTCTAAAGGTTAGGGTGTGCCTTAAAAAAGTAAGACGGAGTCTTGTAAAAGTTAGTGTGTGTCCTTTAAAAGTAAAGGTGAGTCTTCTAAACATAAGGGTGAGTCATCTAAAAGTAAGGGTGACTCTTCTAAAAGTTTGGGAGTGCCTTCTAAAAGTAAGGGTGAGTCTTCTAAAAGTTTGGGTGTGCCTTCTTAAAGTAAGGGTGAGTCTTCTAAAAGTAAGGGTGAGTCTTCTAAAGGTAAGGGTGTGCCTTCTAAAAGTAAGGTGAGTCTCTAAAGGTAGGGGTGTCATCTAAAAGTAAGGGTGAGTCTTCTAAAAGAAAGGGTGAGTCTCTAAAAGTAAGGGTGGTCTCTAAAAGTAAGGGTGAGTCATCTAAAAGTAAGGGTGAGTCATCTAAAAGTAAGGTGTGTCTTCTAAAAGTAATAGCGTGTCATCTAAAAGTAAGGTGTGTCATCTGAAAGTAAGGTTGAGTCTTCTAAAAGTTAGGGTGTGTCTTTAAAAGTAAAGGTGAGTCTTCTAAACATAAGGGTGAGTCATCTAAAAGTAAGGGTGAGTCTTCTAAAAGTTTAGGAGTGCCTCTAAAGTAAGGGTGAGTCTCCAAAAGTAAGGGTGATTCTTCTAAAAGTAAGGGTGAGTCTTCTAAAAGTAAGGGTGATTCTTCTAAAAGTAAGGGTGAGTCTCTAAAAGTAAGGGTGAGTCTTCTAAAAGGGTGTGTCTTCTAAAAGTAAGGGTGAGTCATCTAAAGATAAGGGTGTGTCTTCTAAAAGTAATAGCGTGTCATCTAAAAGTAAAGGTGTATCATCTGAAAGTAAGGTTGAGTCTTCTAAAAGTTTAGGAGTGCCTTCTAAAAGTAAGGGTGAGTCTTCTAAAAGTAAGGGTGATTCTTCTAAAAGTAAGGGTGAGTCTTCTAAAATTAAGGGTGAGTCTTTAACAGTAAGTGTGTCTTCTAAAAGTAAGGGTGAGTCATCTGAAAGTAAGGGTGAGTCATCTAAAAGTAAGGGTGAGTCTTCTAAAAGGGTGAGTCTTCTAAAGTAAGGGTGTGTCATCGAAAAGTAAGGATGAGGTTTCCAAAAGTAAGGGTGAGTCTTCTAACAGTAAGGGTGTGTCTTTTAAAGTAAGGGTGAGTCATCTAAAAGTAGCGGTGAGTCTCTAAATGTAACAGTCTGTCATCTAAAAGTAAAGGTGTGTCATCTGAAAGTAAGGTTGAGTCTTGTAAAAGTTAGGTGTGTCCTTTAAAAGTAAAGGTGAGTCTTCTAAACATAAGGGTGAGTCATCTAAAAGTAAGGGTGTGTCTCTAAAAGTAATAGCGTATCATCTAAAAGTAAAGGTGTGTGATCTGAAATAAGGTTGGTCTTCTAAAAGTTAGGTGTGCCTTATAAAAGTAATGGTGAGTCTTGTAAAAGTTAGGTGTGTCCTTTAAAGTAAAGGTGAGTCTCTAAACATAAAGGTGAGTCATCTAAAAGTAAGGGTGACTCTTCTAAAAGTTTGGGAGTGCCTCTAAAAGTAAGGGTGAGTCTCTAAAAGTTTGGGTGTGCCTTCTAAAAGTAAGGGTGAGTCATCTAAAAGTAAGGGTGTGTCATCTAAAAGTAAAGGAGGCTTCTAAAAGTAAGGGTGAGTCTCTAAGGGGAGTCATCTTAAAGTAAGAGTGACTCTTCTAAAATTAAGGGCATCTTGTAAAAGTAAAGGTGAGTGTTCTATAAGTAAGAGTGTTTCTTCTAAAGTAATCATGAGTGGTGTAAAAGTAAGGTTTGTGATGTAAGAGTAAGGGTATAGTCATCTAAAAGTAATGGTTTGTCATTTAAAAGTAAGGGTGAGTCATCCAAAAGTAAGAGTGAGTCGTTCTAAAATTAAGGCATCTTGTAAAGGTGAGGTAAAGTAAGAGTTTCTTCTAGTAAGCATGAGTGGTGTAAAAGTAAGGGTGAGTGGTGTAAGATAAGGGTATAGTCATCTAAAAGTAATAGTTTGTCATCCAAAGTAAGGGTGAGTCATCCAAAATTAAGAGTGAGTCCTTCTAAAATTAAGGTGCATCTTGTAAAAGTAAAGGTGGTGTTCTATAAGTAAGAGTGTTTCTTCTAAAAGTAAGCATGAGTGGTGTAAAAGTAAGGGTGAGTGGTGTAAGAGTAAGGGTATAGTCATCTAAAAGTAATAGTTTGTCATCTAAAAGTAAGGGTGAGTCATCTAAAATTAAGAGTGAGTCTTTCTAAAATTAAGGGTGCATCTTGTAAAAGTAAGGGTGAGTGTTCTAAAAGTAAGAGTGTTTCTTCTAAAAGTAAGCATGAGTGGTGTAAAAGTAAGGGTGGGTTGTGTAAGTAGGTATAGTCATCTAAAAGTATTGATTTGTCATCTGAAAGTAAGGGTGTGCCTTCTAAAAGTAAAGGTGGGGCATCTAAAAGTAAGTGTGAGTCATCTATAAGGAAGGGTGAGTGGTAAAAGTAAGGGAGTGGTGTAAAAGTAAGGGGGAGTGCTTTAAAAGTTAAGGTGAGTAGATGTAGATGAGTAAATGTATAGTTAAATACATACCCAAACAATATTACGTAACCACTGACATGATGTAACTGTAGCACCATGTTCCCCATTAAACTTTAATGTGAAAAGCCTGACTGTTCTTCTTTTCTAATTTCTTGAACTTTAGGATGGCTGTGATTTAAAATATATAGTTTTAATGGCTTGACATTCCTCATCCTCATCTTCTAATTGATATATAAACAACAATCAATCATTATTATGTTAAATATGAAAAGATAAAGCAGTAGTAATTAAAAAAATTTTAAAAAATGAAAATGAAGTTCTGTATTGTTGTTGCTTTTTTGGATTTTTCATTTTGAAACAACGATCAACCCACCAATTTTACGATAAACATGTTTCGACTTGTTTACAATGTCAAATTTATAATATAGGAGGATACATTGTACATGATACATATTAGTTAATAAAAGTTAAAGATGAATGACTTAATGTAAGTTTGCAAAAACATGTTTATGGTAAAAAGTTTACAACAAAACCAATCACCTTTTGGTATAAATATAACAAAATAACACCACACACCTGCTTTTTTCGGTCAGCTGGATGGAACAAACAAAGAACCTGAGTTGTTGAGTGTCCTCTCTCTTGACGTACCCGTTAGGAGTTCTCATTTTGACAAAGATCTCCTTTTACTTTGGGATATCGATTTGATTCTCTGTCGTGTGATAATGCAGGCTCATCATGTTTTCAAAATGTTTTCCTCCCAAAATGTTGGTAAGAAAGATTCCCATTGGATACACGTTAAGAGAAATGGAAAAAATTATATATATCTTGTTATGAAATATGTTCATTGAAACTTTCAAATTCAAAAATGATCATGTACTGCTCAGCCATTTAAACTCTTTGAGCAAGAAATCTTTTTGAAACATAATGGCGTTACCTTTTGTCATCTCCTCGTAGTCATTTTAAATCATAAAGTTCACTTCTGCTTATAAATCTATCTGCTGCACACTTTTTAATCATAACGTCAACGCAATTCAGCATCAAATTAAACCCACCGAGCCATTATCAAATGTTGTCACACAACAAGATGGCCGCCATCTATTCAGATGACTTCCAAGCCCCTTCCTTGCTTGCCGAACTGTACTGCCTTCGCCGCCCCCGACTTACTGCTTTCCCTGTAGTGTCTTCGGCCCCCCTTGACTTACTTAATACTGCAGATTATATTACAGGTCACGATCGATATTCATCAAACTATACAAATTATTTAGTAAATCATTTAATTATTCATACTACTTCAATTCTTATTCCGGTTTTTATGTACAGTCTATCAATTCATTATGATCATTACAGGAGTATTATAATTACTTTAAACTATTGACAAAAAGACAATGTACAATATTATTTTATTGTACATTAAAGCATTTAACTTAAACTTCATCTAAATAAAGTAGGAAGGAAGGGGAACTTCCAACTTTATTTACATTGCCAATTATACTTATAGTGGAGCCAAACTAGAATCTATTACCATAAGCAATATTACCATTAACGCAGCATTATTATCATCGTTTCCCTTCAATTTCACTTGTATCGCCATCTAAAAATAGAATGTGTTTCCAATAGATTTTTAAACACAAAAACACATATTAAACATATTTCATTTTGATGAAGTAAAAAAAAATGAAGATTTTTATGTTTAAATTGGGTTGTAACATTATACAACAAATTTCGAATGTTACTAAAAGAATGTATAATCTTTGAAGATGAGTCATCTCAAAAGCAATATCTGCGAATTATCATCAAAAACAAGCATCGTAAGGGAAAAAATGCGACGAAATTTTAGATGGAAAACATAAACATAACATACCATGTTTGTTGTCCATTATCTGCTGACACAACGTGCAATTTTCTCCCAATTACTCCATTTGCAGCCAGAGTCCATTGACTTTTACTTCTTTCTAACACACTTCTTTTGCATTTGTAGCGCACCAATGTTCATTACATTGAACTCCACTGCTCACAATCTTTGACGATGTGTCATCTCAAAAGCAATATCTGCAAATTAAAACCATTCGCAAAACGCTTCAATAAAACACTTAGGAAGAGAGACAATAACAAAACATACCAATTCTGTTTTTTATCTATAGTCCATTATCTTCCCCAATAACATCAACATTTCATTGAAATAGTCATTTACACTCATTAAACACAAAATAATTCCTTCTTCAAACAGTACATAAGCTGCTAATAATTTATACAAGAAAAAAAATATCACTCAAAAAAAATTTCTGGAAATTTTTCTTAATATTACAACAACCTAGGAAATCAGCAATACAACCTCCTAGAAAGTATATTACTCATGAATGTAAATAAACTCATATAAACAATTACAACACAACCAACCAGTTTTTGACGTTACAACTCCTTTCATTTATTGCAGCATGTTCTTCTTTCTTATAAGGGAGTCCCACACACAAACGAAATCCATCACCTTCTTCCTTTTGCATGAGCTTGAACAAAAAGTGCTTAAAGATACAAAATACAATTAGTAACATATCAAAACAGTCGTATTAATTGAAATACAGAAATAACAACTTCCCTTTTATTTTCTTTGTCAATGAAGAATTTCATTCTGAAGAAGTTGACATGCACTTTCACCATTGTTCAGAAAAATCACAATTGTTAATAAATCTTTTGTCATTTTGGTTCCTTCACGCATGCACAATCATTCTATACAACATACAATTAACGACAATTAATACACTGCAAACAAGCAAAAATAGGCGCTCTGGTCCTCCTAGATGACCTTCTCTCAAAGGGAAAAGGAGCAGGAAAAGAGAAAAAAACATTTTAATAATTACTCCCACGGTCGATAATAACAGGAATTAAAAGCGAAATAGCTGCTAGTATTAAATGATATGTTTCATTATTAACAATCAATTAATGACCAACAACAGTAACTGTTTTAAAGTGTGTGTATTTTGTTACATATTCATGAAAGCCGCGTTGGATGATGAAAACTACAACGATGCAGCAAGGCTGCTGCGTATTTGTCCATTGTTTCATATTTCAAATGGTTTTGAATACGACGAGATGACTTTCATCACAATACCTTTTTTAAACGTATTCCTGACGCTGGCAAACGTGAAAATCAAGTTGTTATAATGGCCTATTTAACTCCAAATATTGATAAGGATATGCCTTTCAATTTGATGTTCTGTCATGTAATAAAATGACATAAAGTGTTAAAACTTTTATAGATCAGTCTGTATCAAATTTTAAAATATCATTCAGTAACATAATTTATTCATATTACATTAATTTTATTTTGGCATTTGTCCAAAGTAGAATCTATTCATTTATTGTACAATTTACAATCATAATAAATGGCTTATCAATCATAAGTACATAATATGAAGATCAAAGAAGCAATTCAATGTTACTTGTGTCGGAATAATCAAAACTAATTACACATTCAATACAATACTTTCAAAGAAATAATATAATTAATAATATAATTAATAATATGATTGATAATATAATTAATAACACAAATAATGAATCAACTATAGACAATATCTACTAATATCCATATATTTTTATCATGATATGAGTGCAGTTTAAGTTGATATGAACTTGAAAGCAGATATATTATATACACAACTTCGAGGAAAGGAAAAGGGACTTCAATACCCCAGTTATATCATCACTTAAAGATGGCTTAGTGCAGAGTTGATCATCTTTGATTATCAGCTGACCACCGTTAGGTGGGCTCATACAACAATGGGGCCCATCATCATTATATGAACAAACAACTGACATCAAGAATGAATCAAAACTACACATAAACAATCTTGGCCATGAATCACCATGACACATTCGTAATGAAAACTAGTGAGAGTAATTGAAGCAAAGGACACAGGTGGCAAAGGGACTTTCACAACTCTACTACATCCATGTTGGTTGGATCTACAATACAAGAATACATGAAATAATGATATGCAAAGTAACAATGCATCTGCAAAATTAGTTCACTATATAACAACATATATATCACGAATAGGTCAATTGAGTTTAAAACTAAACAATCGAACAAGAACTTTCAAAGGATCAAAGGATTAAATTTGTAGTTAAAGCCTTTTACAGTAAAAGCTTTACTAATTACACTTCTTCTTCGATAAAAACACAATATTTACCTTTCTTTGTACAACATTAAAGTGACTCTTGCAATTGTTAACATTTCAATAATTGACATCACGACACCTTTCACAAAGACAATAAGTAAACCTTTAGCTAAGGAAAAAAGAAACTATATACAGCTCTCATTTATTGCAGGTCTACAGCACAATCTGAGAAAACTGTACCTCTATGCAATTACCTGAATAAATGTGCCATTCGATAAACAAACCAAAAATCAGTACCACCAATAAAAACCATTGAGATTTTCACAAGAACAACAGAAATAAATCAAGTAGCATATAACAAAACTTTTTCCATCTTCTTTTGTAGCTACTTTTTCCACTCATTTGTTTTCATGTTGAAAGAATATCGTAACATTTATATACACAACTTTGAGGAAAGGAAAAGGGACTTCAATACCCCAGTTATATCATCACTTAAAGATGGCTTAGTGCAGAGTTGATCATCTTTATCAGCTGACCACCGTTAGGTGGGCTCATACAACAATGGGGCCCATCATCATTATATGAACAAACAACTGACATCAAGAATGAATCAAAACTACACATAAACAATCTTGGCCATGAATCACCATGACACATTCGTAATGAAAAACTAGTGAGAGTAATTGAAGCAAAGGACACAGGTGGCAAAGGGACTTTCACAACTCTACTACATCCATGTTGGATCTACAATACAAGAAAACATGAAATAATGATATGCATTTCTTTCATATTATATTACATTGACTCCCAAAAACTGTTATAGTCTAAGCCCCTAAATCACAAATATTATAATGAATCCACCTAACTCACTAACACTATACTTCTACTATACTTCTTGCATTTAACTCATAAACACTATAAGTCACACAATTAGCTTGCATTTCACACATCTAAGTACCAATAATTAAATACAATACATTTATACGAGATGACGTTCATCACAATACCTTTTTTAAACGTATTCCTGACGCTAGCTTATATCTGCTACATTTGATTGAAGAAAAACATCGCTTTGAACTTCATCGATAATGGCTTCTTCACCAAACTTCAACGAACGAATTGATTCTCACATTCTATTTAAATTTACTTTTCATGTTCTTCAGCCAAAGCTGCGTGTTGCTCTTTCTTGTCTTCATCTCATCAGGCCAACATTAATAATAATTTTGAAAACAGCAACACTTTCAAAACGGATCGCTTTCTTCTATGCCAATTGCATGTTAAAAGTTCATTGCCAATGGCTGCTTCATCAAACTAAATGTAAAAAGTGTTATGTTCAAAGAAAGCAAAATGAGACATGATAATATAGACAAAAGAAACAGCCACCATGGGTTGCTGCATAAATGCAACGTCAATTTAAATTTATTGCAAAACAAATCAAATTGATTACACTAGTTTAAATTCATAAAAAAAAATTTTAAGTTTCAATCCGTGCCACGCCTTATAACAGCTTTCTCTTAATTCTCTACTAATCTTCCAAGTTTACTTTTGTAAAGCATTGATATGTGGTTAATCTCGCGTATTTTGTTGTATTAGACAGAATATTTCACAATAAAACCGTCTGTGAAAACTATACTTTTAAAATTGTAGTTGCGCTATTCACGACAGCTAGCTAATCTCTCGGTAAAAAATAAGTAATGATGAGCAAAGTACATACAACATGTGGCTTTGAGCTTCGTAAACATTGTTCTTCGTTTGTGGCGGTGACAAAACTACAACGAGAATTTCTTCTTTAAAAGTACATGTTATTACTCTATAAATCTATTCAAATAATCGCGATGATTCTACTGCCCTGAAGCAATTGAATGAACATTGATGAGAGACTTGCGGCTCCTTGCTGAAGAGTATTTGTCCTTGAACTGAACCAGCAGCTGGTGGAAATGTCGGAGAAAATCTTCCACTAATAATTAAATATAATAGATTTTTACGACATGACTTTCATCACAATATCTCTTTTTAGACGTATTCCTGTGATTGAAGAAAATAACCAGCCAAGAACCATTTAAAGATATAGAAACATAACATAACCTTACCACATCGCTTTCAACTTCATTGACAATGGCTTCTTCAGCAAACTTCAACAAACGAATTGTGACCTTGCCTATCTATATGTAAAAAGAGTAATGTTGCAAAAGAAGCAAAACGAGAAGTGTCCAACGTCAATATATCTCACATTCAAAATTTACCTTTCATGGTTTTCAGCCAAAGCTGCTTGTCGCTCTTTCTTGTCTTCATCTCTACAGGCCAACATTAATAATAATTTTGAAAACAGCAATTCTTGGTTTTTATGTGTGTCTTAAGGGAATAACAAACAAAGAAAGGGCATCCACAAATTAATATTTCCATAAATTAACCAATTCACAGTTTAGTTTGAAAACGGAGGTCATTATCTCACAGTCCAAATTCACTTTAATTTACATACATATGATGAGAACTGTAGAGACGTCAATTTAAATTTATTGCAAAACCAATCAAATCACCATTCATATTCATTACATTAGTTTAAATTCATAAAAAAATTTAAAATTTTTCATCCGTGCCACGCCTTAACAGCTTTTTCTAATCTTCCAAGGAAGCAATACGAGACGTGTCGGACGTCATTATCTCACAGTCCAATTACTTTACACGTTTAGTATTAGCATGATAATTAATGAATAGTTTGTATATGTTAAGTACCATTATTATAATAATCCATTTAATGTTAATTACTGTCAAGTATATAAGAGTTAAGTATTTGAGATATTAAAGCAGAAGTCTGCAAGCCTTGAAAGATACGCGAAACACATAGTTAGAATTTGAAAAGTCAAAACCAAATAAAAGGCTAGCTAACCTTATTGCAGTTTGACTCATTGAAATCGAAATTTGTTGCATCTTTGGTGGGCTCAAAGAAATGAGAGAACGGTCCATGGCCAATATCATGTTGTCAAAGTCTTGCTACTCTGATGCATTAGCATTCTTTATCAATGATTTGAAATTTTCCTTGATGAAGCCTTTTTAATCTATCGATAAGTCCACCACACAAATGAAATGTCCAAGACAAATGTTCGACCTGCTCGTTTCGCTTGGTAAGATGCTTCTGAGACTTTCATCTTTAATGAAGTTTTTACAAATCTGCAACGCCCCGTCTGCGTGGTCCAAACAAATAGAAAATACAAAGGAAATATAATCAGATTTTTCCATACACGAGCAACGGTTTCTTCGCGAGGTTTGTAAGGATGAAGATCTGAGTCTTTGTGTTTAAAGCCATGAAAAAAGTATTGCTTGGCTGTTGTTGCAATTGAAATGCTTCCATTTGCTCGTCGAGTACATACATTTCTTATTGATTCAAGGTTTCATTCACTCATTTGTTCTCCTCTAGCAAACTTAGTAAATCATTCATTTTCCGTTTCCACTTTCAGACTTGTTATGTAAGAGGTTTCTCACACTTTTATTTTGGCTATCTGTTAAAATCTCTTCCAAAGGGAAAATGTTATGGAAAGTTAATCTTCTCAAATGTTGTTAGATAAGATCGTTATTGTTTGTAGTTGTTGCTTATAACATTACGTTATACAATGATAGCATTCTTTTTGTTTAATAACATTCCAACTATTTAACCTTGTGATTATACTTATACATATCGGCAAGCGGGATGCTTGTAACAATCTATGTTTAACGTCGATATTATTAGATTCATTCTTTTCCAGTGGAAAGCGGGATGCTTTGTCCATATGAACTGTTCAACATGCTTCCAAACAAAAATGAGCAGGAATATTCAGTTGATTAATCTTTGATAAACCTTTCACCTTTTAACTCTGCTATACCGGTCACAAGCCCGGGACTTGTAGCGTATAAGGCTCTCTGCTTTTTAGTAGAATTGTCTCGTTTACAAGGAAGAGGAGTGGAAGGTTGATTTTCTCAAATGTTGTTAGATAAATGGTTTTATTTATCAATCTTATGTACAGCAACACAAGCACAATACACAAACATAAGCACGCTAACATAAGTACTTAACTATTTCATTGTCTTCTTGAACTACAGACTACTGCAAAATGAACAACCGGATGATCGCAATGTTAGAAGGAGCGCAATGTTAATACCACGAGTATGCTGATAAAATGATGCAAGACCAATTCATGGCTGATCTGGTGTCGGAACAATTGCGAGTAAAATTAAGCGGTAAAAGACATATAGACATCGAGAGGGGAATCAAACGAAAATGACCCTTCGAGAGGTGGTAGAAGTGCAAGATGAACACAGCGTTTAGTTCCAAAAGCTATCCAGAATAAGTGAATAGCTTATGACTGAACTGTTAGGCAAACATACGTATGAACGTTTTAGAGATGAATATTCTTTGTATTAAAAGACAGTGAAACTGTTCAAGGTCAGAAACTGTTCAAATAGACTAAACCTATCTATCAGCTTGATAAGCTTTTACTCCGTTATAGTGTAAACGCAGCCTAAGTGTGCCTTACATTGACAATTGTTCCTTTTAACAAACAAAACAGTTTTATTCTTTGCACAAGTGATGTTTCATTGTTAATATCCGCATAGGGTTGTTCGTGCATACAGTTCATTGTTAATCTTAGAAAGGTATGCAAACGAGTGCTGTCATACGTTTTGGGCGTTCTTGTCTTGGACAAAACAATCTTCCACTTAGATTTTAACGCAAGAATGTCGTTTCTCGAAGTACAAAATAGCCTTAAACATAGTAGGCTAAAACTTACTTTTGACAAGTGTAAAGAAAAATAAGCTATTCACCTCTTGCTTTCGTCTTTGTCAAACGCATACCCTCTTTGTCGGCTTCCGAATTCAGCTTTTCGGCTTGCTTTAAGGGAACAACTAAACAGAAACGTTTTGGTACGTTAAGTAGTAGAACCGTATTTAAAATGAAATGAGACACAAACGACATATATTTCAACCCTGAAATCGTCGTTTCTTTGCAGAGATGATGTGAAGAAGTTCCCATTTTAACTTGAACGACGCGGGAAAATTATCTCGTGTTTGAGAAAGAATTTGGACGTCACGACGATATTATAGAACTATTATAGAACTATTATCAACAAATCTTCAAAAATATTCATTATTAAAGAATTTAAGAGCTTCGCGTAGTTACATGATTGTTAGTGAAAGAGTGAAAGGTTGATGATAAAAAGTTGAAAAGTTCTTGATAGTTATCATCGCCATAAATCACCAATGGAAGAATTTACCACACGACAAAATCAATATTAAAGTAAATGGTATGAACCCGGGAGTATCGTTACATGTTTGTAAATGTAGATCGTTCAGGTTTGTATAGTAATATGAGGAGTTAAATGAGTGGGTGTTAATTGTGTATTGTTATTGTGAATTAGTATGAAGTATAATGTTTTTAGTTGATCGTTTGTTTGTATTGTGAATAAGTCTTTTAAGGTGCTGGTAATTGTAAGTAATGCACAATACACACTTGACACCCACACATTGACATCCACACATCCTACCTACCTAATACACACAATACAATGACGTAAGAACCAGATAGTAAATGTGGCTAACCTGATGTTTACTCCTCATATGAGTCTGAAGACGACTACTGCTAAGGTTGCCGAAACATCAGTCAACAACAAAAACAGTCCTTCTCAGGATTGTACCAACCTGGACGATCTACATTTAGAAACATGATATTGAAGTTGTTCATATAGGAACTTGTTGAAAACTTTGCTTCACTTTATGTGACAACAGAGGTACTTTAATTCGCAAATTTTGATGATTTACATCTTCTCATAGAGTTTGATGACACCGTTTTCAACTTACTAATGTTCATCAAAAGGTTTTTGCCGGTTGTTCTGTCCCTTTCACAAAAATTTTGCTAGAATCAAATGTTGATAGAACGAATAAAAATGCAAAAACTGTGATTTTGTATTACAAAAGTATAGTAAAGTGGGACTGATACCCCCCACGAAGGTCATAATCAGATTAGCCAACTTCTGGCTTCAATTATCTTACTATATTTTATACGTGGTGCTTTATCCAGTGTAATATACATATCAGTGAACTAAACTGACTCCATAATACGAAAGGAAATAGCCAAATTGATGATAGTTACACGACTCACTAGAAATTGTCATGTTGATGTAATGTCATAAATTGACATTCCTGATTTCTGAACCAATATTGCATATTTAATTTACCGCAAGCTTAACTTAATTCAAATTTAATTCACTTACACAATTGAAAGTTGTTTAATAAATATCAGAATATTACAAGTATATAAATTGCGAGTAAAATTGCTATCTATCTAACAAAGACCAGGCTTGAATAACCGATTTCGTCCATACATAAACTGACAGTGGCTTTGCCGAACAAAGAACCGTCTATCCACGCTTACAGATGGTGAAGTTAAAAGCTTGATTCTGAAATTGCCCAAAAGAAATGAAACCAAAGAAAAAGATATTCCATCAGAAAGATCTTCCAAAGATTAGGGATATTCAATTCTGATGAGACGAAATATGGATGTTTATTAGGGTTATTCAAGTTTATGGAGATGAAAATAGTAATGTAAAGTTTAGATATTGAATCTTAAGTGAGACTAAACACGGATGCTTAATTGGGAAGTTTGATTCTTATTAAGGTAAAATTTTCTAATTTAAAGCCAATAAATATTTTGTGAAAAACTAACAAAACCTCCCTTTTTTTTCTTCCTCTTTAGTCCATCATCTTTCATTCCTAAAAAAAAACAACATTTATTTAAATGAAAATAATCAAGTTTGAAGGGTTTAAGTGCTATTTTAAAAGCTTACATGAACATGGGTATTAGGGATTTTCGAGTCCTAGTAAGACAAAAGAGGGATGTTTAATAGAGATCTTACAGAGATGAAACAGGAATGCTTTAGTGGGAAGTCCGACGACGACTCTTATTGAGACAAAACTGTTCTAATTTAAAGCAAATAAACATACATGTTTTTCTTACTGTTTAATCTTCTTTCATTCCTAAAAAGAAACATTTATTTAAATGAAAACAATCAAGTTTGAACGTTTTAAGTGCTAGTTAAGAACTTATAATGACATATGATGTAATATTTCGTCTTTGTTCCAAAGACATCATCAGACTTATTCGACCTGATGATTTTCTACATGATTTTCTGCAACTGATCTTCAAATAAGACTGATGATTTTCTACAACATATAATTATCTATATATTCTGGCCAAGTTTCAAAAAATTCTACCGTGCAGTTTTTAAATCATAGGCTGCTAATTAAGAGAAATGGAAAGTACACTGTAATATAAATCTTAGTGTTTTCTTCAATTTCTTGACTTTTTATACATTTTTATACTATAAACCTGTGAAATATGTTCATTGAAACTTTCACTTGTTTTATTTAAACAAACACACACCGACGACTTTTTCTGACAGGTGTAAACAAAGCAAACAACTGAGAAAGAAACAATGTGAAACATGGCGGCGTTACCTTTTCTCCTCTCGTCGTAGTCATTTTAAATCATAGTTTCGCTTCTGCTTATAACTCTCAGATGCACACTTCACGACTGAAGTAATATTGCGAATTTTTCATAATATCAACGCAATTTAGCCTCAAATTACACCTACCGAGCCATTATCAAATGCAGTCACACATCAAGATGGCCGCCATCTATTTATTTGACATCCATTTCATCCACCCCCCCCCCGACTTACACGTTTATTAATGCTTCAAACCCATTGAGCTCTATAAGACCTGGAGGGGCAAAGGGGCCTGGGCCTCGTGGTCAAAAACATGGCGGTAATGGCGGATTTTGGTTGTCAAAACTTCCACTTTGAGAAAAATTTTTAACATTCGCTCCCTCCCGAATCCGGATGTCTATTACTGTGTGTATGACAACCAGCGAAAACAACCACGATATCGTTAAGCATCAAATATTGAAAATAATGCTTCAGGTTTTTGTGAAATAGACACACACATTTAAAAGAGGTAAATCTACTGTAAAATAGCGTATATGTTTTCAAGTAATGCTTTAGCTATATTAGAAATAAATATCAAACGGCATTCTTTACACTGTCAATGTGTCGTTAAGCTTTAATGCATAATCCCATGCGCAATACTTGTGTTTTTGACTATTTGTAAACAGCTTGGTGGAACTGTCTTTCTTGAATAGATGGGTAAATCTTAGTTAAAATGTCCAAAAGGAGTTAGAAAAGTTAGCTTACCCTACGACTTAAGTCGACTGGAAATATATTATAAGTAGGTATGTAATTTTTGAGTTTTTGGTAGGATTGATTCTGGGTGTCTTATAAAGTATTATGATATTCTGATAAATCTACTGAGAACTTATGAGGAAAATATCTTGAACTAGAAGAGCAAAAGAACGAAATTCAGAAATTCTATAATCATGTTGCTGGTTCTGTTTTGAGCCAAGATATTAGAAATTGGATTGTTATTGACAACCATGGATCTACTACTGAACAGAACTACATTAATTTCCCATTGAAAATACTATTTCTTAAATCAAAGTGCATTGTTTTCTCTGACATAACACTTTTCTTATTGCTGCATGAAGGCAAACCTGTTAAGATAATTATAATGTAGGTGAAGATATTTAGCAGGTTGTATAATTGTTATTATACAGACATTATTTATGATATTATGGCCTTGTGTAATGTATGTCAAGAACTTATTAATTCTCAAAAATGCTAACCTTCTTGCACTACTTTTCTTTTGTGTCCTTACAAATTACAGTTACTTATACTAATTTTTCTAGGTTCAAACAACTTGACAAATTTTGAATTTTACATTATGCCTTTGAATTTTTCTTTTTGTCTTTTGGTAAAAATATCAGTGAATGACTTAAAATCAAGTTTATCTAAAATAGTATTTTGTACAAAGTAACTATACATAATTGAAAAGTCTCATGTTGAAGGCAGATGTGGCTTCTTTTACTAGATTGCTACTCTTATTCTTTTAAATGATATCGTAATTCTTCAAAAGACATAAAAGTTCTTTGCCATCAATTTTTGCTTCTTCCACATTCAACTTCATTGCAACCAATGCATCTTATGTGAATTTTAATCACCTGGAATTGAAAACGTATGGATTTTGTCAGATGATGCAGTACTGTATTTAATGTTTCATGCATGTCATGATAAGCTTTTCTTGAGCAAATATTTCAAGGTAGGAACAAAATTTGGCACATTATTGAACAAAGTAGTTTTATCTTGATTTTGATGTACTAACCTGTTTACTACACTGTGTAACAAACAATTCATTTACAGAAACACCAGATGGCATTTATAAAACTTTTAGCATAAAGCAAACCTTTACACACCATCATCATGCTTGTCCAAATCTGTCAAATTGTCCAGGCTAGCTGTTTAATACAGGTAATTTTTATTGTACGACATGTACCAAAGAGCTCATTAATTAATCCTGCACTGCATTTGATTTCAATACAGCTCTGTCCTTAATATTTGCTTCATATTTTCAGAAAAATATGAAAAAATCCTCCATTTCAACTCAGTTGAAACAAGGAGTTTTAAGATATGCATATCTCGATAAGAACTGGTTGCTTTGCCTCGTCTAGCAAGCGATTAAGTAAAGAACAAATAAGACTGGATAAACATAACTTAAATTATAACTTAGGAGTAAAAACATTCACAAAATATATGCCATCACACTTCAAGTATTGACTTAAAACAAAACACTGAACACTTTAAATAGTAAACAATCTTACGTTGCTTACCGGTGTCATGAAATGTTTCCTTTTCTGGCATTACTTCAGCATCCGTATACCAAACAAGTTTGCAGCATGTTTTAAAGATAAAATTTCTAAAGTTTTGTGCTTGGCATTGATATTTTATATAATCGCAATTGTGGTTGTCAAATCCGGGTGGGCGAAAAATTTCATTTTATGAGCCGCGTCTTCCGCTGACTTTGACAACCAAAATCCGCCATGTTTTTGACCACGCGGCCGCGCGCTGATAATTTATAGTAATTTTGTTGACGTTTCCCCTCCAGGTCTTATAGAACTCAATGTTCAAACCCCTTCCTTGCTTGCCGCTTTCCCTGTACTGCCTTCGCCCCCCTGACTTACTGCTTTCCCTGTACTGTCTTGGGCCCCCCTTGACTTACTTTATACTGCAGATATTATAGGTCACCATATTCATCAAATTATTCATCAAATTATACAAATTATTCAGTAAATATTTAAATTATTCATATTACTTCAAACTTATTCGGGTTCATTATGATCATTACAGGAGTATTATAATTACTTTAAACTATTGACAAAAAGACAATTTACAATATTATTTTATCGCATTTATCTATCAAAATTGTGTGGGGCAATTTTGACAGACAAAGCATTTAACTTAACTTCATCTAAATAAAGTAGGAAGGAAGGAACTTCCAACTTTATTTAGATTGACAATTATACTTATAGTGGAGCCAAACTATAATCTTAACTATATTACCATAAGCAAATTCACTGAACATCAATTCTGGGCTGGTTTTCCTTGAACAATTACCATTAACAGCATTATTATCATCGTTTCACTTCAATTTCACTTGTATCGCCATCTGAAAATAGAATGTGTTTCCAATATATTTTAAACACAAAAACATATATTAAACATATTTCATTTTGATGAAGTAAAAAAAATGAAGATTTTTCATGTTTAAATTGGGTTGTAACATATACAACAAATTGCTCATCGTCGGTTTTCAAATTATGGCAAAAAAGAATGTTACTAAAAGAATGTATAATCTTTGAAGATGAGTCATCTCAAAAGCAATATCTGCAAATTACAACCATTTACAACACAACGCTTCAATAATTGACACAACAAAGTCAACTCATGGTTTGAAGAGTTCCGCAGAAGCCGCATTGTCATCAAAAAACAAGCATCGTAAGGCAAAAACTGCAACGAAATTTTAGATGGAAAACATAACGAAGCAGCAAAAATCGACGCAGAATTGATAAAACGACACAGAATTTTAAAATCATCTCAAACGAGTGTGCCGTTAAACGCATATCAATTAACAAAACATACCATGTTTGTTGTCCATTATCTGCTGACATAACGTGCAATTTTTTCCCAATTACTCCATTTGCAGCCAGAGTCCATTGATTTTACTTCTTTCTAACACACTTCTTTTGCATTTGTAGCGCACCAATGTTCATTACATTGAACTCCACTGCTTACAAATCTTTGACGATGAGTCATCTCAAAAGCAATATCTGCGAATTAAAACCATTCGCAACAACGCTTCAATAACCTGTGCGAGGGAAACTTAAACAGAAGTTCAATTCTTGGTTTAAAATCGCATAAAACACTTAGGAAGAAATTCTTCTTTTCTCAAAAAACAGGCATCAAAAACATAACCAAGAAGCGAAAAACGTCAATCATGGCAGCGACTGTCGTACTTAAAAAAAAAACATCTGAAGAGACAATAACAAAACATACCAATTCTGTTTTTCATCTATAGTCCATAATCTCTAAAGACTTAGCCCAGTTTCTTCCCCAATAACATCAACATTTCATTGAAATAGTAATTTAGTCCAACTGCTGAGATGTTCACAACATATTTTTCTTTAACTCCATTGCTTAGATGGTCGAAACGAATTCACTGTTTTTGAGTCTATTGGCTTCTTGTCATCAACGCGGGGTAAATTACTCCAGATTATCGTACTTTTGGTGAAAATCACCAAAAATTCAACAAACATTACAGTCATAAAACACATATTTTCGGACCAATTTATAAAAATTCCTGGGAATTTTTCAAAAGTTAGAAATGTTTTAAAAACATGTTGAAATGAAATAATTCTTTCTTCAAACAGTACATAAGCTGCTAATAATTTCTACACGAAAAAAATATCACTGAAATAAATTCTCTGGAAATTTTCCATAATATTACAACAAACTAAGAAATCTTTGTACGCTTTTGTCAGAGTAATTTACCCCTCATTGTCATTTAGCTCCACTATTGATTTGCATCACAGCTTTAGTTGCTTTCATATCTGAAATGATTAAGCACAGAAAAAGAAATATCATCTCAAGTATATTATTCATGAATGTAAATAAACTCATATAAACAATTACAACAACCAACCAGTTTTTGACGTTACAACTCCTTTCATTTATTGCAGCATGTTCTTCTTTCTTTTATGGGAGTCACACACAAACGAAATCCATCACCTTCTTCATTTTGCATGAGCTTAAACAAAAAGTGCTTAAAGAGACAAAATACAATTAGGAAGAAATCAAAACAGTCATATAATTGAAATACAGAAATAACAACTTCCCTTTTATTCTTCTCTATCTTCTCGGCCTGCACGACAAGGAGCCTATTCCGTAACCTAACTAAGATCGGGATCGAGAGAGAGGTATATCCATAGTCCGGCGTGTGACAGTACCACCTCCCCCGCTCGTCGTGGCCCCGCATGCGCCTTATGTTTTTTATGATATACTTTCGAAACATGTGTTAAAAAATGAAACATTTTGGAATTATATGGTCAGAAGTGAAACATTGTCGAAATATGTAATCAAAAAAATTTTAACATTAAATTTTTAACATTGTTGAGAATTTTTTTGTCAATGAAGAATTTCCTACCTAACCTTGAGTATTACAATTTGTTACTAATCACAAGCAAAACAAAATAATACATACAATGGCAAAATCAGAAATTGAAATTGTTAACTAAGCACTCCCCACAAATGCTTAGTTGCAATTTGACCGGCTTTTTAACTCCCCTTCTGTTAAAGAAGTTGACATGCACTTTCATCGTTGTTCAGAAAAATCACAATTGTTAATAAATCTTTTTGTCATTTTGGTACAAGTAGTAACAAGTTGTAATGCTCCTTACTTGGTTGGTACCAATACTCCTTCATGCATGCACAATCATTCTTTTTTTTTCAGTTTTCACATAATGAAAATTCAGGGAAGTCATTGGGTAGCTGGGTCAATGTGCGGTGACGCCACCCAGCCAGCAGAGCTGAAAAAAAACAACAACATACAATTAACGATGATTAATACAGAACTGCAAACAAGCAAACTTACCTCAGCAACGCAAGTTTCTTTCATTGTTGCTGAGATGGAAGTGGGCTTAATGGATTTGTTGACGTCTTGGCAAAGATACATGTCCCCGTATTGACCTTCAAGGCTAAACTCACCAGCTTAAACCTTACAATGACACCAACTACACACAATAACATAGACCCTTTTATCTTGCTCCCTCAGACAAACAAAGAAAATTTTCTTAACTTAACTGCTTGACTTAATTATCTAAGAATGTATCTTTATCAGAAAATTTCATTGCGGGAGCCTAATGGGGCGCTCTAGTCCGACATGACCACGTTACGTTAAAGCGAGCTCCGAAGAACACGCAACCCGTCCTTTGTCAGGGACCTTCTCTCAGCGCACCTAGCTAAAGGGAGGGAAAAGGAGCAGGCCTTGTACCACATGATGATCATCTAAAGCAAAAAAAAAAGGAATGAGAAAAAAAAACATTTTAATAAATATTCCCACCGTCGATAATCCTTGAACAGATACTCAAGCTTTTTCATCAGCTTGTCACCTGAAACAATAATCAAAATAACAGGAATTAAAAAGCGAAATAGTATTAAATGATATGTTTCATTATTAACAATCAACTAATGACCAACAACAGTAACTGTTTTAATATGTGTGTATTTTTATTACAAGACAACATATTCTTAAAAGCCTTCGTTTTGCTCTTTATAAGTTCAAACACAGAAAAAAATCTAAAATCATCATTTCATACAAACAATGTGTGCCGAAAACACCAGTTTTAATTAAAGTCATGAAAGCCGCGTTTGATGATGAAATCTTTGTGACTATCTATCTATAAACATCTTTACACTTTTCAAAAGATCACATTCACTTTCACTTTCAAAATACAAATTTCTTTCGTAAATATAAAGCATTGTGTAAGTTGCGCTATTTATAACGGTTTGGCTTTCTGCTAATAAAGGAGTAACAATGAGCAAACTACTTACAACATGTGGCTTTGCGCTTCGTAAACATTATACTTCGTGTATGGCGGTGTCAAAACTAAAACGAGAATTTCTTCTTTTAATGTATATTGCTCTATAAATCTATTTTTGAGGATGGAGCAAGGGCTGCTGAGTATTTGTCCATTGTTGCATATTTCAAATGGTTTTGAATAAACGTCGGAAATGTCGAAGAAAATCTTCCACCAATAATTAAATACAATACGATTTATACGAGGTGATTTTCATCAGAATACCTTCTTTGAAAGTATTCCTGACGCTGGCAAACGTGAAAATCAAGTTGTTAGCACATCGCTTTCAACTTTATAGATAATGGCTTCTTCTTCTAAAGGAAGCAAAACGAGAAATGTCAGTTCTCCTTAAAGTTGCTCTTCTTTGCCTTCATCTCATCAGACAAACAATCATAATTGTCACATGAAAACCAATACCAATACTTTGCAAAAATTATCAAATTCACAGTTTACTTTGAAATCATAGTCCAAACAAACTTACAGCCACCGTAAGGTTGCTGCAAAAGTGCAACGTCCAATTTGCACAAGTTTAGATTCATCATATAAAATTGAAAATATTCAATCCGTACCACGCCCCAACAACGGCTTTTCTTTAATCTTTCTTCCAAGTTGACTTTTTGTAAAGCATTGATAAGTGCTTAGTCTCTTTTACCGGAATTTTGTTGTAGATGGACAACATTTCGCATTAGACAGAATATTTCACAATAAAAACCGTGTGTGAAAACCGAAACTCGTAAAATTGTAATTGTTCATTCCTTTTATGCCAGAGAAACCGCAAGTTATTAGTTAGTAGCCTTACAGATCTTCTTTCTCAATCAGTAAATACATTTTTTTTTTACTGCTCAACAATCTTTTAAAGAAAAAGAATGTGTTTGAAACCAGTTTCTGATTATATTTTAAGCCATGAAAGCCGCATTCAATGATGACATCTTTGTGACTATCTATAAACATCTTTACACTTTTCTAAAGATCACATTCAGTTTCAGTTCAAAAATTTATATTTTTCTCGTTATTATAAAGCATCATGTAAGTAGCGTTATTCATAACAGCTTAGCTTTTCGCTAATAAATAAGTTGTAATGAACAAAGTACTTACGACATGTGGCTTTGAGCTTCGTAAACATTATTCTTCGTTTGTGGCTGTGACTAAACTACAACGAGAATTTCATCTTTTAATGTACATATTATTACTCTATAAATCAGTTTATTGACGCTTAAATAATCGCGATTATTCTTACTACCTTGAAGCAATTGAATGAATATTGATGCGAAACGCGCCGCACAGCATTTCTCCTTGTCGCATATTTCAAATGGTTTTAAATAAACGGAAATTTCAATGAACTGAACCAGCAGCTGGTGGAAATGTCGAAGAAAATGCTCCACCAATAATTAAATACAATAGATTTTTACGAGATGACTTTCATCACAATACCTTTTTAGACGTATTCCTGACGCTGGCAAACGTGAAAATCGAGTTGTTGTTGATTATATCCGCTAAATACGATTGATTAAAAATATCGAGCCAAGAATTATCTAAAGATATACAAACATGACATAAACTTACCACATCGCTTTAAAGATAATGGCTTCTTCACCAAACTTCAACGAACGAATTGTAACATTGCCTAAATATAGAGTTGTGTTTGCAAAACAAGCAAAACGAAAAATGTCCGACGTCAATATATATCACATTCCACATTTACTTTTCACGTTTTTCAGCCAAAGCTCTTTCTTGTCTTCATCTCATCAGGCAAACAATAATAATAATTTTGACAACAGCAATTCTTGGTTGTCATGTGTGTCTTAAGGGAATAACGAACAAAGGAAGGGCATCCATCATATCGCCTTATAGCAGAGAATCCAATGATATTGTTTTGTAAGCAGTCCATCAGCAAGGCGCATAAGAAAACCACCAATACTTTCCATCAATTAACGAATTCACAGTTTGAAAACGGATCTCTTTCTTCTCTGCCAATTGCTTGTTAGAAGTTCATCAAACTAAGTATAAAAAATGTTATGTTCAAAGGAAGCAAAATGAGACATGTGGGAAGCCATTATCTCACAGTCCAAGTTACTTTACACGTTTTGCTGCAAAAGCTGCTAGTCATTCTTTCCTGTCATACATACATAAAAAAACAAACATAAAAAAATTTTCTCAACGCTTTCCATAAAATTATAGATTCGTAGTTTTTACATGGACGGCAACATGCCAATGCGAGACTATTTTTCTTCAATCAAAATGTAAATTAAACAATCACTTTCTGTCATGTTTTGCGTCTCACATGATCATATGAAAAGCATCAAACCTACTTCTCGCCTGAATAAAATTGCGGTGAGTTTGCTTGCTTCTTTAATTTAATTATCACACAACGCCTACGACGACCGACCACATGCAGGGTACCGTTAACCAAGCCAAGCATTGCATATTCAATATAAATGATTGTCATCAGCTGTCAAACTTGTCATTTTGGTGGGTGTAACGTAGGCCTGTTTCAAACGTCGAATTTTGCATGTGTTGAACGAAATACAATAAGCAATTTTATTAGACCAAAATGGAAAATTTGACCGTGGATTTCAAACGTCAAATTTTTCTGGCGTTCAATGCAATTATTACCCTTCGCTTTATCTCGTTCCAGACTTTGTTGTGAGTGAAACGCGAGAGCCAAATTGTATTCGACACATGCAGAAATTGTATTCTTACGTTTAATGTGTAATTGTCAGGGTACAATTCTCGGTGAATAAAAATTACATTACTGCATGTAGTAGGTCAAGAAATTGAGACTCGAAATAATAAAACAAAAGTAAACCAATCTCAAAAAATTCCATAGTAAAAATTCAGTTAGTTGTGATAATTTTCTATTGTTCAACCGGAAACAGCAAACGTATATTATTACTCACTTTAAAAGATTTTTTTTGAAGACATTTACCATTATGTGTAATGCCCAATAACAAAATAGTACATAGTTCTCTGCGCTTGATAACATGAAAGTTGTTCTATCTACTGCACACTTTTGTAGTAAGAGTTCATTTTATATTTCTACAGAGATTCGGCTAATATTCATAATCAATCAATTTCAACAATCAATATCACAAGAGATCACTTTATCTCACATCAACTGATTTCCGTCATTCAGTCATTACTATCAATTATACATCGCAAGTCAACAACACGAAATTTCAAAATTTTCCGATTTGAATCGAAAATCGGGTTAAAAATTAGGTTTAACTTACTCCTTTCTAGATTGTCTAAATAAAAATATATCTAAACAATGAAGTGTAACTGAAAACATTTAAGAAAACGTAAAATTCCTGAGAAAACACAACAGACAAATCGACTAATTTGTCTTCACAAAAAATAATGGCCTTTTGCTATATAAATACAACAAACAAAACACACTTACTTCTCTTTCAGACTTCCGACCTACTTAACTCCAAATTTCTCTCTCAAAAACAAATCACCTTTTGCTACACGGTTGAAGTTTTAAGTTCTAAGAGTTTTAAGTTCTAAGAGTTTTAGTTCTTAGTTTCAAGTTCTAAGAGCTTAGATGAACATGGGTATAGGGATATTTGTCGAATCTTATAGAGACCAAACAGGGATGGGATATGGCAAGCCATTTCGGAAAAAAGGTGGTCGAGAAAAAAATCTCCGTTGAGAAAGCAAACCGATGTTGAGAAACACGTGTTTATCATTGAGAATTTGCAGATGGTAGTTCAGAAAAGCAAATATCCCGGTCGAGAAAAAAATCCCGGTCGAGAAAAAAATCCCGGTCGAGAAAAAAATCCCGGTCGAGAAAAAATCTCGGTCGAGAAAAATCTCGGTCGAGAAAAAATCCCGGTCGAGAAAAAATCGGTCGAGAACCAGTGCACGCACTACCTAAAGATTGGACATGAGGCAGACGAGGGCTGTCATGTAGCACTGCATATTTGGTACTAATATGAGTTTGGCACTACTTTCAAAAGCATAATCATCAGCACAATTCATCACCACATTCAACTGAAATTTATTGATAAAAACAATAAAGCAATAAAGTCCTGTTGAGGGACTTACTCCCCTTTCTCTGCCTGGTCTATTTTGAATGATAAATTTTAGTTGAATATGATGATGATTATTGTGATGACTGTTGTGTTGAATGTGGTGCCATATGTGGGTGCCCATCGTGGTGCCAAATTCACAGTAGCAATTGTAAGATGGATGCGAATGCGAGTAACGGGTCACCAAGAGCAGGTCAACTTATTAACAACATTTTAGCTCGAGTCGAAGAATTGTCAGAAGTTATTTCACCATGTCGTGAAAACTCTGAATTATCGTCTATAAACGAGGAAGTGGCACGATCTTTTAATCGCGGAGGCCGAGGATACGACATAAATTTACAACAATCAACAGCAATGTCGAGCACAGGTACCAGTTTTGCCACCGTTTCGTCCATAGAACCAAGGCAATATTTTCCTGCTATGAAGTATAACAAGCGAATTTTGAACAGCAGCAGCTCCTCAAGGAAAAAGCAATCAAAAATGAAGAAGGGGCCAAGTGGTCCTTTCATACGAGACATAGTCCTTTTGTCAGGGCCAAATGTAAACGCTGTCCCCCGCCAAAGCGCAAGAGTCAATCTAGTGGAAAATGGTCATATTATTTTAGGCTTCCAGCTGATGAAAGAATGGAAGGGATATGAAGTAGAGATGCATGTGAGAAATGCGTTTGGTGACAAACTAAAAGATCACAATATAGATATTGAAATCGTAATGTCGGTCCACAATACATTGCATCCACCCTGTCTTGCACCGAACCAAACCTTAAATGGCTTCATGGTGCACAAAGTGTTCAAAGATAAACCAATTTATGTCAGGCCATCAGTACAGATATTGGAACCATTAAGCAACAGAATCAACAAACCTGAACATTTGAATGATCAAGACGACCTGTGTATTGTGCAGGTATGCTTGTCTTGTCTGCCTTTTCATTTTTTTAAATACATTCTGCTAGAAATAAATTTACGAATAGTCATTAAACATCATTTTTTATTGTTTGTCCTTTCTTCAACATTTTTTCGTTGTAAAGGAAGAATCATAATAAGTTTTTATTTTCATATGTAATAGGATGACTCAAGTGATGATGAGTTTCTAAGATCTGCGTTTACTAATGAACCTCCTTGCATTTTCTTATCAACATCCTGGAGTTGAGGAACACAGTGAAATGGAAGTGACTAATAATCCACCTGCTGTCCAAGAAACCTCTTTGCTATCTGTTGGTACTATTTCAGACTGTTCTCACAACAATGGAAATGTTCAGAATGAAGTTCAACCAGAAGATCCAAACTCTGTTGATATGTCCAATATTTCTGGTATGTTTGTTAAAACATTTTGCATCAAAATGAAATCAAAGGTTTAAGCTGGATTGTTTGCCTTTTGTTATTTGTGATATTTACATCATAAAGTTCTACTACTGAAGATTTTGCTGTCACACATGTTTAATGAGTTATTGCTGAATTCATTTTGTTATTTGTAAATCAGTCTTTTTTTAACGATATTCTTTTTTTTTTAAAGCTGTTGAAACTCTATCAGAAGTGCTTTTGGAAAATGAAAATCTGTCAACTCTTTTGGAAAGTGAAAATCTTCCAACAAGTAACATTGTGATACACCGATCAAATCTTAAGCATAACATGATTGATGCATTTTGTGATGAAGAAATTTTAAATTCAATAGTTATAGTTAAAGTTAATGACAGAGGGCAAATGGAGAAAGGTGAAGGGCGTGGAGTATTTAGAGATATACTTACAGGGTTTTGGCAGGAATTCTTTGTATCTGCTACAGTCGGTGCCAATGAAAAAATCCCAGCTATCCGGCATGATTATCAGAGTGAGCAATGGAAAGCTATTGCAAGAGTGTTTGTGTATGGTTTTTCAAGAAAGGTATCTCCTATCCAGCTCTCACCTGCTTTTATATCTGTGTGCTTGTTTGGTGAATCTTGCATTACTAAAGCATTTCTTTGGAATCTTTTAAGGCATTTTGTCAGTCAGTGAGCAAGAAATAGTTAATGAAGTAGTTAGTGGGAATATGAGCCCCTTGATGATGATGTTATGGAATTTTAAGTAGCTATCAATGTTTTACCACTCCCAGTGAAAACAATATTGAAAATATTATTTGGCAGTTAGCTCATAAAGAAATCATCCAAAAGCCCCGTTATATTGCAAACTGCTGGACCCCAATCTTATCCTTGCTAAAAAGATACATGCCATTTCAGTCACTTGAAAATTTGGTCTCGCTATATAATGAGAAAAAACCTAATGCAAAGAAAGTTGTGAAGCTTCTTGATGCCCATCCTAATACAGATGCAGAAAGGGCATGCTTAGATCACCTGAAAAGATTTATAAGGTCCATTGAAGGAAATATTGGTACTTTTTTGCAGTTTACAACTGGAAGTAATGTACTGGTTTGCGACAAAATAAGCATTTCTTTCAATAAATTGGAAGGCTTAGGCAGACGTCCTGTTGCACATACATGCACTCCTACTCTTGAAATTCCCAGCACATATCAAAGCTATAATGAACTTTCAGAGGACTTCTCAAACTTGCTGAGTAATAAAAATGCTTGGGCTTTTGACATTGTTTAAAAATATTAAGCATTACATTAAATGTTATTGCTCCATAAACTTAAAACTTGTTCTATTTTGTTATGTTAAAATTTATTTTATAAAGACCAGAATTTTATTCAGGACTGTTACAGAGGAAGACATTTTAAAATATTGTTGTATCTTATATATAAATGAACTTTATCAAACAGGCTGGTTTTTCTTGTTCTTTTCATATGTTGTGTTTTCTAAGTTTCTGATCAACTTTTTTCTATCACCATCACAAAATGTCAGTAAGTGTTTGTAATGCTGCACAATAGAAATTGATGCCATAATTACCATCATTTGCCACTGGATTTGGAACAGTATTGTGGACAATGGACCACTGTTCAGGTGACAAAATAATTCTGCCCTCTGGGACAACAATGTTGTTATCTGTTTCAATGTCAGGAATATCTCCATCAAAGTCCACTCCGTAAAATGTAAAGTCTGTAACAAGCTCATCCACTTGGTTGGGAATATTGCCAGAGTACCACAGTGCCATTGGTGACCTATGACCCATTGTTCTAAGTCCATGGTAGTTCCACTGACTTTCAAATTCTCGGAGTGATGCATTTATTCTAGGCAAGAACACTATCTCAAGAGCCAACAAATGTGCTTCATTATCTACATCCAGTAAACCACTATTTTCCATTGTAATAAACAAGTCCTTGTATAAAGCTCCCAGTACTCTATTCACTTCTCGCCACAACCGTTCAATACGTTGGTTGTGAACACTGGTACCTGCAATAAAGCTTCCTCTTCCTGTGCCTCGAGTTGTAATCATGAACTTTGCAATCTCAACGTTTTCCACTCCGCGGTCTGCTCGAACACGTGAAGGAACACCAAATTTTTCATTACCTTCGATAAAGAACTGTACAGCAGTAGTTGCTAAGTTGTTAGTAGAACATTTTAAATAAATGATAGCTCGACTGTAGCCATCTATACAACCGTGAACTACAAACCTCCACTGTATAAGTTTGTGGTTGGTATCAACGTGCCATAACTCATTTGAAGCAGCCACATTGTACATTCTTCTTTGGATAGTAACACGCTTTCTTACAGCCCTTCCCACAGGATCAAGTAAACGAAGGCATTCTCTCACTCTGTTCCTTTGTACAAAATTTGACGAGCAACTAAGCCTCCTCGAATATAAGTTTCTCCAGCATATGGAGTTTGCTGTAGTATACTTTCTATAACTGATTTCAATTCGGCGTCAGTGATTTCAGAAAATGTTTGCGATATGTTTAGCTCTTGGCGGTAGTTATACAGTGTCCTTTCGTTTATGCCCAGCGTTTCTGCTATTGATTTCCAATTCATACCCGTTTCTCGTAATGTTTCTATTTGCTCTTTAGAAAGAACATATTTAGGCCTTCCACCAGTGAACTGTCGACTCAAAGTTAACCTATTATATGGAAGTTGTTCACGACATTGCGACTGCACTTCACTAACAAGGATGTGTAACTCTCTGACTAAATTCTCAAATAAACTCTTTAACTCTTCGTGGCCAAATTTGGATTCAATAACTGATTGAAGAGCAAAAACAACGTGAAAATGTCCCTCTAACTTTCTACATACATATTCTTTCGCGTTGGCATCTTCACTATCACGCGACGCAATAACTAAACAAGACTGTAGGGAAGTAAAAAACGCTATAATATCTTGAACATCCGCCATTACGCCATTCGTAGTATATCAGAGCGCTGCTTGAAGTTGCAAAGAACAGTGCTATGAACCATGGTATAACTATAAATTATGTTGTTACGACTGGCATTTTATTTCTCGACCGAGATTTTTTTTCGACCGGGATTTTTTTCTCGACCGGGATTTTTTTTCTCGACCGAGATTTTTTTCTCGACCGAGATTTTTTTCTCGACCGAGATTTTTTTTCTCGACCGGGATTTTTTTCTCGACCGGGATTTTTTTCTCGACCGGGATATTTGCTTTTCTGAACTACCATCTGCAAATTCTCAATGATAAACACGTGTTTCTCAACATCGGTTTGCTTTCTCAACGGAGATTTTTTTCTCGACCACCTTTTTTCCGAAATGGCTTGCCATAATGGGATGTAGTGTTGGGAAATTCGAGTCTTAGCGAGACAAAACAGGGTGCTTGAGAAGTTTGACTCTTACTAAGACAAAACTGTTCTAATTTAAAGCAAATATACGGGGGAAAAAAACTAAGAAAACCTCCCTTGTTTTTCTTCCTCTTTAATCTATCTTCCTTCATTCCAAAATAAGAAACATTTGGTTAAACGAAAATAATCAACTTTGACCTGTGATGAATAAATGTGTATTTCAAAATATTTAGTTTCCTTTCAAAACTTATCAAAATTTGTCACCTTGATCCTGATTAATGTTGCAACTTCCTCATGGCAATGTGCCAATTTTCATCATCAACTCTTAAGGCTGAAACACACTAGGCAGTCGCTTTAGTCGCCCGTCTAAAACTACCGCTTTGCGTGGTTACTAAGCTAGTAGCGTAGTCGCGTCAGCTAGTCGCTTTGAAAGTCGCATGAATAAAAATGGAGGAATATTTGTTAATTCCAGTTCCACAACACCCCCCAAAAATGCCTTGGCCAGATGAAATAACATTATCCAATATTATCATACATATCTTTTTAACATTAATGTTGGACAACTTTTGTCATTCGAAAATTGGAAGCTTTTGGACTACAAACCAGAAAAAGAAGAAACACTGCCCAGGAAAATAAAATGGTGGCTCGTTGATAAATAATAAAATTAATTGTTTCAAGCATTGAAATATCGTCACAACATCCTATCTAAAAAATTATTTTTGTGCATGGGCATACTGAGTCAAATTATTATTTCATATTATAACCATCACCTTCGCCAAAACTTCGACAACTTTCAAAATTACTGCTCTCAAACTTGAAGACTTTTCTTCTTTAAATATTTCAGAAGCTGCTATCAGCGTGTGGGTTCTCAAGTAGTTGTTGACATATAGTGCAATTTTTTTCCCTGTAAATTTTGTTGATATTTTATCTATTGAGTTCAGGATAAGGAAACGAGAAAGAAAACCCACCCATTTTGTGGAGAAGCTTTTCATCCTTGTCAAACTCAAAATGATATTTTAAAAGGTTACAATTTACAAGTATATACAAAATACGCTTAAAATATATGGGTAGGTACTCACGCAGAATGAAGGACCATAGAATAAAAAAGTTCAACCTTTTGCTCATAAATATATAAGGTAAACAGTAAGCACAAATTCTACTTTTCTTCTTCTTTACTACACATTGCCATTTTGAACGTTTTCAGAAACGTGGTGGTGAATTGAGTTTTGTGATATTGTATGACGTCACATGGACGTACAACTCCATAACGTGAAAAATATTAAGGGCCTGGTCATTCATCAAATAAGAATTTTTGCAGTATGATCAAATTGAACAAGAACAGAAGATGCAACAAGAGTCTAAATCTATTCTTGTTTCTTTAAGTGGATCGGGAATCCAACCTAATAACCATACAATCCCTACTGCAGGTCCCAGGCATGGCCACCCTTTTTTGTTGTTCTTTAGAGAGATTCTCTAAAGATGAGGGAAACCGGCGTAAAGCCGGAGGAAAACCCTCAGAAATCCAACAAGCTACGAAAGCCAGTCGGTGGATGCACATTATTATGTTTACAACATTTATTATACTGCCTTTATCTTTACAAGGTTGTTGACAGAGGTGTCCTGTTGGCAATATGCACCCTTCATCTTTGGAAAAAACCGAAACTGGCTCCATTTTTACGTCATTTGTAGGACGTACGCCATTTTTTGACCGCTTTTACCTGCGCTATTTTTCCTAAGCGCATTCTTAGCTAACTAACCCTGCTGATCAGTGGCATGAAATAACCGATTGGAATGTCTACTACCTACGAACTATTCTGCACAAAAATAAGTAAACCATACCTTTAAACGATGAGACACCTGTAAAGCAACGTTAGTACCCGAGCCGAAAGGGAACCTAACGAATAGGGAACCGCCTCCCTGGGCCCTTATACTTTACCAAACGGCGTGCCAACCAATCCTTCTTGTGTCCAACACTCGATCACCTAGGTACCAATTTGGCACCGTTTACGATTATTCCTACCTGGAACTACATTAAATGTATCGGATAAGTTTGTCTCACTGTCTATCAAATCATCTTCCATGCATAAAATAGATGAAGATGTTCGATTTGATTTCGAGACGATCTAATCCAATACATCATGAATAATTGAACTATATTCCTTCTTTGAATTATTTTCTTCAAGTTAAATAACAGTGAGTTAATTAACTTCGACATGCCACTGTCACAACATTGATTTTGACAGCTATTTAGCAAAAGCAATGCCAGGTTTCATGCACCTATTAATCTGTTTCGTTCTTTATTAAACCAACGTTGCATATTCGTCTTGATGATACAAGTCCCTTATTTTTTTCTAAAAATATTTTAAAAACTTTGACTTGTTTTTATTTATTTTCAAGCGTCTGGTGAACATTTCAAATTTTGCATGGTTCAAAATTCAAACAATTCGAACTAAACGTAAAAATGATTTATAAAGTATCATCAAGCAAGAATATTTCAGACGTTTATAACTTTATATTAATTTAATTTGCGCTATGCAGCTTGCATGCCGGATTACGCCATGTTTCGGTCCGAATTTCTTTTGTTAATTTAACGTGCAATCTGTGATTCGGATTTCGCCATTTTTTGGACCGCAATTTTCTAGTTTGATAACTAAATATACATATGATTCAGTTTTAAGAAGTATAATATACAAGATAATAAACAAAGAAACCCATGCTCATTTCCTTGAAATTAGATCGTGTATCCTGGTGATCAAAAGAAAGAAAAACTTCTAAAAACCGACATCAGACAAATATATTTTACCTTGTACAATGATAATCTTACATTATACGACAGTTTTATTTGAAAAACGTTTTGGACAATATAAGATATATCATCGTTTTTAGGCAAATGTTTCAACCGCCAAAAGCACTGCATCACATGCACAAAACTAAAAAAAAACAACACTAACAAGAATCAAAAGAACAACTAACTTTGTTATTCACTCAGCCAATGATCAATCATCTTCCTGTTAGTATAGATCACCAGGACTTTAACTAAAACACTATAAACCTGCTACCTTAAACGTCGTCTTTGGTCTTCATTCGTGGACTAAAAAACCGCAAATAAATTTATTGTAAAATGATAATAATTTTATTGTGAAAACGTATATATTCGGTGTAATGTTATAACAATTAGTGTAAAGATGTTTTTGCAAGACAAAACATTCCCAACAAATAACATTGCTTTTTGCTAGGCTACTAATTCCCATTTACAACATTATCTTCTGCTCTTAGCGTAGCCAAAAAGCAACTATAAAGATTGGTCAATAAGAAAAATACACATGAATTACCTATAAATTGATCGTCATGAGCACCAACTGCCTCTTTAAAACTTCCAGCAGTGTTGTGTAAGGTGGTTTTGTTCATAGGATGAAACATACTCTGACAATCAACACGTAGTGTTAGGATTTATTCTGTTGATAACTTTTGTGATTCCCTCATACAGCTTTACTCAAATCTTGATACATATCATAATTCAACAAACCACCATGAAATTATCGTGTGTTTTTTAACTCGTGTGGCACAATGTCAAATAGATTTTGAAGTGAAACAACAAAGTTTATGAACGGTAAGTTAACGTTTGATTATCACACCATTGCTCGTCGTCGTTCTTCATTCATAGATTAACGTAATCCTTAGCCCAATATTAGTTTGACAAAATCCACGACAACCACGATGTAATCCACGACAACCATGACGTAATCCACGACAGCCACGATGTAATCCACGACAACCACGATGAAATCCACGACAGCCACGATGTAATCCACGACAGCCACGATGTAATCCACGACAACCACGATGAAATCCACGACAGGTACGATGTAATCCACGACAGCCAGAATGTAATCGACAATAACCATGTTGCAATTAATCAATATAATACACCACCATTCTATCATTCCTTATCTACAAAACAATGAAGTTCAAAAAATAAAACATGAATGCATTTAAATTTGACAAAAGAATAACGTTATATAACAAATCAAAATGCTTTTAGCAATTCCTTCAATTTTTCGGCTGCGCTTGCTCAAAACTCTTGGTAATTTTATATGAATTAGTTGGATGACTTTATAAATTTAGTAATAAAACACAACCAAAAAGCATTATTCCAATTTTGAAAATTTATTAAAAATTAAATGCTGAATCATTTTTTATTATGACATCATACTGTAATCATAACTTTTTATTATGACATCATACTCAATGTAACCAGCTTTGCAGAAACTGTAAGTAATGATCAAACAAGTACAAAAGGTAATTACAAGAAAAGTTTAATACCTGTAGACTCATCGTCATAAGCAGCCAACTGCAACTCCTAAACGTTCAGCAGTGATAAAGGTGGTTTAAGAAAAAACAGTTTGAAGAAAAATTTCTGAAATGAAAAATCATTATACTATTATTAGTTATTACATCCATCCACCTGAAACGATCGCTTGTTTGATATCGAACAGATAAAAACACATCAACAACCACTTACCAAAATATATTTTAAGCTTTGTGGTATTAGGATGAATAATTTGTTTCCTGATATTGAGTTTATAGTTCACCATGTCAGTTTTAAAACTTCCACACAATGTCACCACCATGATTATTAACATTTCTATCATGCAGCATAACAAACCATAGATGGACAAAGCACCATAACTCATTAAATGAATGCTTTTTCCTAAAATTCAGGTGGCAAAATATTCAAATAAGATTTAATGTAAATGTAAATGTCTGTGCATCATCTAATGTTCATCTTACCTGACGTCCATCCTTCATATTGTGCCAACTGCAGCATCTCTAGAGATTTACTTGTGCACACTTGGTCGAAAATCACGTGAAAGTCAAAAACAACAGAACATAAAACTTCGACGATAGGTATTTACATCTTAGTCTGAATTACGTTGTTCAAGAGCTTATTGAGTTAAGGTAAGTTATACGAGACAATTAAGTCGTGTCCTTCATGTTAGACGATGAAACCCACAAACAGAAGCAACATGTTAAAAAAATTATATCTGCAACAAGAAGTCTTCAAAAGTCATGCATGGGCTAAAGTGCCAGGCATTGTATTTACAAGTATAGTTATAGAGTCGTGAAATCTTTGTCTTTCGTCACAAGATTGCTTTGTCATTTTTTTCTTGCACCGTTTCACTGTAATTTTTTTTCAAAACATAGCAGTGAACTTTGCCTTTAAATTTCTCGCTTTTCTTTCTTTGTTGATTTTTCTATCTGATCTAGTTTGATCTATCTGACGCCTCGGATCAAACTAGATCAGATAGAAAAACCCACTCCAATTGAAGAGTCTCTGAAGAAATAAAGTGCCTCAACAACAGAAAACGATGAAGTGCCTCAACAACGGAAAAGAATGAAGTGCCTCAACAACGGAAAACGATGAAGTGCCTCAACAACGGAAGACGCTGCGCGCTGGCAAGAACAACGGAAGACGCTGCGCGCTGGAAATTCGATGAAGCACCTCAACAACGGAAGACGCTGCGCGCGCTGGCAAAATTCGATGAAGCACCTCAACAACGGAAGACGCTGCGCGCGCTGGCAAAATTCGATGAAGTGCCTCAACAACGGAAGACGCTGCGCGCGCTGGCAAGATTCGATGAAGCACCTCAACAACGGAAGACGCTGTGCGAGCTGGCAAGATTCGATGAAGCACCTCAACAACGGAAAACTACATTCGCACGAGTCGATGAAGCACCTCAACAACCTAAGACATTGTTTGCTCAAGATGTGATAAACGTCCCAAACAACGAAATGGTCTGCGCCCTTCCAAAAATTGATAAGCTCCCCAAACAAACGTAGATGCTGTTTTGCTATCATAGGCTCATAAACGCACTACTGCTTTCTTATGTTTCCTTGTTCTTGTCTAATAGTGAACTTGTGGTTCCTGAAGTGACCTCTTCCAATGTGAGGCTTCCATTAATTCTTCTAATTATTCTCGACGTCTTGTACATATTTTACATAATTTGTGGAACGCTTTGTTCAAAGAGTACTTTTTACAACAATACTTTTGTTTACTTTTCTAATTAATAATTAAATGAATAGTGGACAAATGAAGACTTCAAGTTGCTGATGTAAGATTACGTATGATATTTTACTTTCATTTTATAAATAAATTTCTTCGAATTAATGTTTCTTTTCATATTTTATAAATTTCAAAAGAATGAAGTCGTAAAGAATTCTTCATTTTCACTTAAACGTCGATTTCAAATCGATCGTTCACAATGGCAGTTTTGACTTAATTATTGTCTGACAATCCTTACCCAAAACTCAACAGCATTTTGTTTAAAAATATTGACAACATTTACTTTTGATTCATGAGTAAATTTCATCCAGTGAATATGTCTTTTTATGTATACATTTTATAGGAAGGAAGTCGTATAGACTTCTTTATACGCCATTGAACGTCAATTTCACATATATAGGTCATTCACAACACTAGCTAGATTCGTCTTATTGTTTGCTAATCTTTGTACACCTTAAACTCAGGAGCATTTTGCTTAAAAAATGGAAGGAAGTCTTATAGACTTCTTTATATGTCATTGAGCGTCGATTTTTGAAATATTATTCACAATCACTAGATTTGACTTAAAAATTTAATCAAAATCGTTAGCACATGCACACAACATTTAGTTTTGTTTCACGAAGGAATGTTTGTTTTAATCCCTTACACATTTCAAATGGAGGAAGTCATATAGACTTCTTTGAATGCATCGTTTTCAGATAGATCGTTCACAACAATTGTTTTTTTTATCTATTGTCTAATCATTTTCTACCCTTACTAGTACTCGTCTACCAGCAGCAAAATACGACGAAGATAGTGATTGCACAACAAAAATGTTAAACAAACTTTTCGTGCAAAGTTTTAAGAAAAAAGGAAAAAAAAATTTTGTAAATCCATAAAAATACGCTCTGTCTGTTGCTTTCATTTGAATATCCTATCAATTCAAATCAAACGAAATGAGCTTCTGCGTTTTCACCCATTTGATACATATTATAAAAATTGCAATATTAAAATAAAAATATTAACAGAAAAGATTACTACAATAAAAGAATATTATAACAAAAATTTTCAAAAGCGTTTTCGTACAAAAAGAACCAGGCAGTCGATGAAAGTTTTAGAGTCGAAAAATTTTGAGTTTCCTACCTTACTCCTCCTTTGTTCTCTTCCAGTTGTTTTGACAGCGATCCGTTTTATCTTTGCTTCAAATTTCAACCAGGATACGACTTTGGTTGCATTCTTTATGATTGCTCATAGTAAATTCTCAAGAGAAAATTATCTTCTTTTCCTATAGAATAAAAACACATTTATTGGTAAAGTGTTCTTAAAATAGTTTTCAATAACAACTTTTCTAAATTGTACTCGAGTAGCGTACATCGTATTTCATTAAAAATCTTTCTCGCCCACTGAAATTGCTATCATTCGAACTTATTGAATTGAAGAACCTGTAGCCGTCAACACTCTTTAAATTTTTCCATGTATCCCACTCCATTCAAAGATTTTGTGGGTATTTTCGTAGTCAAGCTCATTGAGTTCAATAATAACTGGAGCGGCTATCTCAAGCGCGGCCTTAGATATCTGCTGACGCCAAAAAAATGGCGGATTTCGTCCGTTGCCGCTGAGATTTACCGAAATTGATCGCTTTTCCGAAAATTTCACAATTTCCCACTCCCTCCTGAGGAAAGAGAGAAGAAAATGTATGTGTGTATTTGGGATTCGTCAAGCAATTTTTTGATGAAAATCAAGGTAAAAACCTCAAATTCATAACAGCGAGTCAACTGTGGTTGTCAGTTATGTGCTACTACGAGGATGCATTTATAACTATCGACGAAAGAGCTATATGTCGGCTACACATGTATGAATGCAGATGTGCGTCGTTTTTTTACCAACGTCGAACTTGTTTGATCGATTAAACTCTTTAGTCTATACAAAAAAAGTATATCATAGTTCATCTCCACGGTTCACGAGAGAGAAGTTAGCTTATTTGTTATCATTGCTATTTTGCTTCTTTTCATGATGCAATGGGCAATGGCTTTTTACAATTGTTGGATTTTACTTGTTTCTTTAAAAAGTAAATATTAAATCTCTGGATATTTACGGATTTTCTGTAATTGAGTTTCATATTAAATTTCAAAAGACTCAAGTCTGCATAGGTTTGGTAAATCAAAACAAACAATATTGTATAGAAAGTACTTTAAGTAACCTTTTTGTGATGTTCTGAAGTGCAACTGCATCAAATACTTGTAAAGTTGTAGCACATTTTGATTTTGTTGTATTGATACATGAATTGGGCAAAATGCAAATAATCATCAAAACACTTGTGCTTCCAATGGTGTTTATAATTCATTTGTAGTTTTAATACTTCTACCCTTCTTTTTCACTTTGTTTTGTTTTTCCTATATTTGCAAATAAGTACACAATTTGAATGATTAACACAGTTTTCACCTAAATAATAAATTTCATAAGCAGTTGGTAGTGCATTTTGTTCTCTGAGTATCCACATCTGGTGTTTTGTTCATACAAGAATGATGAAGTGCAAGTAGATATGTCATAGCAAGGCAATATAACCAAATGAATCAAATACCTATAGCGTACTTTTATGCTAGAAGCTTAAAAGCTTTTTAGAAATTATAAAGTTATTGGATTATATTAACCATATATCATCAATCTCATGAAAAGAAATAAGAAGCAAAAAATTTGTAGGAAAGCTTTGAAAAGTGAAAAACTTTTCTTTAAAAAGTAGCAATAATGCATATGATAAATCTCCATTCTGTACTTTACTAGGTAAATAAGCTCAAACTGTTTCTTGAAACAAAACTGTAATAATGAAGAAATATACAGTACAGTAACTTTGAAAGTTTCATCACTGAATCTTTAATGCTTCAGTGTAGTGCATTAGATATTAGTAACATTTATACAACACTCAACTAAAATGTTTTGATAAAGATATGACTTGATTTAAACATAAGTTATATAAAACCCAATGGCTTATACAGTTTGATGCTTCACATCTGCATCAAGTCATCAATCTCAGTACAAATGTTTACATAGACTTTATGGCTTTCCCATTTTATATCTTTGTGAATTGACATTTCATTAAGCATCAAAACACACACAACCTTGCCATCTTTCTTTGGTTCATGAACTTTAACTTCAAAGCATTCAAGGCATCCTTAGTGAATCCATTGTCTCCATCCTAGAATTTGACCATGATCAAATTAAATAACTCTGGATAGGGCAGACGATAAATCAATTATCTTTACAGCATTATAATTTTTTAAGACTCTGCCTGGTCAATAACATCTTCCAGTCATCTTTACTCCTTGGTCTTCCCTGCATGTTGTCAGCAAATAGAACATAACAAGCTCTGCTCCAAATCATGGGTACTCTTGGGGCTGATCATTTCGTTTTGATACTTACTCACAGAGCAAAATGTGTGCAGGGTCTTTTTTGCTTTAGGGAAGCTTTAGAAAAGTATGCAGAATTTTATAAACAAAAACAGGAAAACATCAGTATATTTGGCGTTCAAGTCAGTCTTAAAAAATACGATCTTTAATATGTATTTTATGGCTTTTAAAGTGCATGTATAATTGCTTTTCAGTTTTCAATCGTTGACGGACTAAAAACTAAGCAACTATCTCACCTGTGAGAAGCGATATGTTCCTTTTGTGGAAACTACGACATCCAACAATTGAACGATTGAAGTGTTGGCATTATAAAGAAATGCCAAAAAGATATCGTCACAGAATATGGAACTAACGATATCGTGTTGGTTTTGAAAATTCTTTATAATTTACTATATACACCAGGGGAGTCGAGAATATTATTTTTCTGCAAAGCGATCATTTCAGCGGAAATACGTCCGTTGGCCGCCATTTTTTTGGCGACCTCGCCCCAGTAAAGATAGCCGCTCCAGTTATTATAGAACTCAATGGTCAAGCTAGTCAGTTTTGCATAATTCGTGCCCAGTGTTCTTCGTTTTCACGCGGAACAAAATTCGCGCCAATTTTATCGAAAGTCCAATGTCCACCATGCATCAACATTTTCATATTTTTTCACATATCTCAAAATTTTCGCTCAAGAGTCAAAAGAGCATTTTTTACCAACAAAAAATCAACCCATGGGATAAGAAATACCCTCCTTATCGCTACTTTTGCAATACTATTACTTTTCACCTAGAATTTTTACATATTTTTGTGTTGAAACGAGGAAGATGTCGGTCGCACAAATTTGTCGCTGAAAAATTATCGATTCAAAAATACACGCTAAAAGCAAAAATATTCGACAAAGTTTCACTTCGAAGTATTCAAAACACCAGCAGTCACCAAGCACACTGAAGTAAAATAAAAAGAAAGACTTTGAAACATACAAACTTGCCGTTTTTATACTGTCAAGTTTCTCTGGCCAAGCAAATAAACCGTCGAAGGCGCAGTTAAACGGCGAATTGCACAAAAACAACCGACGAAAAGATTTACAGTAAAACAATGCGTAACTATACATCAAACAAGGCTTTTGTCATTGAATTTATCAACATTTGAAGTGCGTTTAAAACAATAAATCAAAATTTCACTAACCTTCCTTTCACTTTCGAGTCTTGAGGGCATCTACCGTTGTGTAAAGTGATTGACGTTTATTAAGATCATTTGGTGGTCCGATCGATTTCATTGGTTGATTTCAATGAGCTCTACAAATGTTATTGGATAAATTTTGAGCTCTTACATCTCTGATTGGCTAAATTTCTACAATATGTTAAATATTAAAACTTATCCCAAATAAGTGAAAGGTAAATTAGGTAAGACACTTTTGATAACGCCTCTCTTTGAAATAAAATAACATTCAAAAAAAGTGTTTCTGCTTTCAAATATAATCATCCCAAGTTGAGAATATACAATTTTTTAATGGCTGATATAACTTGCTTCGATGTAACACGCCAAAATCAGCCATACGCAATGGTAACTCACGCCAGGAGCGAGGGCGATGATCGAACATCAAACTGCAGATATAAAAAATTCACGTTTGTTAGCATTTAATGTAGACCAAAATCTTTTGAAAATAGACATGTTTCGACATCTCATGATGCCATCTTCAGTTTAAATGAATAATTACATAGATAATAGTGGAAAGCAGAGAAACTTTGGATTGTCAGTACCTCGGCGTTTATCCAAAGTTTCTCTGCTTTCCACTATTAGCTATGTAATTATTCATTTAAAGATGATCATCTGAATCTCAAAAATTTTGGTCAACATTAAATGCTGAACCCCAAAAGGATCATATCTTGATTCTTCATCCATGATCAACTTTTGATCAGTTTTACGATAACCTCCACAAACCTCATTTGTAAGAAAACTTACCAATGTCCAGGACAGTTCATCGGCTTAAGAGCATAAACTTCCTTTTCTATTTCAAACTTGAATAAATTCTCAGAATAATGTTGCCAATGACCTGACGTCATCCACAGTTTGGTGCTGTAGATATTTGGTGTAACAACTTCTTGAAACTCACGCTTCCAATATTCCTCCTGCACAAGGAAACTTTTTTAACAAAATGATCAACGGGATGAAAGATATTAACGTTGTGGATGTTGGTATTACCGTTGTGACTGTTGGTATTAACGTTGTGACTGTTGGTATTAACGTTGTGACTGTTGGTATTAACGTTGCGACTGTTGGTATTAACGTTGTGACTGTTGGTATTAACGTTGTAGCTGTAGAAATTCCCGTTGTGCTTGAAGTTATTACCGTTAAAGCTGTACGTAATTTACGTTTTGGCTAAAAGTATTTACGTTGCGGTTGTGTTATAATATACACACAACTAGAGTTTTCAAAGAGCAAAGTGGCCTTAACTTCTAAAGATAAAATCATGTTCCAGAATGTCAAGGTGGAAATAAGCAGTACCTTGATAAAATTCACAAGAGTATTGTAAATGTGGGCTCCATTTGGAAGGAAAAAACAGCTCCCAGGACTTAGTTCATGAAAGAAAAATAGTTCTTGTTCCTAGAAAATGAACAAAAAAATGTTTATTGAAAGAATAAGCAATAAGAACTGTTAACACAAAAATTAATACTTAGAGTAGAAACATAATATAAAAAGCAAGTACCTGGCCAATCTTACGATGATCGCGTTTTGCTGCTTCTTCTTGGAATTTCTTCCATTCTTTCAGCTGACATAAATGGATTTAAACACATTTGATGAACAAAGCAAAAAAAAGATAAAAGTCAAATAACAAAATCCTGTAATAATCTTTCATTTTTGCATGCGAAGGACACAGGTGGCAAAGGGACTTTCACAACTACATCCATGTTGGAGCTACAATACAAGAAAACATGAAATAAAGATATGCAAACACAAACAAGCTTATAAAAACCGAGGAGACCTTTTGCAGAACTCGAGAGCAGCAGAAGGCCGAGACTGAAGGTCGAGCGTTTAGCGTTGCACCTGCTTGAGAATCTATGCAAACTTTAGTGGTACCTTCAAGTACGAGCGCTAATAGAACAATGAACATGAGACATGATGCCAAAATAATATATGATGAAAAGGTTTAGGATAGTAGAACATAAAATGCTACTGACAAGTACAAATAATAATCAAATCTTTGTTTTTCCTCTAGATAAACGCCTACAATCATACTCACTAATTGAGCTTCAAAATCACCTCAAAACTATCCAAAGACGGTATTTTAACTTCACTGATGGCTTCATTTGAAATATTTCGGCAAAAATCTTTCCATTGTTGGAGAAATGTGTTTACCATTGAATAGTGGCAACAAGATTTCTGTATCGCACTCAGCGAGTATAAGTGAGCTTTTAGAATACAGGCGAAAGTTTTTCAAAAATTTTTAAATCGTACACTACTTGTTCACAAGAAATACATAAAGATGTTACGTTAACAAATATTTATACATGTAAAGAGAGATGTATTCATGTTCAATTTGTAGTTTTATGATTCAAGATCTTCTTCGTACGAAACATGTGCCTCTTCCTGTGCCTTCGTAAATATATCTTTGTCATCATTCATATTTGATAATTTTTCTGACGCCAATTTCTTTGCATCTTTTGCTGCAAACTTTTCAAACATGTTCGCTGCAACAGTAATTTAAAAACATCAAATAATTAAGTAATACGTATTTTAAAAATTATTTGACATTACCATATTTGTAAAAAGATTGATAAGAGCAAAATCTACGAAAGTAAATGGTTTTTAACATGGGTTTGAGACCAGGCAAAAAGTCCAACAAATCAATCATATCATTATTTCATGTTGAAAATCTACAAACATACGTATAACGATACTCCCAGGTTCAAAGGAGATCATCAATTCATCATTTATCGTGACTTGGTAAAAGTAACCAAACCCAAGTGAAAATGAAATAAATCGCCATTCTTTTTTATAAATTAGTCTTGTTATGTGCAATATATACCTCAGTGTGAACAAACTCTCACTGTCTCTACATATCTAACGTTTTGATTGATGCTTTCATACAATCCAGTATAATTTATGATAACAATGAGATAAATGTTTCGTGAAAATTCTTTTATCTCCCGTTATCTGACGTTAAATAAACTTAAAAAAACCAAACAGAACAACATAAAAGTCATAAACATTACCATATATTGTCTTCTCCTTTACACGATTTTCAGCAATCATCTTTTTTGCAATATTTAATTGTATCTTGGCGTCTTTGTTGTTTGGTTCAAGTCGTAGAACTTTTTCAAACATTTCGCTTGCTTCATCGGGATAATTCATATCTAGTTTCGCCTAAACAGAATAAAAAACCAACTGCAGACGAAAAGACACAATTGAATGAATGAATTTAAAAATATACATTAACTGATTGCATTGACGTAAGGGGAGTAAGGGAGGACCCTACCTACTCCACGATTGTGGTGAGAATCCACAAGTTACGACGCATGCTTTAGTTGACTGATGATTTTCTACTAGTTTGTCACGAAGCAAGTTAACTACAACCAAAGTTATACGTGGAGATCCATCTCCATTAGTTGGTTGAGTAGACCGTGGGTAAATCCATTTCTATCTCACATGCACGTATAAATAAGATATCTCCAGACCTCCCCTAAATCTACACCTGAGCTTAAATTCAAACCTTTCCTTTCCTATAGATGGCTTTTATGTTATTTTTGTCACGACATAATGCCTAAAAAAGTAATAACACATGTAATATAACTTCTTAGAAATTTGACAAAAATTACCATATTTCAAGAAAAAGTGTAACGAGCCCCTGGTGGTTCTTGGTTAGCCCCCCCCTTAATTTTTCATTTACTTCTTTCTAAAATTTTCAACTAGTTTATAACTGTTTACAATTACCAGCTGTTACATTACTCAAAATCTTATGAAAGCAATGAAAAGTTCTTGCCATTTAATAAGATTTTAAAACACAACTTATGCAGTGACGAAGATAAAAGTTATTTGTCAAAAGAAATGTAATAAATACATATACCTTGTCACATGACTCAATACATTCTTTATATTTTGCTAACTTGAGATAACACAAGGCAACATTGAGATGACCAGCTAAAATCAATGATGAAACTTCCTTTAAATCTCTTTCTTCACCTAAGCTTTCCACCAAGGTTACCATGCGAGTGTACTTTCCCAATGCTTGAGAGAATTTTTTTTCCTACAACAATACAAGTGAACAGAGATTAACGTCAAAGCAATAATTTGAAATGTCAGTTTTTACTAATTCTTTTTCCTAGATTTCCTTCAAAATGCTTGTCATATGACTGGCCGTAATAATAACAAGTTAACTGTTCATTTCAAAAAGACAAAGATTATTTGTATTCAAAGCTTAGTTAATTTACCATCATGTTCTAAAACAAAGTTTGAATATTCTTTTCAGACAGTTTTTACCATAATGTTAAAATTCAATCTTTAAGCTCTAAGTTCGTCATGCACTACTAACCAATGTTTTATTTGAGAAAATTTAAGTGAACAGGAAGTGTCATTTTGTTTCAAAATAGTCAAATAATTATATGCTTCATAACCATTGCAGTTTTCAGCTCATTTAATAGACTATATCTTAATCCTAACCCTCAACCAAAATTTGTGTTACAGTGCACTAAACAAATTGAAACTTACTTTATAATACTCTGTTCCTTTCTTCTTTGCAAATATTGCTCCTTCAATTCTGTCCTGAACACTCAACTCCCATGGTTGCTTTAATTGTTCAAATGTCTTCAAATGTACTTCATATTTTACATTGCTACTTGGTTTAATACCCCACTCTTTTCTTCCTTCTTCACCAAATGCATAAGAACTGTCACAATTTGCAACAGATATTTCCCCTTTCTTCATTGTTTTTACTAAGGCATCAACACCAGAAATAACATCAACTAGGTCACCTGTAAGGCAGTCAGATAGATTCAAGTAATGAAACAAGATTGAAATTGAAAAATGTGTTTTAGTTTAAAAATATATCATGAAAATACTGACCTTCACCAACAGTAAATTGAACATCACGGTCATCAAATATTCGATTATCCACCTTGCCAACAAGGTGCACTAAAATAAGTCAAATAGGACTCAATTTTGAGTCAAAATTGCATGTCCTAATGATAGCAGGTTGTATAAAAGCAAATCTATAAAAGCATTATGGAAACTATACATACAACAACTAAACTCGTATAGCTTTTGGGATGATTTAAGCTGAAGCAAGCCTTCAATAATTTTTGTGGAAGGTGCAATGTTTTATTTTTGTTCTTGTTTGTAACAAAGCCAATCTGTTTTTTAGTACTATTACAATGCAAATATGTTTGTGTTCAATCACGGGAAAAATAATGAATGGAATTCATTTCCTTCAAAAATCAATAATAATTTGGCAGAAAATTTTGCATTTTTAGAGGTAAAAGTTCAAGCTGGTTTCACAACTGGTTGTAAGGACTCATATTTTTTACAGATTTTGTTAATATTTAAGATCATAAGTTCAATAATGGCATTTCACTTTACCTTCAACAATTCCTCCTTCACTTACACGTTCACTGCCATTCCTTTCTTGAGAATTTTCTTGGTCACTAACTCATCCATTGTAACCTTTTCATCCTCCCATCTGATCAACTCAATCTCAAATATGAGAGTAGCATTTTGAGGGATATCAGGTGGTTTTCCAACTTTACCATATGCATATTCTGGTTTGCAGGTTAAAACACAAATCTCCCCTTTCTTCATCGTTTCCAGGGCAAGTTCCCAGGCAGGAATTAAATGCCCTAAATACAATAAAACACATTTAGAATTGTTTACACTGGAATTACAGAGAATTGTAGTTTTCAAACCTCTTCCCAGTAGACAATCAAAAGGTCTTCCACGATTACGACTGCTATCAAATTGTGTTCCATCCTCTAAAGTTCCCAAATAGTGTACAAAAACAGTGGCTCCTTCACAAGGTGTATCCTCGCCATAACCTTCTTTTTTTATCACTTTAAGAACGCCACCATCTTGACGACCTGATATATCGACGCTTTCAACCATTTTCTAAAACTTTAAAATAACTGGAAAGAAAAAATTGAGAAAATGAGGTTCTAAATGAACGAATTTTCAAGAAACGATTAATTTCAATTGTGAAGACGCCAAGACGATGGAAACTTTCAATTCGTGAAAAAAAACACGCATAGCGTGTGACATCACGCTTAGAAATAACGATTTTATAAAATGAATAAAGAAAATGATAAATATGAAAAATGATTTTATAAAAACTTTTACTTTTTATAAAACCTCCGACATCACTTTTACTTAAATAATTTAAATAAAGCACAACCGAATTCTACCCTTTCCTAACCAGCGATTGTTTTTATGTTTCATAGCTCTTACATTTAAAAAGATTAGGCGACTTAATCGATCTCAATAAAGAAAATATGTCCATCACATTCGGCAAAATAATGACAAATTTTTGACAATGACACCGAGATTCGAACCCGTCCTTCTAGTCACCCTTGTCTCCCACTGAGAATTAAAATAAAAAAGCTGCATGACACAAGAACGAAGAAACTAGCCTTGTAATGAAACCATTGCCATCAAGACATTACAATAGTCCTCTTCCTTATTTTTGCACGTCTACTCCCAGTAGCATTCACTTTTTCAAACAAGCAATTAAAGAAATATTTTTAAGTTTATAGCTGACGAAAAGGGCAATGCCACAAAACGACAAGAAATTCATAAATGAAAATAAAATCTACAAAAATGATAAAAGACTACTGTCATAAGAAGATTCATGAAATGAGATTGTAGCTGGATTTAACATGTATTGATTGTAATATTTCATATAGACTTAAATTTATAATGCCAAAAATGTGCGTTAGCGCATATATTCCTAAATTAAACTAAATTTAAGGACCTATATATAATTTGTATACATTTTATTTCAGACAGATGAACTTATTAAAAAAAATTTTTATGCTTTTCCTAAGCATTTTAAAAAGAAATAGAAATTTCAGCAATTTGACATAAGACAGTTTTAAACAATCTATGGAATATTTACTGCTACAAGAATGAAAAGTGTCATGTAACTCCTGTTTATACTTTCTTTGCTAGCTGGAATCCTGAGATTAACAAGAGAAGACATATTTCCAATAAAGTAAATTCCGTTTACACGTTTTAGCAGTTTCAAACAAGTTAGGCCGTCCATTTATGTTTAGTCAACATGAAGAAGAATTCTTAGCAAGAGAAAAAACAGACCGAATAACATTGAAGTCAAACACAAGAAACAGTTCGTCCATCATGAAGAATGGCAAATATACCAATGATGAGAAGCACAAAATAACCAGGCGCCTTCTCTTATGTGTTTTCTACATGCTTACGTTCAGATGAATAATCTTTGTTAATTAAAAATACGAAGTGAAGACCGCATATCTGAAAATAAATAAACACAACAACTTCAGAAACTTTCAATACTAACAATATTATGTATCCAAAAAAGTTTAAATAATTCTAAAGGTAACAATTAAATTTTGCTAATAACTAAAACATCACACGTCAACTAACGACGTCATTCTATGATATCAACGAATCATAACTAACTACGTCATAAATACTTAAAACATTACGTCATCTATATAGGTCATATACAATATCAATTAACAAAGTCTTCTACATTAAAGACTAACAAAGTCATCTGCAACATAAACTAACAAAGTCATCTGTAATAAAGTAAATGGTTTGAACCCGGGAGTATCGTTACATGATTGTAGATGGAGATCGTCCAGCTTAGTAGAGTCCTGTAAAGGACTGTTGTTGTTGATGTTGACAGATGTTTTGACAACCTTAGCGATAGCAAAGTCCTGTGAAGGACTGTTGATGTTGACTGACGTTTCAACAACCTTAGCGGCAGTAGAGTCCTGTGAAGGACTGTTGATGTTGATGTTGACTGACGTTTCAACAACCTTAGCGGCAGTAGAGTCCTGTGAAGGACTGTTGATGTTGATGTTGACTGACGTTTCAACAACCTTAGCGGCAGTAGAGTCCTGTGAAGGACTGTAGATGTTGATGTTGACTGATGTTTCAACAACCTTAGCGATAGTAAAGTCCTGTGAAGGACTGTTGTTGTTGATGTTGACTGACGTTTCAACAACCTTAGCGATAGCAAAGTCCTGTGAAGGACTGTTGATGTTGATGTTGACTGACGTTTCAACAACTTTAGCGATAGTAAAGTCCTGTGAAGGACTGTAGATGTTGATGTTGACTGACGTTTCAACAACTTTAGCGATAGTAGAGTCCTGTGAAGGACTGTAGATGTTGATGTTGACTGATGTTTCAACAACTTTAGCGATAGTAGAGTCCTGTGAAGGACTGTAGATGTTGATGTTGACTGACGTTTCAACATCCTTAGCGATAGTAAAGTCCTGTGAAGGACTGTTGATATTGATGTTGACTGATGTTTCAACAACTTTAGCGATAGTAAAGTCCTGTGAAGGACTGTACATGTTGATGTTGACTGATGTTTTGACAACCTTAGCGGTAGTCATTTTTTGACATTAAAGATGACTACCGCTAAGGTTGTCGAAACGTCAGTCAACATCAAGTCATCAACATCAACAGTCCTTCTCAGGATCTACTAACCTGGACAATCTACACCCACAAACGTGTAAAAATATTCCTGGGTTCAAACCATTTACTTTATATACCAATAAAGTCACCTGTAACATACACTAACAAAGTCATTAGACAGTAACACACACTAGCAAAATCATCTGTAACATAAAGTAACAAAGTCATTAGACAGTAACACACACTAGCAAAATCATGTGTAACATAAAGTAACAAAGTCATTAGACAGTAACACACACTAGCAAAATCACCTGTAACATAAACTAACAAAGTCATTAGACAGTAACACACACTAGCAAAATCATCTGTAACATAAAGTAACAAAGTCATTAGACAGTAACACACACTAGCAAAATCATCTGTAACATAAAGTAACAAAGTCATTAGACAGTAACACACACTAGCAAAATCATGTGTAACATACACTAACAAAGTCATTAGACAGTAACACACACTAGCAAAATCATCTGTAACATAAAGTAACAAAGTCATTAGACAGTAACACACACTAGCAAAATCACCTGTAACATAAAGTAACATACACACACATACACTTACGGTACAACATCTTCTAACGACACTACAACATTATCAAACAATATAAAATCCACCTCAAATGTTGAATTGTGATGAAGCTTCGCCTTGATGTCTGTTAAAACAGGTTTACCATCAATGAAAATAGGACGTCTACCTTCGTTCATTATATAATATTCTCCATCTGTTTTCAAACGAATCACCGCCTGTCGTTAAAGAAATGTGTCAAGATTTGTTCAAGTCATACAACATATATAATGAAATAAAATTATAGCAGAGTGGGGACTGAGAAGAATGTGACATATAAATAGTTTGGATATAGAGTAAGAACTGATAACAAATATGGTTAAATTTACCATAATTGGAGATTTCAAAGACAAAACATTTTAAAACATCGGTACATTTTCTGTTGCAATATTCCAACGTTAAAACATCATAATATATAAACATATTCCTATTTTGTGAATAGTTTATCTTCATTTGCGCTAATCGTAGGTATAAATGACAAAAAAAACACCAAGAATATTCAAGCCTCTATCCTCTCTTTGAGTATTTGATCATCAAATTAAGTTAAGATTCAACCAGCTCATCATATGTAGGTAGATTGATACCAATGATTTAATAATTTAAAATGTACAACTGAATATTTTAATAACTTCTTTCCTTTTGTCGTAATGAAAATGTGGAATTCATTGGTCAGTGATATCAAGGAAAGTTTTTAATTCTTCAATTTTATACATCATTAAGATTTTATATCAGTTGTCATGTTCACTTGGGTCCATGCTTTGGTAACTGGTTGCTTCAACAATTACCAAAACATATTTAAGTTGTTTATACAAGGAACAAAACTATTAAATAAATCAATTAATTAATGAACAAATTTCTTAAGTTCAACACATCCTGGTTTATGCACATTTGCATATAAAAAAATACCTGTTTTCGAGAAACTTTTCCAGCAGGACCCTCCAATGATAAATCCACATCAACATTATGGTCTTTCGTAGATCTGCCAACAATAATCTAAAAAACCAAAGAAATATTGAAGAAAAACAAAAACAAAAGACTTTCTCAAAGTTCTTATGGCTCTCAATCTCTGTGAATCAAATACAAACAGAGAAATGCAAGTTTTACCTCTCTTGAACGCATTAAATATCGTACAAGCCTTCCTCTTAAGACCGCCAAAGTTTGTGAATCAAATTCAGTGGGAGCTGTTCCAGATTCATTTAAAGAGTCAACAATTGCCTGCCATCGTGGTATTTCTTCTTCCAGCTGACGAATTTCTCGTTTAGCCCGACGATCAGAAATATTTAATTCATGTTCCAAAACTTCATCATTCATTCTAAGCAATATCATTACCTTTTGAACTTTATTAGGTTAAAGTTAAAAGTGATTCAACTTCTGAATTTAACAAACTAGTTTTATGCAAACATTACAGCAAACTTACTTTTCTATAATGAACACAACATATGTTTAAAAACTAGATACTTTGGGTAGCCATGATACAACTTACGATAACTCAGAATCCTTCACTTGTTCTTCAAAATCAGAGAAGGTTGCCGTGGCACTGCCCAATGCCAGTACTTTAAAAAAAATCATTAACTTCATCAGTGTCTTATGTTTAATTACCGAGGCCTTTTTAGCTAACCTGTCTGATCATCAAGAAGTTGGTAATGTTTCATTTGAAGCCAATGTTGCATGACAGATTTTGCTGTTCTATACTGATGAAATGTTGCTGTATTGTCCTCAAGCAATTTTTGAAAATACTGCACATTAGCAGTTGTTGTCTATAAATGAATAAGAGTCTGATCAATGATAATGTTGTCAAGAAAGATTTAGTTGATAGATATGTTTTCTTGATGAAGAACTTCTACATACAGCAGATGTCTTAGCTAATAAATCTTCTTCTTCTTTGCTCCATAATGTATTACTTTGAATTTGTTGAACAATATCACATGGCAACTGTTTCATGCCATACGATGCCAACCTTTGAACAAAAAGTTTGATTAAAAAAAATTCCTTGCTAATAAAACAAAGCTGTGAAACAACCTTGATGCAACTGGATCATAAAGCAAAGCAAACCAACGATCTTCAACCTCATTTAGTGTAAATCGACAGGAAATTTACAGCCAATATGAACAGCATTCAAATCATTTGTCTGCAAATGAAAAGATTTTAACCGAGAATTTGTCAACAAAATTTTGTGAAATATATGAACATAGAAACTACCTGAAGGACTGCTGTTATAAGAGTCAGGTCATCGGATGGTCGCCATCTGCCAACATTCTTTAATGGTGCTGCATTACTCTACAAGAACAAGCAATTTTTTCAAAAAAAGGAAAGCCCAGTAACAATTTAAATACTAAGAGCAAACCTTATTTTTCTTTTGTTTTTTATGCACAGAAGGACCATGGTTTGAAATAGAAGAAGATTTATTTATTGGCTGAAAATACAAGATTTACATGTAAAACAATATCTTATCATGACACAAAAATTAATGATAAACCTTCTTCTCCTTTTCTTTGATTTCAATGGCTTCAGGTAAGCCTAACGCTTTTCCAGCATTTTTCAAACTGCTTTCCACAAGTTCATCATCAAATTTCTTTCGCTTTATAGACCTTGATGAGCTTCTTCGCGGCGTACTACGGCCTGACGACTTGCCAAAATTATGATTTTTCAAGTGACCACCTGATGCTGGTGATTTATTCCTTAAATCTAAAATATTAATTTTTTGCCAATTTCTGAGCATGTGTTTATATGCTTGAGGGATTCAATACTTCCTTCTTTTAATTCATCAAAACATGTAACTGGAGACAAAAACTCAAATTCATTACATATATTATAACGAAACACCCATGTACTACTGAAAATGAAATAGGTTAACATGAAACGTTAAAACTTTATTTATTTTAAATTTAATATAAGTACTGGTGGATTTGCAAACCATAGATGATAGAATGTTATTAAAAGAGTTTGATCATCATAGAGGTTAGTAATACCTTGTACATTCCAAATACCTCCTGTTAAACCAGATGAAAATGGTTCTTTGTGATGAGATTCTCTTTTATCCTTGACTAGTTCCTTTATCTGTTGGTTTTCTGGATTCATGACTAACGAACATTCGATAGACTCGAATATTTCTCCAACAAAGATTGGTCTCAAAATTAATATCCAAATAGTTCTTATCAATCTAAATATCAAGTATCAGCACTCTAAAGTAGTGTTTCCATAATTTCACTTTGGCAACCATCTTGAATCTGGCCGAGGGAGACTAGGGAGAACTGAAACGAGAATTATAAGTGTGCAACTTCTTAGGCCCAGGGGTCATCCGCATCGACAATACAGTCCCATGGAATTGTTTTTAAAGCTTATAAAAAACATTAAAATAAATGTGTTCATTGCAGATAAAATGCGAAATAAATATTCTTTCTAGTGTATGTTATTCATAAATGTAAATTATTCATTCATTCATTCATTCATTATAATTCGAAGGTATTGCTTGTTATTAAAATTTCGACAGCGAGCAGTGTGCAATCACCAAAATGGATAAATATAACAGCTAGTACTATTTTCACAAGTATTTCATCACAGATAACTTAGAAATAAAAGACCTTGGTAAAAGAAGCTAACTTTAGCAATAATATTTAAAACCGATGAACGATTTACAAAATATGAAACGCATAAAAGTGCGAACTGCTGACTAACGACGAGACGAACATTTAATGTAAGTAAAGATGTCATGTCAGACAGCCTATTTTTGAGTGTAAACTTCTGTTCATTGTTAAAAACAATTTGTTGAACCCTTTGTCATTTTCTCAATGTCATTCTTAACCGCGGTCTATAATTAAGTACATGATGACAATCGCGGCGGTTTATTTATACTTTGAGGCATGAAAATTTACAATTCGTTTCACACAATTATAAAGCTCTCTACTTTACAGTTCTCCTTACTGTTACGCACAATTATTTTCAATGTTTTCTCATAATGATATCTTCCACAAACTTTGATAATTCAGCTAATGTTTTGTGGGTATTTAAGATTTTTAATACAAATGTCTAAACATGGACAAACCAAACATTACGAAGCTATGAACTATGACAACCATTCATGGCAGACAAATCACTTTTTTTCCTTTCCAAATTTCATCTTGAACTTTATCACTTGATGTTGATCTCTCAGCGTATACAGAAAATATTGCACAGGCAAATATCATTAAAGTACCTCCTATAGCTGAATAAAAAGCCCAACCAAAGGTACAATCACCAAGCCTGAATGCATATGGTTTGTTTTCATCATCAGCTATCTTGTAGCAGTATTTCTTAAATAATTCATTTTCATTGCCCCAACCAGCTGGCCACAATACAACACCTACCATGAGGAACAAACCTAGAAAAAATATAACAATAGTTAACAAGAAGACAAGAGAACATTTCATCAATGGAAAATAAAATATACCAGCAAAAGCTTGAATTACACCAACTACAGAAATGAGAGATTTCTTGCCAATCTTTTGCACACAAAAGGCTGTAATTGCCATAATGACAGATATAGATGCGATAGTTGCTCCAATTACCATAAATACAAGGCTTGCTTTCCAGAAATCACTTGGTAAATCATCAAGACTTTGGATGTATCTTCGACATGACCAACGTGTGACATTTCTTGAAAGCGTTTGACGAGAGCATCGAGAATACAATCCTATCGTTGGATTTTTTCTGCCAATACTGTTGTTCACTTGCTTAGTATTATAACCATCATAAGCTATGTTCCAGTTAGGAGAAATGACAGCCGCTATTATAGCTAAAACGCCAGTCAACGATAGCAACATCCAAAGTAAATTACGAAACGTGATTATAAGATAACCCATGACAACGTTGACTTCTACGAAATAATAAAATCCCAGTGGTCAAAATTCATTTAAAGAATTCAGAAACTATACTAAGACTTATAAATGCATATCTTTTAAAGTAATTGATTACGAACATATAATAATAAGTAAGACAATGAACAATGAACAGTAAATTACGACTGAAGAAACTGAACATTAACGCAAGCATTGAGTGCCAATTTAATCAATTATTTTTATTATAAAGTTTAATCAATCTGTAACGAGATATTTTTATACACATGTGCATCACATCCGATAAATCATAAAAGGTTTCATATTGTAACTGACAATGTTTGTTTATGCAGTTTTTGATGGAGTTAGTAAAAATGTTATTTTAGTATATAATGCATTAAGGTTGCAATTCTTCCCCAGCGGAAACCACCATAAAAAGGTGTGTACTTTTTAAACAAACAATCGCGTCTTAAGAAGAATATTGTCGAACTACATATCCTGACAACAAGGAAACCAATTTTGCATTTTCATGACTTTAGCAATTCTAGGGGGGAGGCAGTCGGGCAGTTAATTTGAATTATTAATAGGCTTAAACAAAATGTATCAAATATAACAATATAAACGATATAGTCTTGGTAGCAGGTTCAATATATGCCAATATAGATGAACACAAAGTCAAACTAAACGTGTCTTTTCACTGCTAACGATAAATAGGCAATAGTTGGTTTGGATTTTAACGTTGACGGAAGCATTATCATGGAAATAAATACTGGTTTCGGCATTGCGCGTCTGTTATTAAAAACAAATTGTTCACCTACCTTTATATTTCTTCCGTACGTCTATGAATCGCACACAATTAGATTAAAAAGACTTTGCTGTGATTATTTTGGGCTCTTCTCGTGAGAACACTACGTTCACGAAAACACAACGTCTTCTGAATTCCAGCTTTGCACTTGGAACGAGTCCTTCAACACTAATCACACGCCGGAAATACGTCAGATTTTGTTTTCGGACGTGAATGTGCGTGATGTTCCATTATTCTGGCCCATTCGTCCACTCTCAGGCAATCAATCACCAGATGCCCAAGTATCGCCATTAGCATGTTATGCCAAGGTCTCAGTATAGAGAACATACAGTAGAGCCACTCCATTGCATTGTTTGTATTTTATTCCAAAGCCATCTTAAGAGAGATTATACATAATATAAATCCTAAGAATAATCTCTCTGATGATGGCTTGGAATAGAATTTTTCGTGCCACATATATCTCATTGCGCATGTGATTATCAATGGCAGCGAGTCAATTGCAATTTGACCAATAGGAATGATGAAATGGCTTACACCAGCCAGTTCTCTTATTAAATATGCAGCAGCCAATTGTACAGCAAAGTGGCCCTACTGTATATTCCCTATACTGTGCCTAGGTCAGCACTGGTTATTGGTTATGGGTTATGCCATGGTTTGGAGGCACAAGGCTTTCTCTCTAATTACCAAAGGCACAACCTTCCTACAATATCGTCTTAATGCTTTTGTTTTGAGCAAGCGCAATATAACACAAATACACAATATTTTTCTAGCACCTCTTGAACACTACAGATTGTTAGTAATGTAGGTGGATGGAGAGAATGGTGAAATAGCTGCAAAATGACAACTCGATGTACCTCAAAGGTTTCATAGGCGACAACCTTTACAAGTATTTTGATACCAATAGATCATTTTCACCCAGGGATATATATGACGATAAATGAAGCATTATTATTGATGTTCCACAAAAAAGAACTTTTCAAAATTGTTTTCATTTGTAGTATTGTGGTTTTCATTGATGTGATAAACCACACCAAACACAAGATTACAATTAACACACAAAAATTTCAACATCAAATGAAAACACTACAAAACAGCTGTCAGTCAGAGGAACATTGATTAATATTATCAAAATTGTCTCCATAACCATAGCTTAAAATTTCTTATTAAAATTTGGCAAAGCTGTTTTCAATTCTTTGAATGATGTGGGGATGTTGGGCAATGATGGAAGACTTATATTAGATAGGTTTGCAACACTAGGACTAAAGTTTTTCACAGCTGCAACAGCTCTTACTGGAGCTGCAGTTATACCAGCCTAGAAAAGATTATTTAAAACTGAGTCATAAAGTTACAAGAAATATGCAATAATATGAACAGTAAGTTACCTCTGACTTTTCAAGTTTGCTCTGAGCTTCAATGTGAGTTAAAATTTCTGACATGTTTGTTTCCAAAACCATCCCACCCATGACTATTTCAGACAAAATGTAATGAACCTAAAAAAATTACTCAAACATTTTTACAAAGCTTTTTAAAATTGAAGAAAGGCATTCTGTATTTTTGTTGACACTTATGTAAATGGTTCCACAAAATATCGTTAATGTCAATATTGAAAATAAAATATCATTTTTATGTTACATGAATACTTCTACTAACCTTGTCAACATGAAAAATTAAATCAAGTTCACAAACATTTTCAAATGTTTTATCCAATGTTTCAACAAAAACCTAAAAATCAAGGATAATTAAAAGATAGCTAAGATAAAATTAGCCATTGACAGAGCTATACCTGGATCAAATCAAGGATTCCAAGTTCACTTTCTGATGAATCAACACAAAACACAAAATATAAGGTTGCATAATGCCGATAGACAATTTTAACATCAGTACCATCAATCAAACTGCAACAAAAGCGGGAATCATTTACGTTTCTAAGTCTACAAACTGAACACAAACTGTAATATTTCTCACCTTCCAGTTTCCAAGAAATTGCAACAACTGTCATCTCTCTTTGCCAATAAATGAAAAGTTTCTCTGATAATTTGTTGCTGCACATCTTCAGACTACGTGCATCAAAATTATTGATTAAAACTAGACGATTTTTCAATACTCCTAGGATAATATTTGGTCACAAGACTTCGTCTAAGTTTATCTCAGATTAAAATGTTTTATATTATACAAATATTTTAAAATTTTCTTTAACCAAAACTTCAAAACTTACATAATGAGTAAAAAACTTGGATAATCTTGGTTTGCCGTGATTATTAAAAATCAAGATTGCTTTTATCATTTCTAATCTTTGGCCGTGTTGATAAAATAATAAAATTTCATTTTCTGAGTGAAGAGTGAAACAAACTAGTTCCAGTCTCTTACGTACGCGCGAAAAGGTTCGGTGAGCAATGTTTTGTCAGGGAGAAAGCAAAAGCAGTGGCTGGATAAAAAAACACACTGGGTCACGGGGGTCAGACTGGGCGACACCTGATAGGAAATGCCCTAATGTCAAGCCACTGACAAAGTAAATAAAAGTATTTACTCAAACTAATGGCTTTTTGTGACGATAGTTTTACTACAACTAGAGATCTAGTTTCATTCTTCTCCTGTGTTGTTTGTTTTTCTTCTGACCGTAATTCTAGGGTTAACTCTTTATAAAACGCATTTTTCATGGATTTTCATGAACTGGTTTTACAAATACCTATAACCCATCGTCAGCATTGACTCAGCAAGTTAGCACGCACAGGCAGTATTACGCATACAATGAGAAACATATATGGGAATTTTACAAGTAATTAATACATGGTATTTTCATTTTTGGTGGTCAAGGTTTGAGACAACCAATACTTAAACAACCGGTTTCTTCTTTTAAAACAACCAAATAAATTTGTGTTTTAAAATGATCATAGATGTCATTTCTTGTCAAGGGATATCTTTTAATTTATCTTGATTTCCAATGTCATTTTGATGTTGTGTAGATCCATCTTAATTACAACAACATCGAAAACTTCAATAAGAAATATTATTCATACCTGTCTTTATCTGGTGTCCCAGCTTTCATTTTTTATAAATAGAGAAAGAAAAATAATAGAAACGAAACTATTTCCAATACAAAAGTAACGAGACCATTATACGTTGCAAAAAATATTCAGACAGAAAAAATATCAGGAGGGAAGACTTTTATTGCATATACCACGATAAACTAAAATTTCGGTCAAGCAAGTTGATCAAGTGTAAAAGTTTCATTCATTTCTTCTGTAAATGTCGTCAAACCTAAAAAAAACCCAAAAATCTTTAACTAAAAACAAAGTAAAAACAGAATTATACAAAAAAAACTTCAAATGTAAAATTTTACTTACGTCAGTAAATCCAATATTCGTTTCATCAAGTTTTGCATTAAAACCATGACTATCAAAATGAACATTGTCTTTGCTGGTTTGAATTGAGTTTTTTGTTTGGTTAGAAGAAACAGGACGTTTTTGTCTAGGCTTAGCAACAGGTCTTTTCTTCACTTTTGTTTCCGTGTTAACATTCGTTGAATTTGTAGTATTTGAAACACTTCCTTTATTTTTTTCGATATTATTTAATGCTTCAACATCCGATGGTTTGTTAGACTCTTCCAAGGAATATGATGACTTCAATTCAAGAGAAGAAATCGTTCTTAAGCCCATACTATTTTCGTCTTCTTCTTTAATCAAACTATTTAATCGTGAAGAACTCCCACGAGATTCACGAGCATATAACTCCAGTATTTTATCAGTAGAAACTGTTTGCAGGTCAGTGAGTCCAGCAGATAAGGGCCGTGGTTTAGAATTCTTTTTCCTAGAAAGCAATTTTCTTGCACCCACGTTTTCCCAAATTTTGCCATCCGAGTCGTTTTTCGAAAGTTCCAAGTCGGAGGATGAATTTTTATCGACGTCTTCTGTAAATTTGGATTGTGTGCTAATTTCAGTGCAAGATATTGTTCGCTCCAGTGGACCAAATGATGTAACATTACGCGAAAAACCAACGTCACTCGCTGATCTCATAAACTTTAAATCTTTATCACACAACGACTTTGGACGATTGCTTTTATTTCTTAAAGTTGCCCGTCTCAAAACGACAGCGCTATCGTCAACAGATGACGTTGTTGATTTATGTTCTGCTATTACAGGATCAACAGCAGCTAAAACAACCGATTGAATCATTAAAGTTATATTAAAGCAACTACAAGTAAATTATTTTTACGTGGAAGTTTGGATCCAACCTTTAGCAGGGTTTACGTCTTCATTTTTCTTCTTTTTTACAAGTTGAAGATGACGAGTAGACAAGAGTTGGTGCGTCACCATGGCAATCTCTTTTCTAATAAAAAAACAAAATTGTAGAAACAACTATTTTCTTCAATACCTTTACATAAAATATTTCTAATATTTAATAAAACCAAATGAATGAATAATATTTACAATTCACATTTAAATAAACATCGTTGTTTAATTAGCTACTTACGCTTTAACTTTTTCGGAAGGATTTAATTCCGCAATACCATAGATGGACACAAATGGAATGGAATCACTGTTATTACCAGATTGACGTATCACTTTAAAATTCTTTTTATCACTAATCTCCCAATCTTTGCTGATTACATGACTACTTGGAATGAAATGTTGTGGCCGTCGTTTGCTAAAAAATCATAGATTGTATAAAAATTTCACGATAAGAAACAATAGCATGTTCATACATATGTTATTTACCACTTCTAAAACCGTGAATACTTACTCAGCTTCTGTGAAAGTATTCTTTGGACTCTCGCCGTCCGGAAATTTTCGTTCACGCAAATTAGACTTAATATGACTGAGTGAGCTTTCTTCAATTTGCTTTCCACTTTCATCCTGGTAAAATCATAATAAATGTAAATTATAAGATTTGACACAAGAAGTTCACTCAAGATAAACTAAACTTACAACATGTGCGCCCACGGTCTCTGGTCGATGAGGCAAATCCTTTGGGAAAGATTTTTTCCTTGACTTCATATTCTATAAAAATAATAGACATTGATAAAGTTGACCGTCATGGAGGACAAACCAACGTTATTCATTTCTTGAAATAATCCCTTCTACAAAGTTAATCATTTAGTTCTATTGTGCTGAGTCACGAATGATTAAAATTGGTATATCAATTGATAATTAAAGGTAGTATACTACACCTTATCCATGCCTATCCATACCTATCCATATGGATCATATCTATCAATTGAAAACGTACCTCAAGCGACTTTTTAAGTTCTTTGTTTTCCTTTTTGACAACATTAACCTCTCGAAATAAAGTTGCTACGCGAGAAGCAAGAATCCAGGTACATTCAGCCATTAATAAGTATCTAGAACATAGAGAATGTTTGTTGATGTAGGCAATGTTAGCCGATGTTAAACCTTCGTTATCTTTCGCAAGAACATCGGAGCCATGTTCAACAAGTGTTTGTACACAAGCCAAATGACCCATTTTTGATGCAGTGTGAAGTGGAGATTGTCCATATCCATCAATAATATCTGCAATTGAATAAACAAGAAGTATATCATGGACTGATAACAAATCAAACACGATGCATTCATTTTGTAATTACCAGTGGTAATTTTTCGTTTTTTCATAAACGTGAGAAGATAATTTAAGCATTGTTCCACCCCTTCAGCAGCAGAGTAATGCAACAAATGTGTTTCACCATCTTGAACAGCAAGTTCTACGTATGCCTTAGTTTCTTCAACTAACCATTTCAAACAATTAACGTGACCATTCTATAAAAAACAAATTAAACCAATTATGACAGAATGAAGGTCACATGAGAAAATAACTCGTGCACTAAAGAGTTAATACCATAAAAAACCATATAATCCAGTCACCTTTGCCGCGTGTGCTGCTGGCGTCAGTTGAATAACAATTATCATGTTTTGGTTAAAAGAAACATAAATAAACTTAGTTAACTGTATCCAGTTAAGCAGTACGAATTGACAACAAGAACGTTAGCTGTTTAATGAATGAATGAACACACAATTTAAGCCAACGGAAATAGCTAACAATGTTGAAACATTTGCATAAAATATAACTTGCCAGGTAATAAAAATATTTCTGGCAAATTAATGAATTAGGAAATTTAATAAACACAGCAGAGAATTTGAAAAACAATTGTATAATCATAAGCATTTCGTCATCTTTCATAATATAATACAATTGAATGTATAAAATATCAAGTAAGTTTGTGAAGGGGAGTTATTTTAATTGAAATGACGAGTATTAAATAAAAACTTTTGAAAATATTTGGTAAGTAATGTCAGTAGCTTCGACATAATGTCGTTATATAAGAAAAAATTTAAATAAAACGAAAGATATCAACAACGACTTGATAATAAAATGGCGAAACAAGAATATACATAATAAATAATTTAATGAATCAAATATGTTAATAAGATAAAAATGAAAGACAGCCGAGTAAAACTATGGTTAATTTTTATACCATTGATAGCAAACACACTTTGTTTTCTATATATTTATAGATGTATAGATATGTAGAGAAATTTCGACTACGGTCGAAACCTAAAATTTTAACTAACCGGTCAAACTTCGTTTCATGAAATCCCGAATAAAAAATATTTGTGACTGATTATATTGTTTGAAAATCGTTGATTAAAGATATTTGTAAGAAATAGTTTGTAAAATGAACGAAGATAAAGCACGCAGTTTGTCTTATGTAAGGATCTTATGATGTGAATACATAAAGCACTTAAAATAGCACGAGATATCAAAATGAGATATTTAGACGTTCTTTAAATGACAAACCTACAACGACTTCATCCTATATTTGTGATTGATCGTTGTCTTTAATAAAAAAGCGATGACACCTTGAACTTTTTTAAATTACCAACGATAATAAAATATTTTTACAATATGCATGCTGCTGCTTCGCAACAAAGGTAATAACATGAAATTCTCATGTTACATTAATGAAATTCAAGACCATCACATGTTTAATAATACATCACATTTGCTTTACTTGAAAAACTTGAAATGCCCAAATCATGTTTTAACATGTGACAATTATTGAAGACACATTGTAAGTGTTTTGAAGACTGCAACGGACAAAAATCTTTACGACGATTACGCCGAAACAAAATATTAATTCTGTGATTCTGTGGTTTCACTCTACCTCGTAAGCCTCCTCTCATACAGCATTTTAACAGCTGAACGAGCAAGTAACTGTAAATATATTTTCATATCCCACTACAGTCTTACTTTATACGCATATATTTCCATTGGATGAAGTTTAAGTGTTGCGTCAGTAGACAATACCTTCCCATCATGCATTAAAGTGAGCGACGTCTTTTGTACATGAGCAAGTTTCAAGCCTTTAAACATATTTGCAAATGATATCTGCAATAAAATAAAGATCAGAGGTTATATAAATATCATCAATCGATGAATATTTAACTTTGTTTATACCTTTCCCGCAGACGGTTTACACCAATTTGGAAAAGAGCAATCGTAACCATGGCGACGCAACATTAAAGCAGCTTCATTCGTGGGCTCGGGTTTCAGCCCATTTTGTATGGTTCTCAAGTTGAGTAAGAATATGTCACAGGGGAAAGGTTTAGTCAGGCCTGAGACAAAAGGTAGAAGAGTTTTTGACTGCGTATTAACGTGATGAAGAGTTGACAAAGGATGAGATAAATGTTGTGAAATAGTATGACTGGCTAAAGAATGATATACTATAGGAACGTCTTTCAATAAATTTACATCTCGTTCGCCTTGAAACTTCTCAATGAAAACTCGAAAATTTGCTGGCGTTCGCTTGTTATCCAAAACACCCTGTCCAAGGCCACGATTATCATCCTGCGATAATCTGCGATCGAGGATCACCTCTAGAGATCCTTGTTGAAGACTAGCAACTCCATTGGACTGGGCCGAGTGAAGTGTAAATCGATTTTTCTTGTCTTGAATGATAGCCGAGTTTGGCATGGGGTAAAAATTAGCTTGTAACGGAAGTTTTGTTAATGTTTTATGAAGCTGCATCTGAAATAAATGATATGAAAGACATAATTTAAAAATTATTCAACTTACTGCTGTTCAAACAAATAAATATAGCATTTACCTGAAAACCATTAAGATCTGTGTAAACATCGTTGTTGTTTTGAATATTTGTCGTAAATCGCATCGAAAGTTCCTAAAAAAAAACATTGAGCTATCATGCAAAAAAATTTCTCATGGATAGCAGCAAAAGAAAAGATACATTACTTTATTAAATTCCCCTCTAATGTCTGCAGTATTTTCAATCTCCACCATTAAACCTTCAGGACCTGAACACAAACAAATATTGTTATGTGCGACAACAGTTCACGTTGTCATCAAACAAAAACTTTTTAAAATAAACACATTCATACCAGGAATGTTATAGATTCTGACAGTATGCCGAACCAATGGTAAATTGGTTCTGAGTTCACTGAAGATTTTCCCTTTAAGAACTATAATCTTTGAGTCTGATTCAATATTTAATGGCTGAAAATAAATACTTTAATATCGTCTAGAAGTTCCATATGTTTTAAATACAGTTGTTGTTGTCATCAATATAGATGAATCATCTTCAGTCATAAATTACGTATCTTCATCAAGTACAATTACCTGTGCAGGTCCATCAGGTAAAAACAAGTAAGCTCCACTTTTATCTTGACCATGAGTAGTGCCGTACGTCATAAATGACAGTAAAATATCTAAACTTTTGCCATCTTGTACAGTCGCTAGTTTCTAAAGAAAACAGAATAAAAGCAAGTTCTATGCAACTTAAAAAAAAATGAAATTGATGCAGAGTCAAAGAAGTATATTTTATCACACGCACCGACATCATTCCATGATGGCTTTCAAACGTTATGTGCAGTTTATCGTTTTCTAAAACTATATCACCAAAATTCCAATCTTTCCGAACAACTTTGAATTTTTCACTAAAAAGAACAAATCATCGTTAAGTCATCCAGTCAACGGTTTTATAATGGAGTTTCAATGTACGTATACACGAAAGTACTCCTACTTGAGTGGGACATCACCATAAAAATGATAAAGATCTACGGAACTAAGATGACCAATGTTTGATGTTTCTTTAATGATGAATGTTGCCAAGCCTAGAGGTGGTACACTTACTACAAAATGTACCTAACATATAAGAAATAAATTTTCAGTTCCATGTTACTGACAAGATAATATAGAAAGGTAGCTAATACAACTATTACTTTATAATGATCTGGAACTGGATTAAAATCTTCATTAAAAACGGGACTGACTTGAAATGCAATTGGACTGCCAGACGAGTTGAAAACCTTAAATAAAGGAAGAAGTAGATTTGCTGTGAAAAGAATGAGGGATATTGCATTCTTGAATAGCAATAAATTTGTCGTAGCCAAATTAGTTTCCCTGTAACATTTCTTTGTTTTAAATACGATATACAACATTTCTTTGTTTGTTTAGTTAATTCTTCCGTTTTGTTTTGTTGCAACGCGTGAGAATTTGAAACGCGATGAAAGAGTGAGTACTGATAATGACGTAAAAGGAAAGCTCGTCTTATGTTTTGCATTAATTACCGTTAGTATAAATAGATGTAAACAATTAACTCTAACAGATAGCGTAGAAATACTCCAGTGATGTATTGTACTTGTAGCTTGTAAAATAAAAGGTTCAAAACAAAGAGTGTTAGTGAACCAGCTGAGGAGCGGATTCCTCGATAAAGAACATCATACATGAAAAAATACATGCATACACCTACCGTTATTGATGGAGTTGAAACATGAACACTGACAACTTCCACACGATAATCTTGTAAAGAATTGTAAAACGTAACATGCCTATGAAAGTAGTTTAAAAAATCTAAGTCGATGTTTCTTCACAATATTAAACTCAACTAAATGAAAAGATAATGACGTGAGTTACCTTGGTTTCGCACTCGTCATGCTAAGTATTTTCTTTCTAGGGAAAGCATCGTGTCCTTTTCTTTCTTCATCCTAAAAAAATATGAAAACTTAAAATTACAAAACAATACTCATAAATGTGATGTGAAGTAGTTTTGCCTTACATATTGAACCATAATCATTGATTTATCGTCTCGTTCATAATCTTTGCTTGATTTATGAAGTAAGAAATAAGAACATTCTTCTATGATATGGGCAGTGTCTTGTAAAGAACGATGTAACCTGTTGTGAAAAATAATAATTATTTTCAAAGACAAGAGCCATGATGTACAATGATGTACAATGATGTACAATGATGTACAATGATGTACAATGATGTACAATGATGTACAATGATGTACAATGATGAAGCTACTCACCTAAAGCCATAGTCCACAACAACATGATCCTTTGCAGTACCAGTAATTCCATCGTGATGTTGAAATAATCCTAAATTTCTCCTAGCCTGCATCAACAGGTGAAATAAATCATTTGATGGAAATAGCTTTGCATTTTTATTATGAGCATGACAATAAGCGAGATAAAATATAATTTCAGCAGCTCTGAGCCGGGACTCAAGGACACGATCTAAGTTCTTGTAAAATGGTCGACTGGTGTAATATCCACTCCAGTAATGATCATCTCTATAATGGATAAAAATGTTGATTAAACATCAAAACATTTTGTTGCTGACAAAAATCAACTCACCTGTCGGCATATGTAAAGAAGTCACCACCCAAAGTTGGATAATGAGGAGGCTGAGCTCCAGGATTCACCCCTGTTTTTTCCCATATTTTGTTAAAATAATCAGATAAAGTACCAAACTGTGCCTGCAAATGAAAAGTTTCATTATTAAAGACAATAAAATGAAGATTATTCTCACAACAACATATACTGTTACCAACCTTGACTTTTAACTCAGGATGGGAATTCATGTAATCAAACAATTTCTACATTTAAAGAAAACAAAACTCAAAAAAATCTATCACTAAATAAAAAAAAACATTGCTTTCTATAATCACCTGATAATTTTTAAACTGTTCAATGCTTTCAAATTTCACTTCATATCTGAAATCATCTCCCAACGGTATCAATACAACATTATTTCGATAAAGAGTAGCCTTCTTTCGATATTGATCCAGTAGCTTTAGAGCTCTACAATAAAGAAATGATGACAGTAAAATCAAAAAGATACAACAATAATTGGTATGTGGGTAGGTACCTTTCTTTAACATTACCATCATCTATTCTTGATGGTGAAATATGCCATGGACAATGGATACCTCCACCTGGTAGACGACGAAAATCAAACTGACAGCAAATCTATGAAAAAGCTAAAGTCAATCAATGTTATTAAGAGTTATAGTAAAATTATTTGGACTAACATACTGCAGGCTCAGGTCCACATGTATGAGGTATATCATAACTATAAAAAGGCATCATGTGACAAAACATGTCTGTTGATGAGGAATGGTCTATAATTTATCCAATGAAAAATAAAAAACGTAAATGTACAATCATGAACTTAACAATAAATCCTCATAATCCATAAATACCCCAATTCTGTTTCCACATAAATTCCAATTTCTTTCTCCTAGCAAGATATTTTTTCACAGCATAATGTGTCCTTTGAATCAACATTGACTGAAATCCTGATCTTTTGAGAACATAAGCCATTGTTGGTGTGTGGCCAAATGGATCAATTGCCCAGCCAGCACGTGGTCGTACACCTTACCATGGAGATTACGTAAATATTGGTTAAACCATACAACAACCATGATATATTATACAGGTGCATTATGAATATGTACCTATATTTGCCATTAACCATTGTTGTCCCTCAATCAACTGGTCAATCATAGCAAAGTAATGTGTATTTGCTTCATCATTCATTACCCAGCCACCAGTGACAATTTCAAGTTGACCATTTTTTACAAGACTATAAATAATATATTTTAGTTAAAAAAAAAGAAAATTTCTGAAACAATATTCTTCCATATTTACTAACTTTTTAAATAATTCCTTTCGTTTCTCATCAGCATCAGCCCACCACATTGACAAATACGACATCTCAGCCCAAATAAATTTCCTACGTTTATCCAAAGCCAAAGCATCAACAACATTGTTTAAAATTCTTTGTGTTTGATCGTGATAATACACATCCAATGTCTTGATCCAACCTAGAGGAAAGATAACCAGTAGGATGGCTGACAGCAATGATAGACTAAAGACAATTATTAAAGGGGGCATACTTGGATCACAATAGGACTGAGGGGGCATACCATGATCACAATAGCACCGAAGGGGCATACCTGGATCACAATAGGACTGAGGGGCATACCTGGATCACAATAGAACTGAAGGGGCATACCTGGATCACAATAGGACTGAGGGGCATACCTGGATCACAATAGGACTGAAGGGCATACCTGGATCACAACAGGACTGAAGGGGCATACCTGGATCACAATAGGTTGAGGGGGCATACCTGGATCACAATAGGACTGAGGGGGTAACAGGTTTTTCAGGACATGATACTGACAAGTTATGTGAGGTTTACCTGGATCATTGTGAGAATGGGGGACAACAAAAACATCTAGATGCTTCTCAACATTTTGACGTTGAACATTCCATCCTTGTTTCCAAGCACCACCATCAGGATTATCGAATGGCAAAAGATCATAGACATTTAGCATCTGATAAAGATAACACCATATTAAATCTCAAAACATTAAAGAACACTTTTTATATCACAAAACTTACTTTAACATCAGATGAAAGACCAGAAGGTGTCATAGAAAATTGACATCCATCATCTTTTAAAGGATCTAAAGTAATGTAAGGATCATCAACAGTTTCTTCAATTGTGTCTTCCAAACTTTCTCTTTCAATATGTGAGGTTGGTTTGTTTTCGTTAAGCTTTGATGTGTCATCTTTTAGTTGATTAACAACATTTTCAGAAATCTTTATTTTTTCTTCTAAATACACCATATCCTTTTCAATTTGTGATAATGGTACAACAACTTCTCTGTTTACCTGTATAAGATAACATGAATTTCAAGAGAAAGACATGTGATGCTATCATTAATATTTAATATTAAAGGTATTAAAGAAGTAGTGATAATGCAATAAGAAAACATTATGATGACAACAATACACCAATGAAACTTATCTTCTAACCCTCCAGTTTTATACCTGAGCTTCAATTATATTTTCATAACTGGGTATTTTTGACGATTGATCCACGACTAAATATATAGATAAAGACACTACAACAAACAAAGCACCTCCGAAGAAAGCAATGGACTTCCTCATTATAAAGCCTGTCACATTTGGCTAGTTTATACAACTACAATATGTTGGTGTTTATATCTTTTTTGGTTGTAATAACAAGTACAAACAGCTCCATTGCACTGAAATATTATCGGCTGACATTCGGACGATCTTCGGAAAGGCAACGTCATGCTAAATATTATAATTAGTACGAATTAATCAACGAATTTTGTAAATTGTAATGCACCCAGCTTGGTTGTAATTTGTATCGGTGTAACTTATGTTGTTGCTGTTGCTTAGGTTGTGAGTTGTTACTTAAGTTCATGATAAAAGATTTAATAAAGATCAAGCCGTTTATTGACGATTATCCTGTAACAATAATTTCATTCTATTTTCTTATATATGCGTACCAAAGTCGTGATATTCCTTATCTGCATCATTCTTTTCATTTTGTGAAAATATTCGAGAATCTCAAGTTTCATATTTGAATGACTTTCCAATACATACAAAAATCACAAGAACGACAAAAAACTTTTCATTGTCTACAGTTAAGTCTTCTTCAACTATAAGAAATCCCAAAAATGTTGATATCGTCAAATTCATCACCACCAGACAGTCAGGTTTCTGGTGCAGTTCAATAATTTTAAGTAACAAAGTTTTGTTGAGATTACGAGCATGATTTCTCTAGTTTCGAAAAAAATAAGATACCATTTGGTTTAACAATGACACCATCAACATCAAACGTTTCATCTACTAACAATTTCCTAGCTTTCAGTTTCTTCATCATATTTTCTGCTTTTTTGTTAAACTACATAAATATTATTCTTCAAGACTTCATCTTTTTTATCAGAAAACTCATGATATATAAACGTTACTATTAACGTGTTGTTAGTTTAAGGGCATTGTTAGTACCATTAGCAAACAATAATTCTTCTTACATTTTTAAAAAAGAAAAACTGAATCAAAACGTCGTAACAGCCTCGACTGAAACTCTTGTCTTGACAATAACATGCAAAAATTGATGATCACAATCAAACAATTCTCAATGCAAAATAATTACGGAGCGAAAGACAAATCTCTCGACATTTTTTATCATCAATAAACTTTAATATGTAATTGAAACAAAAAATATAAAATTTTACACAGATAATAAAAAATATTTCAAACCATCTATCAAACATAGCATTGTATGTGGGCCAAACACGGTGCCACATTCATACACGAATCTCAAAACATTTGGAAATCTCGCCTTTGACGGGAGGGAAATGTAAAACAGCTCCATTGTCACGAAACAGGACACACCTCCTCTCCTAACAATTTTTCCATAATATCTTCCTCTCATTCTATTTTAAATCTTGACATACTAGTTCGTGAAAGCTTACTTATTTCTAATCTCAAACCAGATCTTAACGAAAACATTTCTTTTCCTTTGTCACTCTCTAGCCCTCCTATGACTATTTAATCACTCTTTTTCTACTTAATTTGTAAATACTGTAATTTATATTCTCGATTTGTAACATTATACCATTAGTTTCACTCCTTTGTCACTCTTGCAGCCTCCCTATTATTGGTCAATCTCTCTATCTTTACTTAATTTATTCATAATTTGTAAATACTATCATTTGTATTTCTCATTTTGTAACTTTATATTATCATTCTGAAGAAGTCGCGCGTTGCGACGAAACGTCAATATAATACTTTCTTTAAATTTTTTTCAACAATTGCAATTCATATTCTTGCAATAAGCAGGGCTTTAATGTTCATTATAAGATTACGTTTCCGGCCTGGAAAATCAATCGCCACTGTCATATCTGTGCAGTTTAATATTTTTAACCAAAAAAATGAATTGCTGTAAAAAGTACTTTTCCATTTCAATTACAAATGATAAATCATTTTATCTTGAAAAATAGTGTCCTTAAATTCCGTCAAAAGGATGTTAGTTGTAACATCATATTATCGTTTTTAATTGGTTTCTTTCTTGGTCCTGTAAGTCCATTCTGCTCAACAGTAAAACATAAAATCAACAGTAATTTAATTTTCAACATACTTGTCAAGCTTCTCCACCAACAACGTACTGTCTAATCTACAGAATATTAAAGAAAAATTTTTAACAATTGACTTTGATAAAATATGATCAATCGAAGTCATTGATAGTAAACCTGGATTCATCAGTAAGACTATCATCGTTTGAGTCACTCGTATCTCTATAAGCTGTGACATCGCTATCTTCGTCTATAAAAAATAAACAATTCATTAAAACTTTAACATCAATCATCGTTTGCATCGTTGGGTAACACCGGAGAATTCTTTAAATACCACTATATATTCTTGAGTTGTCAGTTGATCCAAGAGCACTTTCAAAACCAGTAGTAGAATCAGAATCCTCTCTGGCGCTTAAATACAACGAAGAATCTCCTTCCTCGCTTTCACTATCTGTTTTGGTATCGACAGAAAAATTGGCAGCCATCACACGTTTAGAACCTACGACAAAAGATACAAACAATCATTGCTGGAACCCCAAAATAAAAGAATTATTTTTCATTTCATCATATAAAGACAACAGCTGTGTTATTAATAGATATATAATTCATAAGTATATCTGAGAGATCGTTTATTGCTAAATATAATGCATATTTCCATAACCTTCCCAACCTTTTGTAAGCGCATGTGAATTTCCAGGCAAGGAACTCTGTATGTGTTGATTAGTTCGGGATGATACGTCACTTTCCAAGTTCGACTGCATCAAAGGACGAAGATTTAAATTTTGACCATCAACTACATCATGAGAGTTCCGTTCCCCACTTTCAATGACATCCGTGGAATTATTCATTTTTTCAACTATGTTCGATTGTTTCACAGATTCAGATGTTGAAGCAACGTCATTCACTTTAAGCACTTGTGTGTCTTTATTAATATGTTTATTATATGGCAAAGATGACGTCATTCTTGATGATGTCGTGTTGGCGTTTTCATTATCATCTCCAGATTCCTCAAGAAAATCTTTGACTTCACTTGTTGTAATAATGTGTTGGTAGTCACTGTCTACAGGAAACTTGATGTCAACTTGTTTATAAAATGTCTGTTCCTGTGTATTCTTTTCATTAGTAAACAATGACATATCCTTACTTCTGTCAAGACTTTCACCATCATTATTTTTCTCACTATCATCTTCATCACCACCTTTAACAACAACACCTTCCTTACCATCACCAACATCAATACCATCAGTGGCAGATGCATTCAAAGATACCATCCCAAACAAAGACTCAAGTTGAGAAATATCAACGTTTGATTTAACTTTCTCTTTTTGATGAATATCATTGCTTTCCGACAACTTAAAATCTACATTTAGTGTTTCTGACGTCGTTTCTTTCTGTTCTGTGATCTGCTCTACTACAACATCTATTTTTGGCTCAGTGATCTGCTCGACCACAATAGAAGAAGTTGGTTCAACATGCTTTTCAACCACAATAGAAGAAGTTGGTTCAACATGTTTTTCAACCACAATAGAAGAAGTTGGTTCAACATGCTTCTCAACCACAATAGAAGAAGTTGGTTCAACATGCTTTTCAACCACAATAGAAGAAGTTGGTTCAACATGCTTTTCAACCACAATAGAAGAAGTTGGTTCAACATGCTTCTCAACCACAATAGAAGAAGTTGGTTCAACATGCTTTTCAACCACAATAGAAGAAGTTGGTTCAACATGCTTCTCAACCACAAAATCTGAAGTTGACTTGCGCGCTTGACACATCTAAAATTCAAACAACACATTTAAAAATACAACAGCAGGAAGGGTGGATAAGATAGAGGTAAGAAAAAAATGTACACCATTTTCACACTAAAAGTGACTGCAATGACAGCAACAACAAACATTTTCTGCCTGCGTATGTAGAATGTTAGGAGGATTTAATTATATAACATGCAAAAAATATGTTAATGAAAATTTTTTATGTAATTCCTGATCAAATCATACTTTTTACAAGAAAAAAGAAAATCTTTCTACCTTTTTATCATCATCATTTGAAAAGCCTTTATACACAGCAAAACCTCCTTCCACAAGTTTCTGTTCGATATTTACATCCTAAAATTAATTATTAAAAGAAACAGAAATACAAATTACAACATGATTATTTAATACCAATTGATAATATTAAAATTTCATTATTACTTGTTCAGTATTTGTGTCAATAATTTCAACGCAAGGTGTACTGTTATCATCATAGAATAAAACTTTTGCCATTAGTACTTTCCATTGCGCACAATAAGTTAATTTGACAAACTCATCACAAGCCTTTGTACTCCATTTATCACCTGAGAAACAGAACTTTTAAAAAAAATTAATGAAAAAATTAAACTAAAGTCAACTCTACTAACCAATTGGTTGAACATTGGCCAGTTTTACTTCGATTGCTTGAAATGGCAAGTCCGAGAATTCATGCCTACACAAACATATTTTTGGAAAAATGCATTAAAAGCAATTAAATTTAGATAGTAGGTACAATCAAATACAAACCTCATTATTTTAACACATGACAGTGGAAGAATGTCTTTGTCACCAAAATCAACGTAATGTAAATGTACTTCATCTTTGTTTATTTGTATTATCTTTGCTCTGTACCATGAACTATCATGTTTAAACATTGCACAACACAGATCACCTACTGCAGGTTGTGTCAATTGATAACCTTGACATTTTTCACCATAATAAGATGTCATTTCTTCAATAAGATGGTCTAACAGCTTTGCATCTTCTGTAACATTCTGAATCCAAAATTTCTCAGGTGATTCAATGGCTGAGACATAAACTTTAAAGTAATCATTAAGTATGGCAATACGAGCATGAGATGTCTTTAATCTTCCTGAAAAACAAAACCATTGAAGTTTAATTTCCAACTAAAATAAACATTTTGCATATTTAAGGACTTGTGTACCTAGATCAGGTTTTTTCTTTCTTGCTCTGAACTCTTTTTCCTCCATGATTTTCTCATTAATCAATTGTTTGGCACAATCTATTTCTGTCTGAGTTCCAGAAATAATGCATGTTCGTGTATCACTAGCTTTGTTCTCATTACCAATTTCTATTCTGGCTCCTTGTTTAGTTGGAAAAGATAGAAAAATGAAAACAAAATTCATCAATGATCAACCATTAAAAACCATCTATGAAGTGATTGGTTGATGATTACAACAAATTACCTGATGTGCGACATAACTGTCGAATAGTCTTTCCACCTTTGCCAATAATACGACCAATGAGATATTGTGGTACATCAACTCTTATCTTTTCTTTTACTGGTTGTTCAGCAATAATTTGCTTAATCAGAACTTCAGCATGTTTAATGCCTTCACGAGACCCACGTACAACAATTGTACGAAAAATTGGTCTCTCTTCTTCCATGAATTCATCTTCACATCCTTCTTCATTATCTTTCAGATTAATTCGTGTCCCACTGTCTTTCTGTATTTGTTTTATAACGTTGCCAGCATGTCCTCGATGGAAGTGATCATGTCAATGTTAACATTATAACATATTTATTGGTAGAAATGCACAAGAAAAACAGCTGTGTAAACACGAGGAAAAAATTTACCTATAACTGCTCCAACATGCTGTTGTTGAATCGTTAGTTCACTCGTCAAATCAGCAGAAGAAACAACTGTTTCCTCTGTGTAATTCTCGTCGTCTTCTTCATCGTTCTCTCTCGCCCATTTTAACACAAAATAGAAAAGTAATCCAACAATAGGGACACTCAAACCTATGGCAATTTTTTGTTTCGTAGTCAATGGAGGCATCTCAGAAAATTTAACAGTAGTAAAGCATTAATAGATTTCAATGGTCCATGGAGTCCACCATTATCATTTTACCGGTGATCAACGAGCATTTCCGACTTACCACCGAACAAACATTAGGAAAAAATAGATTGAGAACATTTGTAAACCAAAAATTATGACTAAAGGAAGTTTTATTTGGGTCAAGCTACAAAAACTAAGTATAAAACATGAGCCAAATAAAATCCATTACAGTCTCTTCGAATATAAAAACAAATTTTGGCCGACGTTGTGACCACGATCCATGACGTAACTGCATTTTCAGAATAAATTATTTTCGATTGTTAACTGGTTAAAATATGGTTAAAGATTAATGTTAATTGCCGTAAATCTGCCTATAATCTGGATCAACCCTGAAAGAAAAATGACAGGCAGTCATTCAATGGGATTTGGTTTTAAATGAGTGAAATACAGAACGTGCTTCACCACATTAAACTCTACTTACCTCTTGACTTCATCTGGGATAAAAATGTAATCAGTTTGGATTAAACTTGACAGTTCTTTTAAAGTATTCACAAATGTTAATTTTCTTACAAAATTTGAGCTGAAAATTTAGCAAAGGAATGGTTCAAAAACAAAATAAAATATAAAAAAAGAAGAACATAATAATGTACAAAAACCACCTTATAAAAGGTCGACACAGTCTAAAGACACTCTTCAACCAAAGGTTAGGATGAACAACATACACCTGTGACACACTCTTTCTTAATCTAAATAAATACACACTGGTAAATATAAAACAGTTATTTATAATTTGTAAAAAGCAGGTTAAATATGAACCTATGATCAATAAATTGATAGTATTTCTTTAACCATGAAAAGCTTGGAGACTGATTTCTGTTTGTTCCTCCATGAAAATAAACAAAAATATACTCGTCTGAAGTAACCAGTAGGTCCATAGTGCTGACAACAAAGCTAAAAAGAAATTAGACATACAAACTCACGTTAGTTTGAACTTCATTGGAGAGTTTTTCTTCAAAATTATTATGATCAAAACATGAAATTCTTGCTGTGAAAGCAACTTATAAAATAGATTTTTTCTTTCTCACTGTGTTTGCAAAAGAAAACTATCAATTCACTAGTTTGGTAATTTAAAGAATGGATAGCAAACATTTGGTGGTTCTCAGCTTGCTATCACAAAAAAACACTCACTAGAATAGTTGTTCCATTAAAATTGAATATCTCTTCAATTTCTTGTCAGGAAGATTGCATGCAGTCAAAACTACAATCACCATTTTCTTATCTCCTTCATGATGATAACCTGAGTCAAATAATTACTTGATTTAGACATGCAAAACTCACTATTTCTAACATAAAGCGTTTCTAAAACGAGCCATACATACCTCCATGAGTAAGAACTTTTAGAAATGGCTCCAATAATTTTAAATCAATCAATTTATGCTGACCATTGAAACTAACAGTATGCCAACGTAATGAATCAGTTTTAACATTCTCATTTATCAGTTCTTTATCATTTGTTTCTTCCTTTGAGATATCAAATTCTTTATCCTCTAATATTTCATGATGAAATTTATCAAAAGCAGTCATTAGCTCTTCACGTGTAGGAACTTTCTTATGTTCACCCTGATATGTTGTAACTTGCTCCAAAGACACAGCTCTTCTCCGCATCGGAACTTCTGTTGAAAATAAAAACTTGAAAATTTCATATATACCAAAAACTCTTCCCTGTGAGTACGTACCTGTATCATCCTCACTATCGTCGAGATCATTTCACAAAGATCATTTATACTCTGCGCTTTTCTTTGCAAAGTTTTCATGTTGTCATCGTTATAAATTTCATCATCTTGTACAGCAAGAAATACAGGACACAACAGCTCTGGTGCTTTGAGTCGATGGCTGCTTTCATCAAATGATAACTCATGCAATATAACCTTGTGTTTACCTGATCAAAAATACTGGATTATACTTACTGTTGACAATCAATTATTCTAGCAACTTCAACAATAAAGTATAAATACCTTGAACACCTGATTTTATTTCTTGCTCCATTCCCTTCATATCTACCTCCCATTCACTATCAAATTCTAATGTAACATTACCAAAGGTGCTTGATTGTCGAGATAATGTCCTGGGACTAGATGGTTCACCAAATGATGACTCTTCTTCTTCAATATAATCATCTAATGGCATTTCATAACTTTCCTTGCCTTGCTCTGTTATAGGTGTCCCTAAGTATCCCCATCCTTCCTCTGCTACAGATGTCCCTAAATGTTTCTGTCCTTCCTCTGTTACAGGGATTACTAGTTGCTCCCATCCTTCATCTACAGCTTCTACTTTCAGTTTTTCTTCAGATGTCAGAAATCTTTCAAACATATTGCTCACTGACTCATTTGCATTAACTGGTGTGCTTTGTTGAGGTAATTTTGATACAGAATCAATAGTATTTTCCATATATTTATCACCAGTGTTTTTCTCAAATGAAATTATTTTGTTTAATTCCCCAGTTGAGTTTGCGCCTTCAGTTGTCTTGCTTTGTGCACTAACAAATGTATCTTCATAACTTTCCTCAATTGTTTCAAATGCTGTGACATACAAAGAACCATTTTCAGTGCAAGTGTTGGGGCTTAAATACCTTGCATCAATAACAGATTTTTCACTTTGAAGAACAGAGTTTTGATCTTTCTCAGTACTGAGGCATAATGAATTTGATTCAAACTGGGACATTTTGTAATTTTCAATAACTTTGTTGTATGTTTCATCAATAATGGATTGTGACAACTTTTCAATATACTCTGCCAACTCAAAAGATATTGCAGCACGTTCCAAAGATTGCATCTTTTGTTGTGTAGTAGAAATATCACAGGAAGTACTCTGATTCAATACAATTTCATCATAGACTTTGCCTAATGTTTCATCAACAAATGTTGAACACATTTGTTTAGTTGATATATTGTTCATTTCTTTTGAGTGAGAAATTAAAGAATTGCCAGCTTCTACATTTGAAATTTTTGAAGCGCTAGAATCCAATGGTTGAAGGAGAAAGTTCTCGTCAATTTCCACTTCATTCAATACCAGCTCTGACACTTTCTCAATTGCAGATGTTATAATATTAGTTGTAATTTCCTGCAAAAACAGGTCAAGGCTTGAATCATTAGCCATCACATTTTCTCCCATCTCGCCTGAATATCTTGACAGCCTTGATAAATATAGCTTGAAATACTAAATATTGTTGACACCACGAGATATTTAAGTTAAATTATAAAAAAATTTATGACATAAAAGATAAATACGATGTTTTCTATTCTGTCGACAATACAGTAAACGGGAAAATCAATATATATATAGATAATACGTACATTGTTCAGACACATTTACATATGATAAGGTTTTGTCTTAAAATTGATATCGTTTAACAAAAAGTAAAAGCAAAATACAAGTGAAGCATGCCCAACTTTGGTAATATAAACAAAATATCGCAGTTGGACACTAACTTCAAACTTGGATTGAAGAAAAACAGTACCTTGAAAAAAAAGATTCAAGTGGCAGTTGTCCATTCGGGCGAATAAAATTAACATCACAACATTATTTTGGCGAGGTGCCCAGATAGATGGACCATGCTCTTTTGCATTTGATTCAGAATGTTTATTATTTTAACGTGAAACGGTCAATTAATTTCTCTCAATATACTCCCCCAGTATGTTCTTTCTATTTCTTCGGTACATCACCCCCCCGGGTATATTCTTTCTATGTGTTTTTGGCACAGCTACCCAAGTTGACAGGTTCTCTTTAATTCCTTGCAGATGGAGAGTCATGAGGAGAGCGTAGATAATTGTGCATGAAATTAAAATGATCAGAGGTTGTGAAACGCTAAATGAATTTAATTGTATGCTAATGCTTTACGACTGAGTTAAAAAAAGTGATCTATTTTAACTAGACCTTGTCGTCAAAAAGAGCGCGCTCACTTAATAAATCGTACTCAAGATAGAACATGTAAAAATAAGAAATGTTTTACTTATCCACGTCAATCATAGACACTATGGTGAAGTGAACATCGTCAAAGTAGAATTAATATTAAGAAAAAATATGGCTTTTCCTACAGGAGCAAGACTTCTTTTCATCATTGTTGGAGCGCTCCAGATTTTGCTATCTCTAATGTTTATAATTTGCTCGAAAGTTGTCTTGGAAAAATACAATTCAAGACTGCAATGGTACTCTCTCCTCTATATGTATGTAAGTACTAATATAAGTTTGTTTCAGAAAGGATCGCGTCAGTATTCTATATAAAACCTTGACGGTTAGGTGTATTAAAATATTGAACGACTGCGGTAAGAGAACATCTGCTGTATATTATCATAATGTAACTGTTCATAGATGAATTTAACTTCTTGGACTATTTTGAAGGTTAAGGATTTAAACCTTTGAGATTTTTCTTCCCAAATGTCAACAATAAACTTTATCTCAACACTGCTAAACACGCCGCATTCATTTTCTACTCAACGTAATTAAGTTGAGCGAAGACATGAATGAAGATGGGTTATTTGATTGTGCTGACGATATCTCAGTAGGATTTATCAAATCAATCTATTTTTTGATATTTGCCGTTTGCATATTTTGTCGTAGCAACTTCTTTTTTAAAATCCTTCGAGTTCATTCATTAACGCATTTCTTCTTCTTAAATAAATGATAATTCTAAAAAACAGATTTACGGAACAGATATTATATTTCATTTTTGCATAAATTCATAGGCAGCACCTGCTGTAGAAATACTTTTATATTTTAATAGTCACAAAATGCCGAGTAAAGACACTCAAGTTTTCAAATTTACTAATCGTTTGTTTGTAAACAGTTCTCTTTACTAGGATTAATGTGTATCATATCGGGAATTGCTAAAAAACGGCGTCACTTGGTGAGATAATATGATTGCACAAGAGCAACTTTAAAACGTTTATACATAAAGTACGGAAATGATGTGTTTGCTTATAGCCTGAATATTTTTTAGGTAAAATTATCAATCTGTCTGCATGTCATAGCAATTGTTATTGGGACGATAGGTGCCGCTGTTAGCTCAGTATTTTGGCAAATGTACAAAGAGTCCGGAGCTTGTGGTGAAACTGAACAAGGAGACTGTATTTGCTTCCATGAAAAATGTAATGTGTATAGTTTAGTGTACATGAAATAGAGATATGAATGAAATAACATGAAGTGTTTATTACTTAAAGATGACATCGACTGTGTTGATGGTGATTTATCGCGTCGTATTTTAGCCGCGCTGACAGCAGCCAATATAATTGTAATACTGACGTCGTTTTTGGGAACAATTCTTGGATTTACAGTAACATGTTGTGATCCATCCAATAATTTTAGGGTACGTATTTGCTTCTTACTAGTTGAATGAAATATTCTATTATAATATATCATTAATTGTTTATCTAGGAAGAACAATCCAGAATGGAGCATAGCGAACAAACAGCAGAGTCAAGTGTCTTCGTCACTCAAACAGCGGTGGAAACAATACGTTTAAGTGCGGTGTGAATGAAATCTTTAAATCAACATTTACAAACACATTTATATGTGTTTATCATTGTATCATGCGGAGAAATGAAAGTATGCCTTAATTTGATGGCTGACTTCGAGATAGCGAACATTTCAATTTTTCTTAATTACCCGGTGTGATGTGAGGGTTACAGATATCTTACATAGTTTTGTCGAAATCACTTGCAGTAAAAAAACTTACATTTACTGACGAAGATATATTATCAAGGAGAAAATGTCAGATTCATTGGAGATATCTGCACATCTGTCGATGGACGCTGCCAGCTCTCCGACAAAGTACAATTGACAGGTGTCGAAGTACACTCGGCCAACGATCGGAGTTCCGATATCTCACGAAGCATCGTCTTTCCATCTTCACGAGTCTGCAAACATATTTCAAATGTAATTATGGATGTTCTGGTGTTTTGAGAAATCAAGAGAAGAAAAAGAAATGGAAAAGAAAGGAAACACGTTGCTATAGTTACGTCAGAGTAATCACAAAACGTTGCTATAGTTACCTCAGAATAATCACAACATTTCTGTGCATATTTTGATGCTTCTGCATATTGTTTATTGTTGATAAAATGACGAGATAAGAACTTATAAGCACCAGATACATCTTCCGTAGAAAGTACCTACATGAGAATACATAATGAATATTACAGACTCTGTTGGTCCCAAGATAATATTCTTCGTCCATATATTTTGTACATACTTACTCCTATAATATCTGCTTTTTTTGTATAAGTCATATAGTATCTGCATGCGTCTTCATTCTCCTGGAGTCGTTCATAAAGTCTGTAAAAAACACAATTTTTTGCAACGTATGTTATTCCCTTTATCAATGTACTGAGAATTACAACTAACAACATTTTATTCACTTTACTAACTAGAAAATTGTAACATTGTTACTTGACTTATTATAACTTTTAATTATCTTACCTAGCAAATTGTAACATTGTTACTCGCCTTATTATAACTTTTAATTATCTTACCTAGCCAATTGTAACATTGTTACTCGCCTTATTATAACTTTTAATTATCTTACCTAGCCAATTGTAACATTGTTACTCGCCTTATTATAACTTTTAATTATCTTACCTAGCCAATTGTAACATTGTTACTCGCCTTATTATAACTTTTAATTATCTTACCTAGCCAATTGTAACACTGCAATACCGTCAACATCCCCGACGCCAATCGCTCGTCTATAACACTATCAACAAAACACTCGGATATAACACAATAAGCACGAACATTAGACAGCTAAACATGAAAAATGAAGAAACCTTCTTTGCTTCATCAACACGACTCAATTTCTGGTAACATTCTCCAAGTGCAATGATCATTCGAGCATCGTTTGGTCTGCAGAAATATTGAAATGTTTTATCAATAACAAAGAGAGCAATAAATAACTCAGTGAAGACTAAAGGTCTGCACTTACTTCAATCGTTGAGCTTCAGAAAAGTAATACAAACTATACAGAGGCATTTTCATGATTTCGTAAGTCTGTCCTAGTCCATACCAAGCACGATAGTCTCGCGGGCTCACCTCTTTAAGAAAAATGACTTAGTTCATGTTAATATAGGTGTAAAAAAGTGTCGATGACTAACCGATTGCTTGACGATATGACTCGATGGCGGCTGATGTATTTTTCATTTCCATATATTCATGTCCCATTAATGTCCACGCTGACAGATACCGTGGATTTAGACGTAATGCTCGTTGAAAATATAATATTGCTTTCTCGTGACATTGACGCAAGCTGTAGAAATTAGCTGAATAAATACATAAAGTTACTGCTCCCTGAGAATGAAGAAATTTCATCGAAAGATGACGTCATTATTTACCTACAACACAACAAGTTTCAACGCGATATTTGTCGATTTCAAAACAATGATGAGCTAAATGGCTTAGTTCAGGCTTCATTTCCTGTAAATACGTGTATATCAACGATGTACATTTGAACTTCGTTAAATTGAAAGAAACACTGAAGTTTAATTAGTGGTGAAAAAGGTTCATATGTACCTTAACATAGAGTATGTTAGAGTATGTATCCATATTCTCTAGGCAATATGGATGAATTTTGTTGATTTCTTCGTACGACGTTACAGCAACATCGAAATCTTAAAAAATGGCATTAAAATGTTCGATTTAAAATGGCAAATGAATGCAAATATAAATTGTGGAAAAAAACTTTACAGTCAATTGTACAAAATGGATGAAGTGAAGAAGTCTAACGGTTTTAACAAGTGACAATTTGATCATTTCTTTTACTATACCTCCCACCCCCACAGTAACTGCTGCTAATGCTTCATTCATCACCACCCCAGAGTATCTTCCACTAATGCTTCATTCATCCCCACCCCAGAGTATCTTCCAATAATGCTTCATTCATCCCCACCCCAAGATCTTAATGCTTCATTCACTCCAATCTTCCATTCTTCATTCACCCCCCCCCAGAGTATCTTCCAATATTCACTCCCAGCTTCATTTCATCCCCCACCCCAGAGTATCTTCCACTAATGCTTCATTCCCTCCCACCCCACAGTAACCCATTCACCCCCACCCCAGAGTATCTTCCACTAATGCTTCATTCACTCCTACCCCCACAGTAACTGATACAAATGCTTCATTCACCACCACCCCCAGAGTATCTTCCACTAATGCTTCATCCCTCCCACCCCACAGTAACTGCTACAAATGCTTCATTCACCCCCACCCCCAGAGTATCTTCCTGAAGCCTGAATGTTTTCTATACCTTTCAAATTATATTGAGCCAAGGCAAGTTGTGAGAGAATGTAAAAACTAGTTTGAAAGCAATGATCATGTAATTCAGAGTACATTTGTAGTGCTTCAAAATTTTGTTGTTGAGTCATCGCAACATGTGCATCAAACAGTGATTTCATCCAGTGGTTTGGAAGATTCTTGATGTATTTAGCCTAAAATGAGCAAGAGTAGACTAAGTCTGTCATCACTATCAAATTTAGTACTATTTCTAAAGAAGTATTGGAATTATTTATTGCTGAAAGTAGAGGAGAGGGGAGAGGATGCACAGGAAGAATGCCAATTTTCCTGTAAAATATTAATGTACCATAGAATTAAGCAAAAGCAATTGTGTTTTATCTTTGATAGAGCACAACTATCCCTCTCACTCTGGGAATAAGACCAAAGAACTTAACAAGACATTCATTTATCCTCAATTAATCACTGAGTTTACTTTATGTACGTACTTCTTTCAAAAATACTGGCCACAAACTACCCACTGGGTTATTTTCCCTATTATCCATAGGCCTTCAACACTACCATGTGCAACCATTGTGAAGTTGTCATGCCAACTATGATACTGGCAACAAGTTACGATTGTGAAATTTTTCTAACAACTAAATACCTCTGATTCTGGCAAAGAACTACATTTGTAAAATTCTCCCAAAATACTAGCCATAAATTACAATATATAATTTTGTTAGCAACTATAACTCTACATACCGCTGAAAATTAACTCATCAATTATCAACTTACAAGTTACCTCAGTAAATTTCTCCTCATATTTCTAACCATGAGATACAATTGTAAAATAGTCCGACAACCTATGATTCTTATCCTCTTTAAACTATACAAGACTTTAACACTTGTAGTGGGTTAAGATTTTAAATTAGTCCAACAAACTATGTTCCTTTTGAGTAACCATGGATAAACTTTCCTGGCAAATAGAACCATTTAATTTGGGCAATGAGTTAACCATAATCTCTTTACCTTATCTTTTGTGCTATATAGAAGAGCTATTTCTAGCCATGAAGACCAAAGCAAAGGTTCTTTTCCTACAGATTGCTCAAACATTTCCAATGCCTCTTGTTTTAAGTCTAATTCCTTCAAAACAACACCAAATCTAGAAAAAAATGAAAAAGTTGAAGGATCTGTGCATTTGATTAAAATCACCCACCCACTGGCAAAAAACTTACAAATAAAATGAAAAACCATCCAAAGACTTTTGATTCTTACTAAGTTCATTTTTAAGTTGCAAAAGATTTTTATTTTTTATTGTATTCTTTTCAAGAGGTCCTAAAAATTATAACAAAATCAAAAAACAGTGTGCATAGTTGTATCAATGCAGACTGGAATATTTATGATTTATCATACCAAGAATATCTGTTTTCTCATTATTTTTCTTTTTCTCACCAGCCTAAATTGAAGACTTCCTTTAAAAAGTCCCATCATCACAGGTGTAAAACAACAATTAAAGAGCAGTAACAAGAATAACAAAGCTTACCAAATACAATGAGTAGATTTTGAGAAAATAACATTCATCGCTAGTGCAGTTTTCAAGATAAAATGCTGCTCTCTCAAATTCTTTTGAGTCAAAACATGTTTTCCCCATTAAATAACTGTCATATTCTGTCAAGAACCTGGGATCTTCATTAATATGACGAATATCATTCGGTAAACTGATTTGTATACTTAATGAAAGATCTGCAGCCCTAGAAAGGAAGAATCAGAAATAGAATAGAGAAATATTTATGCTTTAGACACATATAGTTATTAAATACACTCACCATTTAGCAGTGTGTATCAAACCTCGAGCCATACATTTGTTAGCGCATAACTGTAAGTCCTTTTTTATTTCCCTCAAATTGCTAAAGTTTGTTAAATTTACTGCCATCTTGTTCGTTTTCATTAAGGGAAACATGAAGTATTTCTCATCTCATCACCATGGTACCAAAAAAATAAGACGGCTGTTGTAGAGATGTAGTTTTAGTTATAGTTATGGTAAAAAAAGGATTTGCGGAAAAACCATCTTCTACAAACATAACTCCAACATCAGATTCTAATAAAGAAAATCCACAGGATGAAAAGGATGGTTTGTTTTATTCAACACAAAATTATCATCAAACATAAAACACTTTACTTAATTTTTGAAAATTTCGATCATTTATTCTCTAGGTGTGTATGTTCTCACAAACAATTTCTCTCAGGATTTCCATGAACTTGCTAAACAAGCAGGATTTCCAGAACTGCGAGTACTACCAAGGCCTGTCTGGCCTATGTCAAAATCTGTAAATAGTGCAGGATTTGAGAACGTTCAAGGAACAGCTAAAGGTGAATTTTATACAATTTGCTGAATATTAAATGCTCTCCATTTATTGATATGGTTGAGATCAAGTTTGACAATTTCAGATAAAAAAGAAGAGTTAAAGGCGTACGATAGGACCTTGTCGCAATCCACCAACCAAAGCGATACGGAAGGAACAACACCATTGACGTTTTTATTAAAAGATAAATATAATTATTTTAAACCATGTGTACAAGCACAGTTTGAATCACACGAAGGAAAATCGATCGCAAAAGAGGTTTACATCAGAGGATGGAAAATTGATCATCGCATTATGCAAATATTGAGTTTGACTCTACCTACACAAGATAAACTCGTCATTATTGAGTAAGATAAATTTTTATTTTAAACAGAAGGTTGAAAATTACTTTCTTAGTAAAGTTGATCAGTAACAAGTCATTCACATTTTATTTTAGTTTCAACGATACAGGTTTAACGGATGATTTATTAGAGATTTTGGCTGTAACTGTAAAATCTCTACCGTTGCTGAGGTATTCAATGTGAAAATCAACTGATTTTTCTCTTTAACTTCGTTTTATGCATTTTTATTTTTTCACAGAAAACTTTGTCTTGATGGCAATCCTGTTCACTTTCAACGTTACAATGCCTTTTTAGCAGAAGATATCTTGTACGTCTTCAAATACATTTTCTTCTTTTCATTTTGTTCAAAACCTCCTCTTTGTATCGTTTACAATAATTCTAAAGCATCTATCACTGTCATAGGATTCAAAATCTCTCCCTACGAAACTGCCTTATCAATGATGAAGGAGCCAGTCATATTGCACAGTCTCTTCCGACAAACAAGCATCTTCAAACGTTAAATTTATGTATGAACAAAATCTCTTGCGAAGGAGTCGCTGCGATAGCTAAGGTAAATTAATATCAATTTAAAAAGAAAATTGTCATTGTATGTAATTAATCCATTTTTGTTTAGGGTCTCAGAACAAATAGAACGTTGCTGAGTCTTAATTTAGGGTGTAATTTGGTGAAAGACACAGGTGCTTCACTCATGGCAGAAGTATGATGGTTCACAGTAATCTTTATTATTTAAAATTTCTTTCAAATCCTTAGTAAAACTAAGTACATCGTTTTCATTAGGTAATTTCAAGGTTTGCTTTAAACCACGATGAAACTGTAGCAAGACGCGTTCTCTTGTCGAAAAAAGTCAACGAAGAGGTAGCTTGCAAAAAGACATTATTAAAAATATAAAGAAAGCAATATTTTCAACTGCAAAGTGTCCTTACTAACCTTTCGTCAACTACTATTCTAAATTAGCGGAAAAGTTTTAAAATTTTAATTTGTCTGTGATTCAGATGTTTTGTAGCTCATTAAAAATCAAGAAAGAATATACCTACGTCATAGTAGTAAAGTGTATACCTACGTCATAGTAGTAAAGTGTATACCTACGTCATAGTAGTAAAGTGTATACCTACTTCATAGTAGTAAAGTGTATACCTACGTCATAGTAGTAAAGTGTATACCTACTTCATAGTAGTAAAGTGTATACCTACGTCATAGTAGTAAAGTGTATACCTACGTCATAGTAGTAAAGTGTATACCCACGTCATAGTAGAAAAGTGTATACCTACGTCAGTAGTAAAGTGTATACCTACGTCATAGTAGAAAGTGTATACCTACGTCAGTAGTAAAGTGTATACCTACGTCATAGTAGAAAAGTGTATACCTACGTCAGTAGTAAAGTGTATACCTACGTCATAGTAGAAAAGTGTATACCTACGTCAGTAGTAAAGTGTATACCTACGTCATAGTAGAAAAGTGTATACCTACGTCAGTAGAAAAATGTAGTTTTTAACATCGTAGGTATTTTACACTTTTCATCAAAAGTGCTTCGGACATAACCAAACGATGTCAATGAAAGATTACTTATTTTATAAATTTGACAAGATTACTGTGTTGTGCTGTGTATGTTCGTTTTAGCCGTCGTCATCGACAAGATCATCATATCATTTTAAAAATGAAAGACCCCCTAGTGTTCGTAGTGGGTAAGTCATTGAAAGAAACATCTTGTCTTCATTCGCAGTTAAATATCATGTGAGAATTTTCTTCCTTATTTTACCTGAAGAAGTACGATGTTGAAGGAACAGAGGAAAGATAAGGGAAAATCAGGAACAAAGAAGGTGAATGAAAATTGTCACCTCATCACGTACATTTGATAAGAATTCATCTGCTTCTAGGACAAGAGGACAATTCCTTTGATAGAGGATAAAATCCAAAAGAAAGGTAGATGAAATACATACTAATATCTTTGTCAGTTTTATCAATAATCACGTGATATTTTGCGTTGTTTCCCAAAGCTTCGTCAACGGACACGTCTAAAGACGCCAAAAGGAAAGAAATCTTCGATGGCTAAAGTGGATAGGAAGGGATTGAGTGGGATTGTAGATCAAGATGTAAGATGTGATTGTTAGGGATTCACGAGTAGCAGATGCAGTCATGTAATAGCTCAGTAACGTCTTACATCTTATTGCAGATTAATGATCCCGTAGAATATCCCAATCCATTGCTTGAACCTGTTGAAGAAATTCATGGAAAACTTTACATTCAAGGAAACAGAGCTCTTATTAACCTTAACCTTTCTGGTAAGATTTCTTCCGCTGGATTTCGAGAAAAATTGATTTAATATATGATAAATTTACGTATAGGAAACAAGATCAGTGAAGTTGGCGTAAAAAGTCTTCTTGAAGCCATACAACATCAGAGTCAATTATTTTCTAGTCATACATCAAAAACAGTCGGTGTTGGATTACTACGACTTTCATTAAAGGTATAAAAATTGGACAACCACGAGAAACAGGATCTAAACATAACACATTTTTACATTTTCTACAGAGAAATGATTTTTCTATGGACAGCAACATATTTCTGAGTCTACAAGATTTAATGTTAACACGAGATCCGTTGTATAAAGGTGATCTTGTTTCTCATGATGGTTCATTGAAGGTATAAAATGATCCTAAAATTAATTCAGCGTACTAAGAGCAATTGTAATTTTTATTCTATATTGTTCTAGGAGATTGATTAATTTCCCTTTGAAAGTTTGAAGCAACAGTCATCAAGATGCTAAAGAATATTTTATCTTTCTCAATGTTACGTAAAAAGTGTAGTTATGACAATGCAAGAAAGTTGTACATAATATTTTGTCTTAACGTTTTTATCTTAAATACCACACTACATAACGTTTTGACAATACAGCAACGCCTTCCAAAAGCAAAAAAATATCGATCGCACATCTCAAATGAGTAGCAACTCACAGACGACTATGTTTTAATAAATCATTGTGGATTTTGAACTATCCTTGTTTCAACTTTGTTGGAAATACAATGATAACTCAACCTAGAAGAATAAACCTTTCACAGCACCTTTAAGACGACTTTCTTTAAGAAGACAATGGTACTTTCCACCAGCGCAGTGAAGGCATTCAATCTGGTATTTGTACCTCGCCAAGAGCAGATTTTAGTTGACAAATTATTTCTTCGTATAAAGAAGGATTCTCAAATAATTTTAACAGTTCTTCGACAAACTCTTCAATAGTATCTTCATTGGGAGAACAACTAGCTTGAGGTAGACATATACTGGATAAACTTTGACTCAGTATTTGCTGAATATCAATTAGGTTATTTTGCAGTTTCTTTTTTTCTTCTTCTGATTTTCTCACTTCATCTTCTAGTTTATCAATAGCTGTCCTCATGTTATCTATGTGTTTGCTTAACATGGCATTTTGTTCTTCATAATCACTGTTTGCCTTTCTTAAATCACCCAGTTTACGCAGCTCTGCCTCACAACCTATGAATAGTGAAGATAAATAAAATGAAGAAACAAATCAGATAATCTAGAAGTCACTCTTACATTATTAGTACTTTCAAATCACTCTTACTTCTGTTGTAGTTAAGGAACTCTTCTGTAAAGATTGGTATGTCAAATGTGCTTTCTTCAAGTTCAACAGAAAAGGATTTTCTCTCCTTTAGATTTTTTTCAGTCTTAACACTGTTATGCTCAGGTTCAACATGTTTGTCTTTATCATTTGTGTGGGATTTGTTCCCAGTGCTAGCAGAGTTTTGGTTATTTGAATTTTCTTGTTCACGTTCTGTCAATGTAAAAACAGCATTTACTGCAAGCCAAAAACTCAAACTTTCATTTTAAAATACTTTATGTTTTTTAAACAAACCTTTCTCTTGTTTTGCAACAAATGATTTATAAGCATCAGTTTGTTGATATTCTACCAATTCTTTACTATATCTTTCTTTGTCTTTTTCTGCTTCATTCAAATAACACTATGATGAACAATTTATAATCAGATAATTTTTTGGAAGACACACTTCATCAACATAAAATCTTGTCTGCACCTGTTTCTGTTCTTGTGGTAGTTGACTCCACATGGTTCCCAAAATTTTTGTTATCTCATAGAAAGGCAAGTCAGGCCTTCCCTGTCGTACTTTTTCACGATGTTCATTTAGAAAACGGACATAGCCAGTTAAAGGTGCCTTGGGAGCATTGCTATCTTTCAGAGCTTTTTTACGTTTTTTTCCTCTAGCTGACCTGCTTGTTGACTCCTAATAAAACACTTGTTTTACCTCATGTTTGTGGAGAATGAAATCATAATTTACAATTAAAACCAGGGAAGTAATTGACCATTACATGTCAAAGAAGACCTCTTTGTTGAATGTTACTGGTAGTTGATAATGTCATGGCATATATTTTTTTATAAAAATCTTCATTTTACAAAAACAAAAGTAGAAGTGTACCTTCACAAGTCTTTCTTGTTTATCTGAGCATGGACTGTTGTTGCTATTGGGAGATATTTTATCTGGCAAGGTTAACTCAATTGTTTCTACTCCATCGTTGCTGGAAATGGATCTGAAAGTAAATGATAAATTTTATAAGTCACCACATTCGTGTTTGTACAATAAAAATTACTGTCGCCTTAGTTGGGTAGTGCCCCTAAATTATAATCAACTGTAGCAGCTGGTTATACAATAAATCAATAGTAAATTCAAGTATATTTTGCCTAACATAAAAAACGCTGTACTTCTTTGTACTAGAGCCATGATTACATTCATATATAACACACTGGCTTACTGGGGAGTTGCAGATCTCTCGTCATCCATCTCGCTTTCAAAAACACGCACAATGAAGTCGATACTCTTTTACACAAATTGCATAGAAAAAAATTCCAACATGAAAACAATTATTGTTTTTCTTTATGTTTTTCACACGTGGGAAGTAGATACTTTATATCGCTTGATCGCAGGTTGATAACTGGGGAAGGGGGGGGAGGGGAGACAATTGAGGACGTATTTTGTAGGTAGGTAGTGCCAGTCCTTTGTAACCGTATTTTTTAAAAAATGTGTTTTTCTATCGCTTTAATAATCGCAAGCAATTTCACCTTTTCATGTTATTTAGAAGTACACGAACACAAACAGAAGTACACGAACACAAATAGTAGTACACGAACACAAATAGAAGTACACGAACACAAATAGAAGTACACGAACACAAATAGTAGTACACGAACACAAATGGAAGTACACGAACACAAAAAGTAGTACGCGAACACAAACAGTAGTACGCAAGGACAAAAAGTAGTACACGAAAACAAATAAAAGTACACGAACACAAAAAGTAGTACGCGAACACAAATAAAAGTACACGAACACAAATAGAAGTACACGAACACAAATAAAAGTACACGAACACAAAAAGTAGTACGCGAACACAAACAGTAGTACGCAAGGACAAAAAGTAGTACACGAAAACAAATAAAAGTACACGAACACAAAAAGTAGTACGCGAACACAAATGGTAGTACGCAAGGACAAAAAGTAGTACACGAACACAAATAAAAGTACACGAACACAAATAAAAGTACACGAACACAAATAAAAGTACACGAACACAAAAAGTATTTCGCGAACACAAATAGTAGTACGCAAGGACAAAAAGTAGTACACGAACACAAATAAAAGTACACGAAAACAAATAAAAGTACACGAACACAAATAAAAGTACACGAACACAAATAAAAGTACACGAACACAAATAAAAGTACACGAACACAAAAAGTAGTACGCGAACACAAATAAAAGTACACGAACATACTCCCAGCTTACATTCTCAAAGAGCGAAGAAGTAATACGATATAACTCTAGTAAGAATTATCAAAATAAATCTACAAGTAGTCTTATACGTAACAGTAGTTACAACTGTTAAGGAAGGGATAAAAAAATCTTACATGGTTCATGCCAAAAAAAAAACGCAGAAAGTATTTATAGTTTTCACATAGTACTAATCTACATCTACAAACATGAAACGATACTCCCGGGCTCAAACCATTTACTTTATAATACAATTCATCAATCAGCTGTTAAAATAATTGTTTCAACAGTATATTATGGATTTCACCACTAACAGCAAATACAATATTTGGATGTCATATAATATTTGGATGGGAAGATATGACTCTAACGTCCCCACTAGACAATATCGAACATCCATGAACTTTTCTCGCAAAGAATGGAAGAAAACTCTTGGACAAATTCATTGTAGCGCTGATAGGTGCTGAAGCTTCCAGTAAAAGACCACAAGTATGCACAACAGGTCGACGGGCTAAATGTTTTAAGTCAGTGAATGTGATCTTCAACTTCATTTCTAGTAATTTCTAGTTGTAGCAGGACCACACTGGCTCCAGTGGAAATTTTCTACCTGTGAATGAACGTGAACTAATCCTTCTACAATCTCACGGAGAAGCCTTTACATTCTGTGTTGGTCTTTGTACTATCCCTCGTCAATAACATTCCTTAGAGTACTCTTTTCACAATAATCAAATTTGTATTCTGTATGTACAAAATTTGCAGAGTAAATTTTGAATCTTCTTGTAAATCTCTTGTGGTGATTGCTTCCTCTTCACTTTCGAAATCAGATTTCTCGTCCTAAAGGAAAGACGCTGGTGTTGTCATTACAACTCTTGTTTTTTTCTCTTAATTTAATGAAACATACTACGTTGTTTAATTTTTGAATAAACAACGAAAAATCATTCTATAAGAATGACTAATAAATCTTGGTGACTTTTTCATAATTATTTTTTGGCGTTCTTTTGTAAAATAAGACCACAGAGCAGGACCCTTTATGTTAACCCTAACATGACGTTTTGGTGCGCACAAATTTCAACCTTATTTTTAGTTGCTTTTGATGGCATATTTTCTTTAAATTTGTTGATAAATTAATGGAAATGTGAGTAGTGTCAGTTGATAATATGAAAAGTAATTGTTTCATACTCAAAAAATGTAAATTTAATTAGCTCTGATGCTGGAGGAGGACCGAAAACGAGTGATACCTGTACATCACTTGATGCCAGTCAAAAAACACATGAATCTACCATGGCAAGCAAGGCTAACGTTAAACAACCCACAAGTATGGATGAAAAATCCACAAGTGAGAGCCCAGGAGGAGCAACTGATACATCGTTCTCTTCAAAATCATCCCTTTCTATTAAACACAATGCTTCAAACTCTTCTAAAGTGACTTATTCCAAACGTAAAAAAGGAAATCCATTAAGGGATGTAAATGCTCCAAAGCCGCCGCTCAGTGCATACTTGATGTTTCTAAGGAATACCAGAGAAACGGTGAAAAATCAAAATCCTGGTTTAAGTGTAAATGATTTAACTAGAATTCTTGGTACAATGTGGACAGAACTTCCTCTGGATAAAAAACAAGTATGATTTTAATTTCTACTGTTAAACTGTATCAATTTTCCTGTGTTGGTATGTACATGTTTTTGATCAAGGTATTTATTGATGAAGCTGAAGAAGCAAAGAGGAAATACAATATTTCATTAGAAGAATATCATAAATCAGAAAGCTACAAAAAGTTTATTGTGGAAAGAACAAAAGCAATTGAAGGTTTAATATTCTCCCATAATATTATATTTAAATAATTAATCAGGTAAAGTTGATAATATCTTGCATTTCATTCAATTTATAGAAGCAAAGAATCAAGAGTCAGCTGTTGTAAGTTTTTTCATCATTGTTTACATCTAATGTCAAAACGCTTGTTTTATAAATAATTCACGATGTCAAAATAACATATTATTTTGTTTATAGAAAGGAAGTAACCTTGTGTGTTTGCCTTGTTATCAATGGTTTGAAAACCCTCACAACTTTAAAGAACATGTAAAAAGTCGGAAACATAAACGAAATGTAATTCACTCGCAAATGGGTAAAAAAGCAAAGAAATCTGAGATGCATAATAAAACATCGTCTACATCAGGTTATACAAACTTTTGGAAGAGTTTGTTTTACAACCTATTACATATATGTATGTTTTTCTTCAGGTAAAAGTTCAACCACTGCAGTTCCTGTAAAAAGTTTTCCAGACATGTCTGATGTCGCCGAATCCCAGTTGGAAATTCCTATATTTTCTGATGTTTTCTTGAATTATAATAAAAGTGAGTTCTAAGCCAATGTTACTTGATTACTAAAAGAAAGTAACTGATATTTTTGCTGTTGTTTTAGATCGTGAATCTCAACTACGGAATCTACGGCAGATCATATCAGAATATGATGAGCAAAATGCAATTCTGACAAAACATATTGATCATTTAAATGTTGCTGTTGAAAAATTAGAGCATGAAAATACAGAACATGTACAGACTATCAAAAAATTGACACCATTTTTAAAGAAGTTTATTATCAGTTTCACAGAAATTGCTTCAAAAGCAGATATACATGTGGACATTAATTTGTCAAATGTGGAAGAGTTCATAAAAGAATATTCTTCCATGGAAAAGTCGAAATATCTTAAAGAATTTGTGACAAATCTAGATTATCCTTCGTAAGTGAAGTGAATTGGATTCGCGTCATAATAGATATCATACATCTAATGTTTGCTTGATTTTTTTTAGATGTCTTGATGAAAACTATGATGACAGTAGTCGTTAATATCTAAAATGAGTGCCCAAAATTCATATTGTCAGCTACTTTTGATGGATGTGAAATAAATTAAAATATTTCAGTAAACAAACGCAGTAAAACGCCTTCGTATTGTACAATTGTACACAAACTTTAAAATATGGGAGGTCATCATTCGCAATTTAGTGAGGAAGAGCTCAGAGATTATCAGGTTTAAACTTATGAATTTACTGTAACGATTGGATTTTTAATTAAATGATTTAAACATAGAAATTTTGCTGTTTACTTATGTAAACATATTTTATTTCCTTGTCAACTGCTGCAATATCATTTATCGAGACGTTTTTATTTTTAAAGGAGCTCACTTTTTTTACCCAAAAAGAAATTCTGCAGTAAGTTTGAAAAAAGGTTGCTAATCTATATCGCAACCGTACTAAAACACAAAGAGATAACGCGAACAGCATAAATATGTTACCTTTATTTCAGTGTTCACAAGCGATTTACACAACTGGGACCTGATGCAGTTAAGCAGAACAAAAATGCAAAGCTCCCAATGAGATTGATATTACAACTACCGGAGCTCCAAGTATATCATCTCTGTATTTTTATATCTTATTCTCTTTGCTGCAACGAAACAATAAATTTAATTGCAATTTTCTTCATTTAAGGTGAATCCTTTTAGGGATCGTATATGTAAAGTGTTTTCATCCTCGGGTGATGGAGCCTTGACGTTTGAGGATTTTTTAGATATGATGTCTGTTTTTAGTGAAGCGGTATGTAATTCAAGTCAAGCACAAATTAAATACAGCTCTATTGTACATGCATATTTGTTTGTTATTCTGTTCTTTCATATAGGCACCTAAAAATGTCAAAGTGGAGTATGCTTTCCGAATTTATGGTTAATATAAAAAATTAAGTTATGATTTTAATAGTGAGTAATCCAAATCTTTAATGATATCAAAATTTATGTAGATTTCAATGAAGATGACTACATCTGCAAAAATGATTTAATGAAAATGATCACAAAACTTTGTGGTGAACAGCGTTTACCCGAAGAGACTATTGAAAATGTTATTGACAAAGTATGTAATCTTGCTAATGCTTAGTAGTGTCTTACCAATTTTCCCATTAGTACAATATTTTAATTTAGATACTTGACGAAGCAGACCTGGACGAAGACAACCAACTTTCATTTGCTGAGTTTGAACATGTTATTTCAAAAGCTCCAGATTTTGTTGAGTAAGATTGTCAATGAATACTTACTTTGATGTTGAATTTACATGAAATTAACTTTTGGTGGAACTATTCTTGATAAATGATCTTTCTTGATTTAGTGCATTTCGTATCCGGCTGTAGTTTCTCACTCAAGTCTACAAATGAATATTTTTCTTAACAGTCATCTACCTTATGTAAAAATTGCCACTAATTTAGCATATGATTCACCATTCATGTACATAGATGTATTATATATTTTTTTATCACATGTTTTTGGACTTAAATACTTTGCCAAAACAAAGTTGTATTTACCTTCAACTTCATTTGTAAGTACTTCCATTTTGCAACTGTTGTAATGTCTGTTTTGAAGTTTTAATTCACACATCTTGTTTAATAATACAATGACTTACATAGCATTTGACAACTTGTGTTCTTGTTTATGCACAACTTGTATTTATTACTTGTGTTTTGGCATACATGCCCTAGGTAAGTGACAGCCATGTCTGCAAACTATTTATACATGATGTAATTTTTCTTATAAAAACGATTCAGTTTGCATGTGAAATTTCAGCGTGTGTCAATTCATAAACTATTTTGTCATTGTAAGAAATTGTGCCAAAAGAAACACACTTAAAACACAAAGATATACAAATACACCATAGCCGCGCACTAACATATAAAGACAAAAAATTTCATTAATACAATAACATGGTGAAATCAAATCTATAGAGGTTATCAAAAATTGGTCATCATATGCAAAATCTTTTTGGTTAAATATTCAACTTTCCTATTTTTTCATCATTATAACAATTCACGAAGACCTCATTCACGAAGATTGATTGAAAAAAGGAAGCTATGGAATTTCAATGGAATTACATGAAGATGTCTTTTAGTAAGCATTTACACATTGCAACAGTTATTTTTTTTCTTGTCAGAATCAGTTGTTGGTGCCACGTGGATAGTTTGTACATTATTGCTTAAATGACCACTGGGTGATGGAGTATCACTGATTTGTTTCTGTGATACAATGTGGTAAATTTCTATAGAATGATTAAAGAAAGTGTCAATATATGTCAGTGGTATTAGAACTCATCAGAAGTTGCATCAAAATGGTTTCATAAAGAATACCTGTTAAAATATTTTGAAATGCCTGTTCAACATTAGTTGAATCTAATGCAGAAGTCTCGATGAAAGAAAGACTATTTTTCTCTAAAAAATAAAGAATAAGATCATGATGCCAATAACTACAAAAAAATCTTTGCAGTTAAAAATATTCAAACGTTCATCACCTGCAAATGCTTTAGCCTCTTCAGTGGGTACAGCCCTCAAATGTCGTAAATCACTCTTATTGCCAACAAGCATTATGACAATATTGCTATCAGCATGATCTCGTAGTTCTTTCAACCAGCGTTCCACATTTTCATAAGTCATATGCTTGGCAATGTCATAAACTAACAAAGCACCAACAGCACCACGATAATACCTAAAGCATTCATCAAATGTTGGGTGAAACATACCAGAGATGTTTTTAGTGAAAATAACTATTTATCTACATCTGTAATTTTACCCTTGAAAATCTATTGGCATAATTACCACTTTGTAATTGAGGACAATAAATGTTAAGAGGTCTATTTGAACTTGTAAAAGCAAAACCATGAACCATAGTATCTGGTATTTAAAATATGCCTAATGCATGAATTCACTGTTACAGCAGGTGTCCGCATTTGGAAAATAACATGAGAAGTCACTCCTGTCCTCAATTACAATAAATGAGTACAGAAGATACTCATAACCAAATGCCATGTTAAAAATAATAAAGTTCAAAGGGATATCAAGAGATTATAAAAAAGATATATAAAAACAAATTGAAATTCATAAATGCACGTACGCGCTAGTGATCGCTCTGTATCTTTCTTGTCCAGCTGAAAACAAAATTTAAAGCACGGAAGTTAATATTGGTCTTTAAAAGAAAGGTCGTTTGAACATGAATCGACGACAATTTTAAAGATCTTTATGAATTATAACCCAAATCGAATCAATAAACCGTTGAATATTTCACAATAGTAAAATATATGTGAAACAAATTGAGCACCTGAATACGGAAGTTTGTATATTGAATCTTCGTATTGTTCAACAACGAAAATTTTAGACTTAAAATGTATCTTTACCTGTATCCCAAATTTGTGCTTTTATCGTTTTACTATCGACTTGAATACTTCGTGTGGCGAACTCGACACCAATCGTCGATTTGGACTCCAAATTGAATTCGTTTCTGGTAAATCGTGATAGTAAGTTGGATTTTCCAACGCCAGAATCTCCGATCAAAACAACTAAACGTACAAACAAGAATATACTTTAGACATAAATCTTTCATTTTGAGGACATTCAACTTGCAAATACTGCATATCATGTAAAACAATACCTTTGAACAAGTAATCGTACTCATCATCTTTCGTTCCCATACTGCGTCGAAGTCCTTGGGAATAAATACGAATACACTAAAAAACACTCCTAATAAACAAGGAAGAATGCTATTCGCCTGAGCTTTTTATTTGGATGTACAATTTCTTTCCAGATACAAAATTTCAACGAGAAGAAAAACAGAAAGTAGACGAAGAGCAATTACTCAGAGGTTTCGAAATCTACAAGCGGATATAGAAAATGGCCGCCTTACTAACCGAGCCCAAACACAGGTCACGTGAGACAGGCAATACGTCATAACAACAACAATACATACATTTTTCCTGTTCAATGAGATTCAAGTGCCCAGAGGTACATATACTATTATCATTATTTTCAAATCATTTCTATACAGGACAAAGATAGGGAGACGTTTAGTCGAAAATTATATTATTACATTCGTCCCATGTATTAAAATACCGTAAAACACTTGGTGTCCATTGGGCAAGTGTACGGTTAGACCATATTTGCCACAAATTCAATGGTAAAGTTACCACCGATGTTTCCACTTAAAGTTTCTATAATTCAGATTGTTGTGACGTAGCCAGCAACGTTAGATACCTGCTCTTTCCGATTAAGATAACGGCTGGATGACGACAACGATTCGGAAGAACTTCGTCGAGAGCCATTCGTTGAATCAGAGGAGTGCGATATTCTTCGTTTTTCACAATGACCACATATTTTTTCCCTTTTTATCCAAACATCTAACTCATCAGGACATTGACAACGGTGTTGAGATAATGGCTCTTTTTTCTTCTCTGTGACGACTTCACGATCTATATTTTATCAAAGAACATTCAAAACATCTAACTTAAAAATAACAAAAATATATCTTAATATCATATACATCTACAATACATACATACCAGTTTCCTCCGAGTAATGTCTGCTGCTTCTGCCATTTGACATCGGAGACTTTCGACAGTTTTCGTCAACAGATCTTATTTGTTCATGATCTTCTACACGACCACCTGATGTACCTTTGCGTACATCTTTACTCCGTGTCAACTTTGTCGATTGCTTAGCAGGTACTTCGGTCGTATGAACGTCAACTGACGTCAGTCGTCGATTGCTTCCGGAGTTTTGCCGACTGGATGAAGAACGAGTAAAGTGTAGATCGGCAAAGTTTTCATCAATATCATCGCCACCAGAATAATATTTTTTATTCTTAATGTTTGATTTCTTCTTCGTACGTGAGGATGAATTATCACCTTCCATTTTCTTACACCGAGATTTATCTCCAATATCAATATGGTTGATACTGTCAGCAAGATCTTTCACCAAACCATTTCTTGTTTCTTGTTCTTTGACATTTTGTTCTTCAGGTGAACTATCACTGCGCTTTCTATCACCAATTGATTTCCGTGAAGGACGTTTTTCATCAGACCAACGAACACCTTTCGTTTTAAAACCATCTGCTTCAACATTCTAAGCATAAAACAGTTCATGATGAAATATCATTGAAAACGTACTGCTGGGTTTGGAAAAAAGCCTCAATGCTCCATTGTACAATCAAATTATATCTTCAAAGTTCTCTAAACTAAAAATGCTTTTTATATAAATTGTAAAGTGACAATAGGTGAAATGTTAATTAATGAATTATTCAAATTGAACAATAATGAAAGCATACCTCTTTCGAACGCTGTTTTCCAGTCTCTCTCGACATATCATCAGCACTTCCGGTAAAACTGTTCAATGAATGAGCATCACGTGACTTTCCTTTATGTCGTGACGTCAACGGTGAACTACTATCCTGACGAAGTATTCCGTTCTGTTTCCGAGGCTCGGGAGGTGAGAATCGACCAGGTTGAGAGTTTTTATAATTTTGTAAGTTCTTAATCGCAGCGCTAGCTCCTTTTGAAATGGATTTATTTTTCGATGCTACGAGAGGCTTTAGCAAGCTGAGAGCATTCATCTTGAGAAGAAGTAGCTGATCTGCTTCACAACGAGCAGATAAATTCCACAATATTCCACAAGCATTGGCAACAACACGTAAACTAGGAGAACGCAAGTTGGCCAACAAAAATTTATAACAATCGTGTCCACGCATGACATCACGATATTCTGTTTTAACAGCAATCTGAGAGGACAAGTTCCGCAAAATCCCGCCAGAACTTTCGATAACACTCAAAGTGTTACTTGGACTTTTATAAACCAACATTCCCACGAGGAAACCGAGATTCTTAGCATTTTCACATAATTCAACTTTATTCTCCGTACTGTGGGCAGATAAATTCCATACTGCATAAAGTATTGTACGCAAAGTTGACTCACTGCTGACCTTTTGTGCCGCAGTCATGAGCTCTGAGACTGCATTGCATTCTTGCAAGACAGCTTTGCTTCTTTCGTCGGACTTGCACGACAAATTCCGAAGTACGCTGGCAGAAACTTGAATGAGGTCTTCATCATCGAAAACAGCAAGATTCTTCAGTAAGGCTCGAACAATGCCAGATGAGTTGCCAAGCAACGCCTTACTGCGGGTCTTTTCAAACGTCATATTTGTGAGCGTCATTGAAGCGTACTTGCGAAGATTATTGCCTAAATATAAACATGTAACTTACATGAATGATATAAATACTTAAAATCAAAGTATAGTGCATTTTGACTCGTCGTTTGAATCAATCATAAAATGTTTCATATATTTACTTCATTTCACTGTTAACCAATCAACTATTACTTAATTTTAATTCATGTATTATGAGGTTAACATCCATTGACTTCATGGCAGAAAAAAACATTAACCAATCAAAAGCTATAGTCTACATTACCACTTGTTGTCTTGCAACACCCCCCGTAAAGTTTACAATATTTTTCATCCCTTGCACTATTACCCCAACTGACAATACTGTAGGAAACTTCGCAGTAAAAAATTAAACCAGTGACACTGTAACAACGTAAACAAATATTTGTAAACCCAACTTACTTAACAAAAGATCTTGTGTCACATGACTTAATTCCAAAAATTCTCCAATAGCTTCAACTCCACCCAGGTCACTAATGGCGGTACGATGATCTTCTTCGAACGAAAGCTTCATAATGGCAGCCAAAGCATTGCTCAATGAACTTATTCTTGAGGAGTTTGGAGCTTGACGAATAAATCTAACTTCGATACAATAATTACGCACTATCTCCAGAAGTTGTAACACGCGAATTTCTCGCTTTCCACGTTTATCGTCCATTCCAGCCGATACAATATTCCTTATCGCTTGCAAGGACCTCACGCGAACTTCGTGTGCTACACGCGGATCTCTCGTTTTACACTTGTGTTGAAGCTGTATTAAAAGATGTAAGCATCCAGATAATCTCATTGCTTGACAGTTTTCCTTCGAATTGGAAACACTAAGAAGTGTGTGTACCGTCTCCTTTGCGTCACGTGTGTCAATTACAGCCAAAAGATTTCGTACTTGATCTATTTTTGAGTCAAGATCTTGATGCGTGGAAGCACCGCTTGTGAAACTCATCACACTTGATGTTTCCAAGCCATCATGATGAGGAGTTGTACAGTAAACTGCTAGACTAGATTGACTACCAGAACGGGTGGACATCACCGGACTGACGTCACTATCGGATACTGTTGTGATATTATCGAGAACATCCGTATAGCGAGTATGGATGTCAGGTAGAGGAAGTTGATGTGTCGGTATCTTTCGTTGATTTTTCGTGTCGGCAACGTCACGATGATATTCCGAAACATCACGATGTATGTTTTTATTGTTTTGTAAAAGATCAGATTTATTTCTATAGATTTGCAGGACACTATCTCTTGGCGGTATATTTCGATGCATGTTATCCATTGGTGGCCTCACACGTTCCGATATATCACTTTGTGCCCCATAGTCTATAACTTCATCAGTAGCAAAATCATCACAGTTTATTTTAGGTGTGACCTTAGATGGAACCTGTGTTCTTCCTTGATATTGTTGCCAATTGCCTGGTTGTGATCCATAATATGATACCTGACTCATGTTTAACACCTGCCGTGGATCGTGCACATTTGTGTAGTAGCCCGCATTGACAGGTGGAATATTTGGAAATGATTTGCATGTTGGATTAAATGATGTATCATTATGGATAGGCTGGGGTTGTGGTAGGTATTGTTGATTGATAAATGGTGTCATTCTGCTAAAACCATTGATATTTGGTTGTTGCATATACTCTGAAGCAGTAGCTGGAGCAGGAAAACGAATTTCACCTTGGGGGTAATGAGGTACATTTGGGTACGGTAAGGTAGTAAAGTAAGGATCTTTCCCAGAATAAGATTGACGAGGTGGAGGATATCGATTTGGAAAAACATCACCACTAAGTTGTCTGACTTGTGCAGCTTCGTGTGAAAGAATAGGATTCATTGTAGGATGTCTTTTAACAGGAATAGATTCTAAGGTACTACCAACAGAATGACTGACAGCATTTGATGATTTACCCAAAATTCTTGCAGCTTCGTGAGATGGTCTTGCCTTAGGATCATTTAATGTTGAACTGCCGACCATATGAGTTTTATCCATGTTTACACTAGTCACATGGGTGGTAGCAGGGATTGCATCATGGGTAGGATTGCTTGTGGTAGTTGCATCACCAGACAAGAGTTCAGAATCATCAATTACCTGTTCATTTGCATCCTATTTTAAAAGAAATAGTTTGTTGACAATATTTTTTAAAAATGAAAGAGACATCTTGAGAAGATAGAAGATGATTCCACCTGATCATAAAAGAATGATGAGTTACTACGTACCTTACAAGACGATTCTTTATCTGTATCAAGCCATGGTGGAGTAAGTGAAATATCCTCGGAGGAAGGTCGACTTGAGTTCTCAAGAGATCCTTCTTTGGCATAGTCCTACAGAAAAAACAATATAGTAAGTACAACTTTAACACAATGTATCATAAAAGTTCATCAACTTACCCTAGTAATATCCATGTCTACCACTCCATGCCACGTATTTGTCCCAATCCTGGCATCCACCTTTATTTTTGTGGCATCAATAACATCATCAGATATAAATGTATTTGTTTGAGATTTTCCTCTCTTTTCATCTATTAAACCATCGCTCACTTCATAACCTTGAGGTAAGAGAGGGGAAAGGCAAAGTTTTTCATTGGAAGGGATCCGACTGACATCTTGTGTTGTGTCACCATAATTCTAAAGAAACAGAGCATCATTAAATATATGTCTTAAATTGGTATGTTTATATCATATTACCTTGACAGAATCAGTGTCATCATATGGACCAGGCTGATGAATATGATTTTGAGATGCCCTATTAAATATTGCTTCATTTGTTCTTTCCATATACTTTTTTTCTTGTTCTCGAAATGCTGTAGTATAATCCTGAGAAAGATGATGGATTATTAAATTGATGATTGTAGAAAGTCTCAATAAAAAGATAACCAACCTTTACTGAGTCTTCATAACCATCCCACACACTACCTTTGGAAACGTGAATCTTTGAATTGCCAACCTATAAATGACATCAGATTGCAAGAATCCTTAAAGTTTAACAATAACGACTCAAAAGACTGGTTTAACCTGTTTAACTGGCTTAGGATGCTCATGTTGGCAATCAAGTGATTTTGTCTGTGCTTTGATCTCTTCTTGTTCATCCTCAGACATCTCCCATCTTTGGAAGATATACATTAATAAAAATAATTTGGTGTTTTAAAAAATTACTCATGAAAGGTAGATATAATGTTGTATGTATGTACCTTGGTGTTTGTCGTTCATCTATTTCATTGATGTGATTCTCAAATATATCTAAAAATTTAAAAGCTTTTCAAATTAAGCATGCCAAAAGAAGCTTGTATATAAATCAGTGAATATCCAGAAAGTGAGAAGTACACAATCAACACAAAACAATACATTTCTCAGTTCAAAGAATCTATTAAAATTTGTCAATAGCTGTAACTAAACACAATACAGTAATAGACATTATACTGCTAAAGTGATTGTTTTATAATGAAAGAAAATTCCGACCGTACACATACCAGCTATATCATCTTTCCCGTTCGCCATCGTTTTATTACAAAGAAGCAGACAGCAAAATTATCGATTTATAAAGCATCCATCCTGTCAGTACACATCAAATATTTGACCGTACTAAACCTGATATCGAGTCTTTACTTGAAGCTTTTATTGAACCCATTTATCGGACAAATTCATCGTTATATTTCAACGTTACAGGTTTATCGTAAAAGTACTCAGAAATTTAAAAAAAATAATATTCTTTACGATGTCCCGCTAAGTAAAATGAATAATGGGAATAATGAAAATATGACTGACTGTCGGAGTATTACGGAGAGCGATCGGCCAATGCCGGATACGAGAATATTATTGAAGACAATGGAGAAGACGAATGTCAAATTACAGCATTTTAATAAATTTAGTGCTGAGAATTTCGATGTAAAAGATTTTGCTAAATCTTTCACAGTCACTTGTAGTTGATAATGCTATACACATTTGACGAAACAATATCAATCATCATACATACATAGATAAAATGTAATTGATGAGATACTATAAAGATTCATTGTCTATCCAGAGTAAAATATTTCTACTCTCTATGTATTAAGACAAAAAGACCAAGAGCAGCTAGAACAAAATACTGTGAAAAAAAAAAATAAAATAAAATATAGTTAGACTTCACAAATAATTTCAGTGTAATGTTGAAGATCATTTGATAAGAACCTTGACTTGTGGGTAGTCATTCATAATTATTGTAACCATTCCAACATATGGTAAAAATCTGAAATATAAAACATGATGTGAGGTTATTTTCACTTTAATGTAACAGTATTTTAGACTGGTACCCTTTGGCTCGACCAACAACATCTTTCTTTTCCAACCACAGCTGTCCTTGTGCATAAAGACCACGATCATCAACAGAATTATTGTCACCTTTTGTCAAAAAGATAACGCTTTTGTCTTCCCTAGAGGTAACAATTTTAAAGCACTTAGTACAAACTTTGTAGCATTTTTCAATTGAAAAATTTTACCTCTCGTGAATTTTAATAACTCTGTGAACTATTGGTATCTCTCTTCCTTTTATTTTAAATACAACTATTTCTCCAACCCGAATGGGTTCATCTTTGATGTTTGTCAAAAATAATAAATCACCACGAAAAAATGCTGGCTCCATACTTCCACTGCAAGATAGTTCACACATAATTAGTGTTCTTGACAAATACATATAGAGATAGATATTTACCTTAAGACAACAACAATCGGACTTTCACTTCCTGTAAGTACCATCAGACCTTTCCATATCATTAAGGCAGATGAGACAATCATACCAAAGTTTAACACTTGGTAATAAAGCTGCAATTGTATATTTAAAAAAATTTAGCCACAAACAATACTTTGTACATGATTAATTATAGCAGTAAGCAGATATAAATAAAACACAGCAAATTGAGTTGTGTGAGGTTACCGTGTAAAGCCTGTCCCTTATACTCCACCCAACCTATGCAAATAGTGTACTTCAAATTTATCATAAAGGAAGACTTTGTATCTAACCTGTCGTTTGTTCATCCGCCTGACATCGTCAAACCAAGCCGCAATGTCCATTAAGGCGTTGGAAACTAAATTTTATCGATAATAAACAAAATCTTTCAAATATGTTTTATTTTAACCATGCTTCCCTGTGATGCTGCCTGACGTGTTATACGCATAATAACTCGGGATAATCCGCTGACAAAAGTACATTACAACCGCGTGTACATTCGAGGAACCCATACGTCATGTTGTAACACTTTGTGACGTTTCTTTGTTTCAAAGACATCGAAAACAATATGTGAAGACAAAGATATTTTCATGATAAAAAGGACTCTTTTGTGAAGCAGAAACGCCGCCGAAGGGGCGAACTTTACGAAGTTCTTACATAAATTGAACTTGTTTGCTCTCTGAAAGCCATTTCCTGTAAATTTGGATAAGAATACAATTGCAAGAACAAACAGTGAACATTCAAATTTTTCCAGCCAGAAACACAAGTATAGACACAAAGTTATAATTAAACATTATATACATCAGTAAAAGTCCATGGTCTTGAAGTTTCTTGCCAATTACGATGAAACATTTAACAAATCTGTCATATGTAAGATATGAAGTTGGCAGAAAAACCAAAACCTTTTCAAATATTTGCATGAAGATGTCTTTCCATGAACGCATTGCAAGTTTTGCAGCAGCTACATTTTTGTCACAACCTGCTGTAAATTTCTATAGAATGATTAAAGAAAGTGTTAATATATGTCAGTGGTATAAGAACTTATCAGAAGTTGCATCAAAATGTTTTCATAAAGAATACCTGTTAAAATATTTTGAAATGCCTGTTCAACATTAGTTGAATCTAATGCAGAAGTCTCGATAAAAGAAAGACTATTTTTCTCTAAAAAATAAAGAATAAGATCATGATGCCAATAGCTACAAAAAAGTCTTTACAGTTAAAAATATTCAAACGTTCATCACCTGCAAATGCTTTAGCCTCTTCAGTGGGTACAGCCCTCAAATGTCGTAAATCACTCTTATTGCCAACAAGCATTATGACAATATTGCTATCAGCATGATCTCGTATTTGTTTCAACCAGCGTTCCACATTTTCATAAGTCATATGCTTGGCAATGTCATAAACTATCAAAGCACCAACAGCACCACGATAATACCTAAAGCATTCATCAAATGTTGGGTGAAACATACCAGAGATGTTTTTAGTGAAAATAACTATTTATCTACATCTGCAATTTTACCCTTGAAAATCTATTGGCATAATTACCACTTTGCAAATGAGCACAATGAGTCAAGTGGTCTAATTGATCTTACCAAATTATGAACTAAATTATATGTATGCATATCTCTCGCAGCAGGTGTCCGCATTGGGCAAAATAACATCAGAAGTCATTCCCGTCCTCAACTACTGTAAATGAGTACAGAAAATACTCATAACGAAATAAAAGGTGAAGAAACCAAAACGGTACATGAAGAGAGGATAAGTAAAAAAATGAAAAAACAAACAGAAAATGTTATAAATCCCGCTTACGCTCTATTAAACCCTCGGAATCTTTCTCGTTCAGCTGAAACAAAATGCAAAGCACGGAAGTTAATATTGCTCTTCAAAACTAATATTATGACGACAATTTTAAAGATCTTTATGAATTATAACCCAAATCGAATCAATAAGCCGTTGAATGTTTCACAATGGTAAAATATATGTGAAACAAATTGAGCACCTGAATACGGAAGTTTGTATATTGAATCTTCGTATTGTTCAACAACGAAAATTTTAGACTTAAAATGTATCTTTACCTGTATCCCAAATTTGGGTTTTTATCGTTTTATTATCGACTTGAATACTTCGTGTGGCGAACTCGACACCAATCGTCGATTCAGACTCCAAATTGAATTCTTTTCTGGTAAATCTTGATAGTAAATTGGATTTTCCAACGCCAGAATCTCCGATCAAAACAACTTAACGTACAAACAAGAATATACTTTAGACATAAACCTTTCATTTTGAGGACATTCAACTTGCAAATACTGCATATCATGTAAAACAATACCTTTGAACAAGTAATCGTACTCATCATCTTTCGTTCCCATATTGCGTCGAAGTGGGCTTGTTGCTATTTCTTTGTAAACATCCGAGTTCACTTTAAAACCTGTTTTTGTCACGAACTCAAGAAATGGAACCAACTGAAGAATCTCTCTCTATGCACTGCCCGCGCGAGGAGTGCTTAGAGTAAAAAAATAACAAAATTTTTCGACCATTTGCAATCATTGGATATTTCTACTGTTCGGTCTGATCAACTGTCATATATAGAAAAGTATCTCAACAAATAGGTACGCAGTGCGAACAATATGCAAATTTAATTTCAATATCAAATGTCATATTTAATAATTTCTCTATTCAGTTATCGTAAGTACCTGATAGTGTTTGTATATTTACGTATGTTCACAGTTAACTCTAGACTTTCATTCTAGCGCAAAGAGCCAAAATCTTTTCCTGGTTTTAGTTTATAAACAATAATCAAACAAAGTTAATCATTGCAATCTAACTATAATCAATTAATTCATTTATTTCAAACCAAATAAACATTATATGTTTTTATTTCAAATTACGAGAACAGTTAACATTACTCTAAACTGAAATTACTTGTAGTCATTTCCATTTTCTCAGTTATTGCTTGTATTGAAAAATTGATAAATGAACTCAGTCAATATTCTCAACGTAAAATTATTTTCTCTAGATCCATGAAACCATCTATTTCTTCATATCAATTTGTTTGCGCCAAGGAAGAAGGGAAAAGTCCAAGTTTTACATAATCTTGCAAAACCTTTAAAGCGTAAAAGTTACGACATTGAAAAAATACTAATTAAATAACAGAGAAAAAATTATACGCAACATTTTTCACCTCCTTCAAGTTGTCTGTTGTCAGTTTACCATGCTCACACTTGAACCCAGTCTGCTCAAGTTTGCTCCCGTCCAATGAAAGATGTTTCTCGTACAAAAGTTCCTATGCATCAACACAAGTTATTGAAATATATTTCCCATTTCTTAAAGAAAGACTTAGAAAAAAGAAAACACGTAATAAGACTTTACCTGATCTAAGTAGGGACTTAGCGGTGTATTTTCAATATTGTCGCGTTGACAGGCTTCAGACCATGGTTCCAAATGTTTTTCGTTTGATTCATCAACAATATCACTCATGTTTAACTGAAGAAATAAAATCAATGAACTAACTACGAGTAAAAAGTACAAATGACATATTTATGTACAACATTATGTTAGACTAACCCTGGCAAAATTCGATATAATTGTACCATGATAATCATGTTTTATCCCCAGAAGTTCACATACAAGTTCAGAGATGATACCTTGTGCTAAACAAAAGTTAAACGCTTCAGATAATAATATTATCTATGGTTGATTACAGGACAATACAAAGTCAAATTCAACTTACTTCTATCCTACCTTGCATCTATCTTTCCTTGTATCTATCCTACCTTGTATCTATCTTTCCTTGTATCTATCTTTCCTTGTATCTATCCTACCTTGTATCTATCTTTCCTTGTATCTATCCCTTCCCTTCTTTCCTTATCTATCCACCTTCCTTCCTTGCTATCTATCTTTCCTTGTATCTATCCTTGTATCTATCCCTTGTATCTATCTTTCCTTATCTATCCCACCTCTATCTTTCCTTCTATCTTTCCTTGTATCTATCCACCATCTATCTTTCCTTGTATCTTTCCTTCCATCTATCCTTGTATCTATCCCTTGCATCTATCTTTCCTTGTATCTATCCTACCTTGTATCTATCTTTCCTTGTATCTATCCTACCTTGTATCTATCTTTCTTTGTACCTATCCTACCTTGTATCTATCTTTGGTTGTATCTATCCTTCGCTGTATCTATCCTTCGCTGTATCTAAGCTTCGTTGTATCTATCCTTCGTTGTATCTATCCTTCGTTGTATCTATCCTTCGTTGTATCTATCCTTCGTTGTATCTACGCTTCGTTGTATCTATCCTTCGTTGTATCTATCCTTGGCTGTATCTATCCTTCGTTGTATCTATCCTTCGTTGTATCTATCCTTCGTTGTATCTATCCTTCGTTGTATCTATCCTTCGTTGTATCTATCCTTGGCTGTATCTATCCTTCGTTGTATCTATCCTTCGTTGTATCTAGTCTTACTTGTTTCGCCATCATCAACAAGATTGTAAATTTCTCCATTGTTTCCATTGGTGGTCAAATGCCACAATGCACGAGATACATCGTCAACATGAATGGTATTCATACGCAGATCTTTAGTCCACAGTAACTAAACATAATTACAATGCCAAACGATTTAATGGTTACATTATGCTGTAATTTATCCTACATCGAGTCTTACCTTCATCTCTTCACCTAACTGTTTATATACTGCTCCAATAATAAGTCTTGGTGCTAGAAATATGAAAAAAGAAATATTAGAACTTGCATGAACAGTCATGGACATAAGAACATTCATGGAGGTATAGGTACATGTATGGACATATAGGTACATTCATGGACATATAGGGTCATTCATGGACACATAGGGTCATTCATGGGAAGGGATTGATATCAAACTTACTCAATCCTTGCTTGTCTCCCAAACCATAGACAATAGCTGGTCTAACTATTACAAAATTTAACCTAAATTAAAAAATTTATGAGATATATTCATGTTCTGAAGGAATTCCAAATACTAAAATGAATGTTTCGAATTTCAGAAATTTGGCATAAAATTTACCCCTCAATAGCAGCCAACTGCTCTTCCACTTTGAGCTTATATTTTGCTTGTAATGTCCATGGCAATGTCTTAGAAGCTTCCTTACTTCTTTTCTGTATTATAATATTGAGAAACATAATTAATAATCACCATTATTAATCATCATTATTATTGGTGTTGAGTGTATCGAGAATTGGGTAAGGCGCCAGCGTTTGAGGTGGTTTGGGCATGTGGAAAGGAGGGAAGAAAGTGCTGAAATTCGTAGAACGTTGCATATGAATGTTGATGGAGTCCATAAGCAGGTAGACCGAGAAGGAGATGGATGAATGCTGTGAACAGTGATATGAAGGCGATGGGTATAACGAGATATGGCGAGATAGAGACGTTTGTAAAATTCATGGACGGTCAACTTTAATACTGGCCGGTATACAAATGTTGTTTGTTTTTTTGTTTTGTATAATTAATAATCACCCCAATATTTCTGCCTTCACTGTTAATTTTTGAAATTTGTCCCATGATCCTCTACTTGCAGCAAACTTCAGTAGCATCGATGGGCAATGGCTCCCCCAATAAAATATGCTTTGCAGTCTTGTTTAAGACATTGTTTTAAATCAAATCATCATTGTTAACGTATGTGTAAATGCACTGAATAAAAACAATTCCACGATCAACAATAATGTTAAAAATCATTTTGATGATGAGTACCCAAGTAATGGCAAAAAAAACACAACAAACACAAATAAATCAACGAACTAACTTTGTCTCCAGCATAAATCTGGCCAGTAGATACTTCTATAAACCTCTTTACTCCATGTTTTGCAGCTTCATTTGCACAGTGTAGTGAAAGTTTTAAAACACCTTCTTCATACACCTTGTAAATATACGTGACATTGTTTACATTGTTATAAACAGTAGATAAATTTCTCATAGGAACAAACCTCTTCAGTTTGTCCATATTTTGTCTCCGCTGCTAAATTGATGCAGAAATCGAATGCACCGTCTTGAAATGCTTTTTCAGCAGATGCTGTAAAAAGTTGAAATATTTTATTAGCTACACAGTGCGTTATACTTCATAAATCATCACATCCATCCATACATGTGTGAACAAGATTGGCACTTTTAAACTCCACCGATGAATTTTCAAAAGCTTGCTAAAATGGGCATAGAAATATTTTTCAAAAAAACAATTTGATGGAGGATAAGCAAGATATTTGATAAAGGTTGCATGATGTGTGAAAAAATAAAAACTTGACCTTGTGTCTCTCATTAAGCCATGCAGTTTGAGGTGGAACTTTATCAACAGCTCGTATCTACAACGTATGTAGCAAAAAATTATAATTTAATATTGAGACTGACTGAATCTTAGACAGATACAGACACTAGTATCTTACCTTAGAACATAAATCATTCTCAACAAGATAGGTCACTAGATTACGACCAATAAAGCCAAGACCTATGACATAGTTCTTGTAATCAGTTTCATTTGATAAAGAAACAATTGTGGTGGAAAGTATAAAGAAGAAGAGGTTGTATTATGTAAGTCCTGATGATGTATTACAGCTGCTTGTTATTATTTTCATCGACATTGTTTAAAGTCAATAATCATTGCTTTAATATCAAAATCAGTTTCATGTAATGCGTTAACATAACACGCAACTTAAACAAATATTAAATTACACAATAAAATTAACCATTAACAGAGCAAACTTGTCTAAGTGATGCTGCCAAGTATTGCTGAAAGAATTGTCTCTTTAAATATAAGAAGCCAAACAAACAATAAGAATCTTACTTATATTGAGTCCTAACCTCACGACAGAATTTAGAAATGCATACCATAACGGTCATTTAATGCATTTAAATGTGGCATCACTTTGCCTGAGTACACGAATTAAGCTAAAGACAGTTATATTAGGCGCACTTTAAGGTCTGTTTTTATCCTTTTAAAGCCATAAAAATAATGAGCGAGCAATATTTAATATATTTAAGCAGGTGACATTAATAAAATATTCGTTGTTCGAGGGAAAGGTTTATACCTGCTGTGTTCACGCATATGTCTGTCAACTCAAACTAAATTGTAAAACATTTCAAAATACTCAATAAAATAGTTGAAAAACCTACCTCCCATGATAATAACACTTGGTTTTTCAGACATCTTTAATCCTTGTTTGTTTAAATCGATACAAGATAGAGGAAAGAAGAGTAGTATTGGTCAAATTAGACCACGGGTGTGGACTTTTAACTACCTTTAACTTTATGAAGCAACACCTTCGATGCAAATTCCACAATAAAACTGCTTATTTTAGTTGAAATGTTGTAGACTCAACAGAAGTTAGATAATGTATGGCTAGTCTAAGACAAAGCGGGCGAGAAATTTCGCATATGAAAACCGGTTGTCTGCATCGTCGACTGTACAGGAAACAATTTAATATTTACAATGGTAATGAGTAGTTTCTGTTTTATCGATCCTCCATTTCTATTTAAACAAAGATTACCCCTGCCTCCCTTCCCTGACATATTCCTGATGAATCATTCTAATGAAGATCGCTCAAATGGGAAGATTTGAAATGCTCACATACTTGTTGATCTAAAAGACTTTAATGTTTATATAAAAAGTCAACTGCTGAGAAGACACACCATTTATAATTTTACATTTCTTTTATTTATTATCAGTTGACTTGTCTTATGAAAGAATGTTTGACTTGTCTTATCTTATTTGCCTTTTATCTGTTTTTCCTCTAGGTGATTTTATAATTTTCTTGCCATTGCGTGAATTGATAGGAGCCAATTTGCGAATCATATTTTCATATGTATAGAGAGAAAGTGAAGAGAATATTCACTTTCTCTTTATCTTCTCTTGAACGAGTTGTTAGAGTCGAACAACTTTTCTTTTTTTCGAAGTCCCATGTTCAATTTTGATCATGAAAATCTTCTTTAGGATTTCATACAATGCTCCATCTCTGATCCTAAAAGAGGCTAAGCAAATAATTATCATATCAAAATCACTCATTGTAGAGCATTTGAAAGCTTACCTTGTTTTGAAATGAAAAAAGCTATTGTTTCTTGATGACATTGATGATCATAATCTTGGTGCTATCCATGAACATCTTGTCCAGTTTGAAGCGTCAACTGCTTTGTATCATATCGATACATAACTAACATTCTCACCGCAAAAAAGTATATATATACACAGAAAAATAGTTGAAGGCTCTTCTAGAAAGGTCTTGTATATGTAATTTTAATCATTCTTAAACAATTTAACGTTGTTTTTATTTTCATTCAAAATGATGATAATCAAATTTCACGACTAAAAATGCTACATAATTATAATTGTGTAATCACTCGAACGTAAACTGAAGAAAAAACACATTTTATGTGAATCAAGTAGAAAGAAACCAGGTTTTTTCCGTTCTAACAATAGAAATTGGAGTGACCGTGGTTAAATATTCACAGTATAAATAATCTTCCATAGAAAATAATCTTGATTTGTCTTGAATAACCCTCGCTCTAGCTTCATTTAAGGCTAACTTAGCCACAAATTCAGCTCTTTCTCTATCCAACCACTGTTTTACGTGAGATTCGTTTATCGTCTCAATATCTTCTCTCAATTTGGAAGGTCCCCACAACAACGTCTGTAGGAAAGCTATCATCTCTTTGACATCTCCACATCCATCACGAAGTGTTTCCGACGCTTTACGAAGATGTAACGACAATGTGGTGTGTTTCAAGGAATTGGTACTATTACCATTGTGATCTTGATGCAACATTAGCAAGATTAATTCAGATAAAGCTACTAAATCTTTTCCACAGTTGGTTTCTATAAATGAGTCATCATTAGGAACGTTGCTTTTTTGACGCTCATTGCCTACAGCTTTTCCAAAGTTGTTGATCAATAATTGATAATCACCATCGTGTTGAATGAGCAGTAACTTCGATAGAGACAAATCATTATGTGAGTAGCCCATGCTGTGTAAATGCTCGATACCTTTCAAACATTGTAGAATCAACAAACACGCTTTTCTCTCGTAGTCACCAACAAATTCACAATCCACCGTCTTTAACTGGTTCACAAATTCCGCGCAAGTTTGAATAGGGGACTGGTCACTAAGAGCAATTGTCGTGTGAATTAGAGAAGTGTCGTCATCATTAGTTCCCAGGAATGATGCGGGTATCTCACCACGAAAGTAGGCAAGAACACGAGAGATATTTTCATGATATTGAATGCTTGTAGATACACTGTAATCATAATCAAATGGAGAGGGTGTTGAAGCACTTTTGCATTTGATCTAAATGAAGAAGATCAATCGTTTAACAAAACAAATTACTCTAATTCAATTGAAGAAGACAGATTTTACCTTAGCAAGGTATAGTTCCTTTGATTTATCACACTCCAAATGTTTTACTTCCTGTCGTAATTTCACCCGTAATGACAGGATTCCTTCATCCACGCTGAATACTGCATCGTCATCAACAATTTCGAAATCTTCCCAGCAAGCACCTATAAGATTGATCGTGGGCTCAAGTAGCTTCTTTTTCCAACATTGTAAGATATCCTTCAATACAGTCAGGTGAATATCTGTGAAGCTATCATCAACAAGATTGCAGGAAGTGGTGTTTTCAGCAGGTGTGCTAAAACGCCGTGGTTTCTCGGGAGCTGTCGGTACTTTCCGAGATCTAGGTATCGTAGAGGAACCTGTCACCGTATTTCGCGGAGTTGCAGTTGGTTTCTCATATGTCTAGGAAAAATATGTTATGATAAAGGAACTGTTGTAAAAATCAGCAAAAGTCGACAAACTGAACAATCAACATGAATAAAGAAAAATTCACATCAGTCATTACTCAAAAATATTTCTATTTCAAATAATTCAAAGTTACAGGAGCAACGTAAATATGACATCATAAGGCTTTGACAAGACAAGTTATTGTCATAATTTCAAATACGAGAGAAGCTAGAAAACCAAGGAGACACAATCCACGATGTATGAAGGTTTCTCTGTTCTCTTGTTTAGAACGAATCATCTCCATCAAGAAACACAAAAACAGTTTCAAATGAGCAAATAAACTGCATATTGAAAACAACACAGAAGACCAACCGAGAAAATGAACATGAGACGAAGAAAAAAAAATCCAGAACAATAATCCAGTTTGAATATCGTCCTTTATCGTTAACTCAGCAACAGATAAAATAAGCTCTACACGAGTGTATTTAGGATGGAATAGTTCATGTAGACCATTTTCAATAAACACAAGTGGATCCTGTTCGTCGTTATTTTTATGTTGAATACTTCCATAGAATAGTAAGTCGTATTTCTTCATACATATCATATATATACATAAATATTGATGTTTGATGTGGCGTACATAGACATATGATGTAGCAAAAGTAAGAACTGTACAAGAAACACAACTGATACCAAAAATGATTTTAACCATTAAAGATTTACTGGGCAAACCAGATATTGTTTCTTTCGTAACCAGAATATAGAAAACGAACCAATCATTAAAAAGATCAATTACATTATAAACCAGATGAACTACATAAAAAAGTAGTTTAAACAAAGCGCAATGAGAAAAGATCTTCGTATTCGAGACACACATTTCAGTTTGCGAAACATACTTTTAAGTTTAGTGTTTATTTTTATCTGGGCTGTCTAGGCATGTAAATTCAAAACGGAAATTGAACAAAATACCGCAAAAGGCCTGGGGACGACAAGCTACACAAATATTAAACATGATTTTGAGTGACAACATTAAAAATTTATGGAGAGTTACCTTAAGAGAGCGAGCAGGAATTTTGGGTTTCGGCTTCAACATTGGTTTCTGAGGAACGTCCGGTTTTGATTTTTTACTTGATTCCCCTTCACCGTCGACTTCAGGGACATCAAGGACATGTTTGTCACAAGGGACAGTCATATGATGATCAGTGACGATATAAGTGGGTATTTCCTCGTATCCATCAGTTGTTTTCGTATCTTCAGGTGGAGTGGGTAATGGACCGAGTTTGGGAGTAATGCTCTCACTGATCTCTTGTTCTCTTTCGATAGTGGATTGTGACATTGAAGGTTGAAGGTATCCACTGCGAGGAGGTTTTTTCGGTGTTAAGATTTTTCTTCCTCTGTCAATTTCTTCCACTGGTACATTGTAATATAATGTATCATCAACATTATTTATAGTAAACTCGTCAAATTCTGGATGAAAACTTTTCTGCTCCAACACTTCATCGTAATCGTCTTCAATCGCTTTGTCCACACAATCAACATCATTTATCAAAGGTTCTGATATTGTTGTCAAATCATCATTTCGGTGATTGTGTACAAAAGTTTGATATTCTGATGTTATATTCGAAGAAAAATTTTCCGGTTGAAGATTGTTTGACAAGTTTAGATCTTTTTTGGAAGTTTTCCATGTCACTGGTCTTTTTAAATTACTTAAAGCTTTCTTGAAAAAAGCACCAGTTTTCGATGTTCTATCTTCCTTCCCCTTTCCATCTATTTCTTGGATATCTTCGTCACTATTCGCGTTTTCCTGAATTGAAGAACTCATCTGAAGACGTGCTAAGGAAGACTGGACACCAGTGACAGTCATTGAACGCTTCAGTGGAACTGAAGGAGAGAGATCAGTGCCAGGAGATGTTGAGAAAGAATAGGAAACAGGTCGGGTGGAGACTGGAATACAGAGAAAAATTGTTTAGTAAAATTTCCACTTAACCCATACGTCTCAACAAAACCAACCTTTTTCATTGGGAGACTGGGTCCAAGGATGAAGCGGGGCTGATCTTGGTGGACGCTGTATAAGAGAAGATATCGATTCACTGCGTGCTTTGGTCGAAACACCATTCAATGGTGAGGATTTACGACGTGGAAAGTGACGAGCTAACAATGAAGAAAAAAATTATCAGAACGAACACGTTATAATCGCTACTTTAAACGTTAGACAAAAGCTGCATCCTGCCGGAAGTAATGATGCAGAAAGCTTTTTATCACAAACAAAAATTTTGACAAATTTTATCGCATTAAATGTACAACGTTATCAATTATGCTTCAATTATGGTGTTATTTTTAATTTGTTTAGTGACGTCTTTAAGCAATACTCCTCATCTTTGATCCAAAGATAATACAAAATGTATCAATTGTCTTATTTTGCTATTGTTTTAGAACTAATGAACACACTGTGTTGGTATGGATATAAGTATAAAAAAATCGATAATTTTGGCCAAATTTCAGAACATATTAAAATATTTCGTAAAAAAGACATGAAACAATGATAAGATGATGAAATGAAAATACACAAAGTAATCATGGTATGAGAAAAAAAAACATTAAAACACTTTATTATTGACACAAGATACGGTGAGTTTCAGGTATTCAATATCGTTTCCCACCGAGGGAATTTGATTCATATCATAAATTTGTACTTTCTATAGCAAATGTTTTTTTACTCGTACATTGCCAGGGTTATGGTCCAATATCTAGACTAACAATATTGTTCTTTGTTTCATTACATACATATCACACAAACAATATAAAATGCTTTGTAAATATGATTTACAAATGAATACAAGTCATTAGCAACGCTTAACTACGCTCATGTGGATTAAATAATGTGAAGCGACAAAAGCCATAAATGATAGAACATGGTGAATCATTGCCATATATTAAAAACCACAGCCAACTGTAATTTTAGAGAAATATACATATATATTTATTAGAAATTTGTAGATTGGACAACTTAGATTCTTTCACTAAAAAATTCATAAAGTTCAATAATGTCGAGAAAGATATGCACAATACAAGTTCGCTGCTTCAATGTTCATAATCATAAACCATTTTCAATGAATATATTTTCATGTAGACGAAAAACTGAAATGCTTCTTCAAGAAAATTAAACTTACATCGTAACAAAACAATAAGAATAACGTCTAAAAAATCTTGATCAAAAAGCATTAAGATTAATGAAGGTCAACAACGCCATTTAAGTGATAAAATATTCAAAATAGACAATCCTTGACAAACACAAAACAGAAGCTAGACTAAAGACAATACAAGCCGTCACAAACAATAAAAATGTACTCACACACATCCAGTTCAACTTTCGAATCATTTTGCTCATTTTCATTTTGAATTTGTCCAAAATCATTGAGCTTTGAACTTTTTCTAGGCAATGGTGTCGGCTTAACGACTTCGTAATCTTTAGAAACTGTAAAATACGAGTCTGATCGACTATGATATAAAGTTCTTTTCTTTGGTGGTAGTGCGGGCCGGATATCGTCTTCAATAAAGTCGATAATTTCATCGCTTTCTTTTCTTACATTGGGGTTAAAAGCTATTTGTTCCGACGCATCATGTATATAATGTGGCTCAATATCTTTCAAACTGCGCTGTAATTCATCTAGATCCACAACTTTATAAGGCACAATCATCTCAGGTTGTTGTACAGTGACTTTTGGCTTTAAACGCTCATTCCGTCTGCTTGGCAAAGGAGGAGGAATATCATTATCTCCGTCAGCGATCACTTCCATATGATTTCCCGGCACATCGAGCTTCGAGTGGCCCGTCATTAAATGTTCTGGAGAGAAAGATCTTGTGTTCTCATAAAGAGGCTGTCTCAAAGATGAACATGATGTAATATCGCTGAGATCAACACTTTCTCGTAATTTCCCCCATGAATGTCGACCTGAATCTTGTGATGATATGCTACTTGACTGGCTGCTTCTCTTGCTACATAAACTCAAACGACCGATGTTCAGCCGACCAGCAAACGAGCCCAAAGGCAACGTGACATGGGAAATTTTATCATTAAGAGAATCAGTTGGACTTTCACGGCTACTGCTGAAGGAAAATCTGCCTGGTATTGACATACATTCGTAATCACTCTCGCAATTTTGTGACTTCATTTGAAATTTTTCTCTTTCCCTTGATTCAAATGACGAGTTCCGACGAATTACGACATTTGAACGATCTTCTTCTGGTGTGAAATTAGGCTCGTTGCCATTGACAGAGAGATAGTTCATATTTTCAATTATTGTTTTGTTTGTTGAAGACGCGCTCATCATCTTTATACTCGGCTGTTCACTCTCAGACTATCTTGAGAATGTACATCTATCATTGTACAATGACTTATTAATTTCCATAATTCACAACTGTTGGTTGGTTAAAGCTACTGGATGAATTCCCATCTTTGTGTTGTGATGGAGAATGTATGTTCGCCATAGAATTGAATAAAGTACCGTTTTTTAACTAGCATTCTTTAGCTCAAGCTTCAAAGGATTGTTCCTAAAAATATATAAAATCTAAGATGAATTGAAATACCGCCAGTATCAAATTCACCATTAATCTCTTATTCTTTTGTGGTTATCCAGCTGTGTTTCCGTTGACATGTTGCTAACTAAACATCACAGAAATAATTAAAATTTTTTGTTTCCAATATATGTTATTTCATCAAATACAAAAGAAAGAAAAATTTTGATTCTTAGGTTATTTTCTCACAATCTCTAGGATTTAATCACGCCACTTAAATGAAAATTCTGTCATTGTTGTAACCAGACACCTACATTCCCCGACATGTTTTGACGTAGAAACCAAACCTTTTTTAGCCAATATTGTCTCGATATTAAACTTCTTATCGTCCCTTTTCACCAAACTGAAATTGTGCGCAAATGTTAATCATGATAACACAGGTTAAAATAATAAAAATTTGTAGATTATATCATTTTATTTTTTTACCTATAAATGGTTATCAATAATCTACACATGGAAATAGAAGTAGCTCATCTTTCAACACAAACTACCTTAAATTGTACGCGGTAAAATATTTTACCTTGTACGAAGAGAAAACCATAGTGACAGCAGATGTATAAATTTATATGTACTTTGATAAAGATTATTTTGACATCTCATTTGTTTGATTATCATATTTTTAACAAATTTAATGTTGCGTTTTTGATTAATTATCTTCATCGAATCAAGTGTTTTCTGAAGAAAATTATCAATCAGATTTGATAAAATCAAGATATGTTCTAAGTAATTTTAAAGTCGATTGAAAATAAACAGATCTAACGTTAACTACAGCACCAGACTATTTTAGTTCCAGTTTTTTCTTCATAAAACAATGTTAAACAGGTGTTTTATAAGTTTAATGACAAAGACCATGACAACAGGTGTAGAGTTTGAACTTCAAAGTACGGGTTTAGAAATATTTTTTGTTCATTTTATATTTGCTTGAATCCACAAAGAGACCACGAAATAACATCGAGTCAGAACGATATTTTGTCGAAAACAATGATTTAGAATCATCTCCAGGAATCGTTTTTGCGTAAGGAAAGGTAAAACTTTAGACGCACAGAAACTTGAATAATGTAACAGTGTAACATAGAGTGTTCATAAATAATTATTCAATAAAAAATATCACTAAAAATATGAACTTTAATATTTGGAAACATTTTAAAACTTTCAAGGTTCAGTCAGTGTCACTGAATAAGATGAAATAGTTTAAAAACAAAACAAAAAAATTGAAGAACTATGTAATGATGTGTCAATGTGACAAGGAATAAAACTCAATAGTTCGGCAAAACATCAAAATTTCTTTGAAAATTTTTATGAAAATTTAATTCTAGCTTGCATTCAATTGAAACAAACGTCAGCTTAAAGCAAAATAAATTTATAATAGAAATAAATAAATGTTTTTACCTTTTGCATATTTAATAAAACAGGATTGGACAGATACTTGACGAATAAGATGTCAATATAGTGACAGAGTTGCCTAAAAAAATCTTGTTATGGCTTCGCTTTGGCCATCTCCTTCTGGAAAATGGACGAAGATTAGTTTCTCTGATGACATCAGTTCCCGAACATATACCGAAGATGTCCCGAAGTGTGTGATACAAAACGACAGTGACGTAGATAGTGAAGATGACGCATGGATGTCTCAGTTGGAAAAAGATTATGACAATTCACAAAGACGTCGAAGACGACGAACATGGACAAGTTATGAACGAAGAGTCACAACTGTTCTTGCTGTGTTTGCAATAACCACTGTTTCTTTGATATTCATGATTGTTTATAAAGGACATTTAAGGTGTGAATGATTTGCTACCATTGGGTTTTTATGTACAACTTTCATTTTACTTAAAATTTACAACATTTTTTAAGGTTCCCCTTCATGTGTAAAGACGAGCAGATGTGTCTTACAAAAGCCTGCGTTCAGGCGGCAAATCAACTTTCTACATTCATCAATGAAGAAGTAAATCCTTGTGACGACTTTTATGAATATGCATGTGGCCGTTTGGAAAAAGACAATTCAATCAAACGTGGATCTTCAAACTTTTCTTCCTTTGATCGCATTGAACAAAACAATGAAATGATTTTGAAGTACATCCTAGATGGAGATGATTTGCAGAATCATCAAAGTTCTGCTGTCAGAAATATGGCTCATTACTATGCTTCATGTCTTGATCAAAAGATGATTGAATCACTAGGAGCAAAACCACTGCAAGATCTCATTAAGTTCGTGGGCTCATGGACCGTTACTAATACAGCATGGAATCCAGAAGGTTGGAATTTTGGTCAAGCACTTACACAAATTCACAAATTCAAAAGCATGCCGCTGTTTTACATGTTCGTGGCTCCAGATGACAAAGATTCATACCGTAATATTATACAGGTATATAACTTACTGGACGCATTCACTTCAGTATTATTTCATAAATTACGTCTACTGTTATCCACAGTAAACTTCATTTGAACGTGTTTCATTATGTAGATAAAACAAGCCGGAATAACTTTACGAGATGAAGAATATTATCATCGTAAAGACGATGACAAGGTAAAACAACACACAATCACATGAAGCACAATTTTCATTTATGTCCAAACACCATCTATGTGCGATTTTAGTTAATCTTAGCCTATAAAGACCTAATGGAAAAGACAGCAATGGAGCTTGGAGCTCAGGACAAGAAAGATGTCGTGAAACAAATGAATGAAATTCTGATTTTTGAAAGAAACTTAGCAAAACTTTATGAAGACAAGGAAAAACAAAGATACACTGAAAATATTTACAATAAAATGACAATCGCAGATTTGCAGCAGTTGGCGCCATCGGTTAGTTAAAGATTGAACTTAAATAAAAACTATAGCTACTAATGAATCATTTGGATAATGTTTGATATCGTTGAACAACGTTTAAAACGGCAAGAAACTAAAGAAAAACTAACATCGTCAACATATTTTTAGATCCCTGGATGGATTACATGAACAATATCTTTAAAAGTCCTGTCACTTTCTCGGAACCTGTAATCGTTTTTACACCCAAATATCTGAGAAATATGTCAGAACTTGTTACTAAAACTGAAAGAAGGTAAATGAATGAAAAACAAAACAACATTTTTGCTGAAAATACATCCAACTATGAAAAAGATGACGATCATCACCCTGGTCCAGTTAGGAGACATAAGTTGGGAAATAATAAGCGTATAGTTTAGAAGTGTAACCAAACGAGCCAATAGGTATTATAGCGAGAGAATTAACTGCTAGTAACATGATAGGGTTTTGTATAACGAACTAACTCATCAACCGATACAATATTTAGAGTGCTAGCCAATTACATGGTGTGGCATTTGATCAAACCATTACTTCGTTTACTGTCCCAACCTTTTCGCAACATCTACGCAGCTTTTGAAGCGGTAGAGAGTGGTTCCGTACCAGAAATATCAGCAAGTTCAAAGTGTGTAACGAGAACTGAGTCCTTGTTTGGTTTCGTAACTGGAATGTTGTATGTAAAGGAGAGAAATGGTGTAAACGTGAAATATGAGGTAAAAAATAAATGATGATGAAGTTAAATCATTATCTTACACTGTCACTACATTGGTCTCCAGGCCTCCCAGATGATTGCAAATATCAAAAAGACATTTGAACAAAATATTCAAAAGATTAACTGGATGGATGAGTTTGCAAAAGAAAAAGCATCGGAGAAAGTGAGTTTAAATAAACAGAAAATGAAGTAAAAGTAGATTTATCGTAAAAAGTTTTTCAATTTTTAGCTAAATGCAATGATTGAATTGATCGGATATCCTTCATGGATAGAAGAAATCACACAATTAGATAATTATTACTTAAACGTGAGTATGATTTTGAAAGTTTTTAACTTTATAAAAGAAACTCTAAAAGAACACGTTCTTCTAGCTGACAATGAAACACGACGCTCATTTTGAGAACTATTTAAACGTAAGAAGATTTTTCCACGATAAAATGATGAGAAAACGTTCAAAACTTGTGGAGAGAAACGAGTAAGTGAAATGTTTCTTAAGAATAACACAACGTAAAAGGACTCAACTTTTAATTTATAATTTAAAATCTAGATGGCATCTAACACCTTCTCAAGTGAATGCATATTACAGTCCGACAAATAACTACATTGGTAAGGACTGAGTTTTTTCAACGAGAGCAATTTCAAGGTGTTTATACGTAATAACCATTAAACATTCATATCTATGAATTTAGTGTTTCCACTTGGTGTTCTGCAGAGACCACTTTTCGACGTTTCATGGCCAAAGTAAGAGAACACAAACAATTCTTAACGTTCACGTGATCATTGCTATATTATTTTCATCGATTTCTTTTCAGATATTTAAATTATGGAGCAATTGGAGCGATCATGGGTCAAAAGATCACTCAAGGATTTGATAGCTATGGTATGTTTTAAAGGGATAGTAAGGTATCATGAAGGGTATTAAATGATTATTTTATAGGAATGAAGTTTGATAAATATGGAAACATGAATAAATGGCGGGAAAATGAAATGCTCAGTTATTTTCAAAACAAGTCATCGTGCTTGGTAAAACAATACAGAAACTATACGTCCAAAGATTTTCAGGTATATGATCCTGTAATGTCCTTTCTTGTTACATTAAAAAGCTTCAAATATATAAAAAAAAACCAAGGACTTTTAAAAACAAAATACAAATATATGTGTAGATTAATGATCAAAAAAGTTTGTCTGAAAATATTGCTGACAACGAAGGAATCAAATTCGCCTTTCAGGTGAGCAAATTTTAAATCTTTTTCCTAATAATAGTAAGCATTATGTTAATAAAATACATACCGTACCACAGGCTTACCAAGAATGGTTAAGACACAACCCTATAGAGCATAAGTTACCGTCGTTATCTTTGACAGCACAACAGTTATTCTTTCTGTCATACTCTCAGGTTGGTCAATAAATACAGTTTTGTTAAGTTGGTAAAAATGACAGTTATTAGTTTAAAAAAATACAGAAACATGTATAATTTCACAAAGGTTTGGTGTGTGTCCAATATAAGAAAACAATCTTCGTTGACGAACATGCACAGTCCAGAAAAAGCTAGGTAAGAGCTATAAATAACAATGTAAATATAATTAACTTTCCAGACTCAACATTTACTCTAGTCGTGCTTAATAAGCAACAGTAAATTCGCTGCTTTTGATTTAAAGATATTCATTATTAAATTATTCTATTATAAAGGGTAATGATTGCTTTAAAAAATTCACAAGAATTTACCAGTGCCTTCAACTGTCCTCGCGGAAGTAAAATGAATCCTGTACAGAAATGTCAAGTCTGGTGATTAAAACTCGAAACGCTAGTTTCAGTATATTCTAAAGCTATAAATTCTATATTTTATCTATATTTCAATCCTTAATTTCTAAACTGGAAATAGACATGTTTGATCGTCATACACACCATAAATATTACCATCATGACTGACGGACCTTCAACCATTAAAACGAAGTTGTATTTCCAGTATCGTAAATGGGATTTTGTTCATAAGCGGCTGCTGGATTTTTCATGTAACGCGTTTCGCGAACATATAATGGTTCGTCTGTCGTCGTCCAGAGTTGTTGAGATTGATTTGCACTAACATTTTGTGTTCCCTGGTTTGGAAGTGGTCCTGGTAATCCAACTGACGAATATGTACCGTCTCCAAAGTCAAAACCTTGCCCTGTATAGCTTATGACATCTTTGGGTTGACCGTCTTTTGAAGATTCCTTTTCATCAGTAAAGTTCTAGATTAACAAACATAGTCATATTCACAACAATAATTTTATGATATATATATCTATCGCTCACGTTTATACAGTAGTTTTATCACTAACATTTATACAGTAATAGTTCTAAATACTTCAAAAATTACTCTTTAAATATACACGTCACACTAAAAATCATCGTTAAAACAATAAGAGCAGACACGAACCTGGGTTCTAATGATAACAGCATAAATACCAACAAGCAAAGCAAAGAGCGAAAAAAGAAAAAGAACAGCATACAAAATAATTACTGCCAGAGTAACATCTTTAACAGTTTCCAAATCAGAACAAGAATTGGAATCTTAACAAAGGAAAACAAAAGATATAAAATATAAAAATGTAAGGTTATTTTCTTATTGTCATCGATTGAACAAATATGTAAGTAATAAAAATGAGCTCTTACAGGTTCTATGATCAGAATCGTCATAAACAGCTTTACATTTGCATTTCTCTGCTTCTGACTCACAGGAATCAAGGGAGACCCAAACACCAGAAGCATATGCGATCGCTGCTATAGACAAGAAGATTCCTACGGTATTTAACCCAACACCAGCAGACATCTAAATAAATAAAGAAGATCAGTATTTGATATTATAAATCGCCATGTAATAAAAATGTCAGAAAAACACGTAAATTTCAGAGTTTCGCTTCATTTTCATTTGAATGACAACTTTCTATCAAATGCGAGTTTACAAATATGAAATGGCTCAGTAGTCAACATCGCCAATCTGCCATCAGTACCTTAGGAAAATTTTTTAAATTAAAAGCGCTCCACATCAATCACTGCTTACACAAACTTTTACTACGGGTGGTGTTAGAGAACGAAAACTTTCACCTACAAACAAGGGGAGATACATTAGCAAATAAAAAATAGAAAAACTTACCAACAAATTAAATCGGCCAAAACCAGCAATGACGAGAACAATACCAGAGCAAAGGAACTAGGTCAAAAAACAATTATTCTGAATTCAACAATCGATAGCAAAAACAAAACAAAAACGGGAAATTAAATTTTAGATAAACTTAACACTGGAATGATTGAAATCAATGATATGGTCACATGATTAGCAAATATAAGGTGCTTTTGTCGCTATTTTTATAAAAGCATATCAAAAATTTGACACAGAATGTTTATACAGCTGTTTACAAAGTAACTTTCTAATGGAGAAATTGTAAATCTTACGAAGCCTAATATCTAGAAAAGTTTCAAAGAGTTTAAGGAAGTTTAATCGCAAAACTTACAACATCAATATTAAATATTATGAAAGGAAATAATTAAAGTGACTTGGCGATATGAAAGGAAAAACACACTCCAAAAAACATCATCTTGTAAACTCAACATTCGAGTTATAACATCAAGAGACAAGATTTAAAGCAATATTTCCACTTTACTTCCAAGTCGAATAAAGTCAAAACATTGCTTTAAATTTTTTCTCTTGCTATTATGACTCGAATGGCGAGTTTACAAAATGATGTTTTTTAGAGTGTGTTCTATCATTTATATTTTGAAATTGTCGGCTGTAAAAGGATTTTGCCGATATTAAAACCTACATATATTAAAACTTACATATATTGCCCAAAGACCAACACTTGAAACATCATCAGACACTTCAGTCATTGCAACAATTCCGCCAACAATACATCCAATAGCCAAGACGATAATAAAGCAACCAAAAATCCCGGTAGAGAAGGTAATTCTTTTCGAAACATTCATATTTTTTACATAGATATACTGTCCCTTGCAACTTTCAATCTACGTTTATCGTTACACAAGAAATAACATTTAAAACTAAGTTATTGACATTCCTAACAGCGTGAAGGAATTTATCATGCATATATGATGATTGTATACATTCATTTAAAATAATAAAGAATCTGGGTGTCCAAGCAACCAGGTAAACTTTCCCCAATTAAAAAAAAAAGATTCTTTAACAATTACTAACACAGAGCTGCGTCGGTGTGTGATAGCAGACGGTCATTTTAATAACTACGTATTATCATTCTTAGGTAGGATAAGAAAAAGATCAAATATTAACCGAAAACGTCAAGAAATTCCCATGAAATGCAATTATTTACTGACAATGATTATTTTTAAATCAGTTTATCATGCAATTCTTCAACTACACCTTCTATTCATTTTACTTATACATTATCATAATCTAAAACATACACCATTTTTAAGAGTAATTTATCAAAAATAGTTCAAGTTATTTAGTAAGACCTTAAACAAAAAACTCACACAAACCAGCTTTATACATAATGACTTCGGTTGAATCGATTTTTTATGTCACCATCAAACTTTCATAAAATGTACCTTTCCTCTGCTCTCATTAACTACCTGGATGGAACAAATGTATTTTTTCGGGATTCCAGTACAATCGAGCAGATTTGTAAACCAAAGACCAAACATATGGAATGAAAAATTCCTCTGGTTGTTCCTCTTCAACATACTTAAACTTCAACTCAGGAAATTTCTAAATAACAAAAATTTTGCAGTGGAAATCATCTTCGACAAGTGATAAATGGCTCAAGTTATTTTTCTTTAAAATTCAATTACTTTGAGTTTATCTTTAGGCCATTGTAATGTTCCTTGCTTGATGACATCAAGTACAACTTGAACTGACAATATTTGATCAGGATGTTGCTCAAGACGAGTGCTGAAAAACGTCAACACCTAAAGAAAGAAATATTCTTCACCCAAATACAATTTAATAACGAACAAAATAAAACATAACACAAAAAATAAATGTTACAAAATGCAATTGAAAGTAAAACAATTAATTAAGTTTTATTTAAAAAGAACTATGATTTTCTTCTGGTTATCTTTCATTTCATACTTTAAGAAATAATATATAAAGTCATCAAAACTCGACATCACGAAGAAAGTTCGGTATCGTCGACTAAAGCAAAATGTGATGAAAAATCTTCCATATGAAATCAACCCCACTCTAGTGAAAACATAGTCCACAACAAAATAACTCAATGAGAATTACCGTATCAATGTTTTGTATAATATCTTGAAAGGTTGGATGTGTTCTAAACTGTGCGAACAATTCCCTTCTATGAAGCAATGTATACACAAGATTTGGATTGTGATGAAGTGTATTGGTTAGACAGGAGTTGATTATTTCCAGAACCATACGTATGACCTCTTCAAGAATGGAGAGATCAGAAGCCTACAAAAAAAATTTTATTATTTTACACAACACTGAAAGAACGTTCAGTTTTTTGATGACAGCCTTCAATAAATATCTTACAAAATCTTGTGTAAAATCATCGTCGATAGACTGATGAGGATTTGCTGCACTTTGTTTGATTTGTTCCTGTACACGACCATGTTTCTTAGCTAAGACCGCGTATAAACTAAAAGATATTTCAACTGTAAAATACTAACATTAAATCTTCATTTTTCATTCACATTTGATAGTCGTACCTGACGAGCCTTTGAGTTACATATGGATGAAGAGCATGAAATTGCGCAGACATATTTGCAAGTGCAGCAAGACAATTCGTATGAAGATATTTATCCTAGAAAAAAACACCAGTATTTATACAACAGTATGTAGCATTGAAAAATGACCATAAAGTATAACGTTAAAATGAAGAACTTACCCTCATTCTTGTCATATTATATTGAATGGTTCGAATAACAACAAGAACAAGCAAGCCTCCTAACGTTATGTTGTTGATAACACGGTCAGTGAACCACGGTACATCATTTAAAACCTCAACAAGAAATTAAACGTCTTTCATTCGCTACAATTAATAAAACCACGACAAGTAAAGTATCTATAGGTAGCCTCTTATACATAGTAAACCACGACATATAAAGTATATATAGGTAGCCTCTTATACATAGTAAACCACGACATATAAAGTATATATAGGTAGCCTTTTATACATAGTAAACCACGACAAGTAAAGTATCTATACGTAGTCTCTTATACATAGTAAACCACGACATATAAAGTATGTATAGGTAGTCTCTTATACATAGTAAACCACGACATATAAAGTATATATAGGTAGCCTCTTATACATAGTAAACCACGACATATAAAGTATATATAGGTAGCCTCTTATACATAGTAAACCACGACATATAAAGTATCTATAGGTAGTCTCTTATACATGGTAAACCACGACATATAAAGTATATATAGGTAGCCTCTTATACATAGTAAACCACGACATATAAAGTATATATAGGTAGCCTCTTATACATAGTAAACCACGACATATAAAGTATATATAGGTAGCCTCTTATACATAGTAAACCACGACATATAAAGTATATATAGGTAGCCTCTTATACATAGTAAACCACGACATATAAAGTATATATAGGTAGCCTTTTATACATAGTAAACCACGACATATAAAGTATATATAGGTAGCCTCTTATACATAGTAAACCACGACATATAAAGTATATATAGGTAGCCTTTTATACATAGTAAACCACGACATATAAAGTATCTATAGGTAGCCTCTTATACATAGTAAACCACGACATATAAAGTATGTATAGGTAGTCTTTTATACATAGTAAACCACGACATATAAAGTATATATAGGTAGCCTCTTATACATAGTAAACCACGACATATAAAGTATGTATAGGTAGCCTCTTATATATAGTAAACCACGACATATAAAGTATATATAGGTAGCCTTTTATACATAGTAAACCACGACATATAAAGTATCTATAGGTAGCCTCTTATACATAGTAAACCACGACATATAAAGTATGTATAGGTAGTCTTTTATACATAGTAAACCACGACATATAAAGTATATATAGGTAGCCTCTTATACATAGTAAACCACGACATATAAAGTATGTATAGGTAGTCTTTTATACATAGTAAACCACGACATATAAAGTATATATAGGTAGCCTCTTATACATAGTAAACCACGACATATAAAGTATGTATAGGTAGCCTCTTATATATAGTAAACCACGACATATAAAGTATCTATAGGTAGCCTCTTATACATAGTAAACCACGACATATAAAGTATCTATAGGTAGCCTCTTATACATAGTAAACCACGACATATAAAGTATCTATAGGTAGCCTCTTATACATAGTAAACCACGACATATAAAGTATGTATAGGTCGTCTCTTATACATAGTAAACCACGACATATAAAGTATCTATAGGTAGCCTCTTATACATAGTAAACCACGACATATAAAGTATGTATAGGTAGTCTCTTATACATAGTAAACCACGACATATAAAGTATCTATAGGTAGCCTCTTATACATAGTAAACCACGACATATAAAGTATGTATAGGTAGTCTCTTATACATAGTAAACCACGACATATAAAGTATCTATAGGTAGCCTCTTATACATAGTAAACCACGACATATAAAGTATATATAGGTAGCCTCTTATACATAGTAAGCCATGACATATAAAGTATATATAGGTAGCCTCTTATACATAGTAAACCACGACATATAAAGTATGTATAGGTAGCCTCTTATATATAGTAAACCACGACATATAAAGTATCTATAGGTAGCCTTTTATACATAGTAAACCACGACATATAAAGTATCTATAGGTAGCCTCTTATACATAGTAAACCACAACATATAAAGTATGTATAGGTCGTCTCTTATACATAGTAAACCACGACATATAAAGTATGTATAGGTAGTCTCTTATACATAGTAAACCACGACATATAAAGTATGTATAGGTAGTCTCTTATACATAGTAAACCACGACATATAAAGTATCTATAGGTAGCCTCTTATACATAGTAAACCACGACATATAAAGTATGTATAGGTAGTCTCTTATACATAGTAAACCATGACATATAAAGTATCTATAGGTAGCCTCTTATACATAGTAAACCACGACATATAAAGTATATATAGGTAGCCTCTTATACATAGTAAACCATGACATATAAAGTATGTATAGGTCGTCTCTTATACACAGTAAACCACGACATATAAAGTATATATAGGTAGCCTCTTATACATAGTAAACTAGACATATAAAGTATATATAGGTAGCCTCTTATACATAAGTAGAGCACGACGTATATAAAGTATATATAGGTAGCCTCTTATACATAGTAAACCAGACATATAAAGTACCTATAGGTAGCCTCTTATACATAAGTAGAGCACGACGTATATAAAGTATCTATAGGTAGCCTCTTATACATAGTAAACCAGACATATAAAGTACCTATAGGTAGCCTCTTATACATAAGTAGAGCACGACGTATATAAAGTATGTATAGGTAGTCTTTTATACATAGTAAACCACGACATATAAAGTATATATAGGTAGCCTCTTATACATAGTAAACCACAACATATAAAGTATCTATAGGTAGCCTCTTATACATAGTAAACTAGACATATAAAGTATATATAGGTAGCCTCTTATACATAGTAAACCAGACATATAAAGTACCTATAGGTAGCCTCTTATACATAAGTAGAGCACGACGTATATAAAGTACTTATAATTATTCTGATTATTACTATACTTTATTAAGATAATGCCATACCACTTCATGAATAGATTTGTTGAAGTTTTCATCTTGACTGAGAATCAATAAAACAATAAGAGCCATGTAAATATGATGGGAGTTTTGCTCTTCCGCGCTGTACAACAATTTCAGTATTGGTAAGATCTACATTTAAAAAATGATATTTAGTCATGACAGAAGAGGAGAAGATCGTCAGAAAAACAATCACTCTACTCACAAGGCGCTCAATGTCAGTCCTTGAGAGCATATAAGATGCTATTATTGGGTTACGGTGCAACAAGAGATACAGTAGTAAAGTTGTTTCATCTGTATAGAGTTGACTACAAGATAATGAAGATTTTTATCTTTGTGTTAAATCATCATAGTTAATCAAAATAAATTATTTTTTACTTAAATAAACTTCATCTCCAATAAAAATTCCTTCTCTTAGTAAAATTTATTGTGCTTATCGTTATATAGTGGATCGTGACATAAGGCAAATACCAAAATCATAAATGATAGAAAGACATATACAGGGATACAGTAAGGTACAATGACGTATACAGTGATAAGGTAAGGTACAATGATGTATACAGTGATAAGGTAAGGTACAATGATGTATACAGTGATAAGGTAAGGTACAATGACGTATACAGTGATAAGGTAAGGTACAATGATGTATACAGTGATAAGGTAAGGTACAATGACGTATACAGTGATAAGGTAAGGTACAATGATGTATACAGGGATACAGTAACATACAATGACGTATACAGGGATACAGTAATGTACAATGACGTATACCAGGTACAGTAGGATACAATGATGTACCCCGGGTACAGTAAGATACAATGATGTACCCTGGGAAGAAAACTAACATGACGTAAATACCTGGATATAGTGATATACAATGATCCAGCGTTCATATAAAATGATGCTTCTTCCAGTTCAATATTTTGAGATGCACCACCTTTAGAAACATAATGAGACCATTTAAAACTACATTGAATGTGCAATAATAGACGATGTCGAAAAACAGACCTTTATGTTTAGAGTTTGTGAACGTAAAAAGAGCTTGACGATAAAGGTTCAATTTTTTGCTTTGAGTACAATGATTCACCAATATGAGCAGAAGTAAAACACTTTGATTTGAAAGCAAAGCATTTTCTTTATCAGTAGAATCATCATCACTACCAAACCATGATATCAAAGTTCCTTTGAAGTAAAACAACAAGATATATACAATGATAAATTGAAGTTAATATGAATGTATTTCGTTGTCACTTGATAAACTTACATGAAAAACTTCCACATACATACCTAAAAGTCCCTTCGTTCCACCACTTCTTAATTCATTAGGTAAGGGATCCTGTTTTATGTAGTATCGTAATAATCTCATAACCAATTTGTTGCAGCGTTTGGAACTGGACATTATGTAAAGAAAACATGTAAAATAAAGTTTACCTAGAGATATATCACACCTCCAAAGATAGTACTGTATGTAAAATAAAGTTTACATAAAGATATCACATCCCTATAATATAACAAATACTTTTATCATTTAGTATGTATTATGACATAAGAATTTATGTAAGAACAGGAGGAATTTTAATGGGGGTCAATGTTTGCCTTGCTCATCAATAAGCAAAGATTAACTCATTAAGTAATGAAATTGTTTTTGATAAAAAATGTGATGGTGATATTGTAAATGAATGCCAAAACAAAACTGCCTTCTACAATAAGTCTAACCATTTGCCATGCATGACGATTTGATATATAACACTGTTTGTTGAAGCATCTGGATCAAACATTTGCACTGACAACAACACAATCATTGAATTAATGGCCTCCAAAAGCACAGTATAGGTTTGATCACTAAAAGATAAAAAATATAGAAAATCTCAGATGTAAGTTGGGAGAGTGCAAAATTATCATTTAGTTGCCTGTATGGGATTTCTGTGAGGATTTCAACCAAAGTCTCAAAAAAATCATCCAAAAGACCACACTCTAAACATACAAAAAAACACACTTGAGATCTTTTAGGAAACCACACAAGATTGAAAAGACGTTTTTGACAACAGGCCTATCCACTACCTTGGAATTTGCTGTCCTCTGCGTATCTTTGAATACCTTGTGATACTTGACCAGCCATTTTACCTAAAAAGAAATATCCACAAAATGATAAATATGTCTGATTGCCACTCACGTTTATATAACTACCTCGTTGAAGTTTTGTTGCCTGAGCCAAAGTGAAACCACCAAAATGGATGAACAAATCCTCCTCTTTGGCATGTTCAATGAAATATTTTATGAAACTTCGTACAAGAAGCAGTGAATTGCACACTTCATAAGATAACGATGAGCTGGTATAAAAGTACAATATAAAAGTGCCAATATTATTGATAAGAATCCATAGACTTCTTACACCAATCTCACAGCCATTAATAATACACCTATTTATTTATTTATTTTGATGGCTTACATATTTTAATTAAAATTTATCAACCATACTTAATTTTTCCATCACATTTTCGTAGTTCTTCAACTTTCCTCTGACACAATTCAACTAATTTGATAAAATTTCCACTTTTCAAATTATTTCGAGCTGCAGTTGAAAAGAATTATTTCAGAATAGAAATTTTCATAAAGACAGCCATGATATAAATACAAAAATCTATGAACAATAAAGTTAAAGACTGACTATATCCGCATTCAGCACAGCCCTGAGCTCAAAAATCATTAAATAATTTTTAAATACCCAGATTATAACAAAGAGACTCAGTTGCTTCTTCCAACAATTTTGCATCAGATCTGAAACAGCAACGTTTTAAAAATATACCAAAAAAATGTATCGTAATTCCGTCGGGTTCTACAAATACTACAACACGACAATGTCATCATTCATCAACATATTTACGTAACTGAAATTGAGTAAATAAATCTTTTGAGTACGTCGACAAAGAATAATGCAATTAAGTGTAATTTCCACTATCATATAAAAATCATTAAATGCTTTAAACAAACTTCTTCACTCACATCCTGTATATATTTACAAAACTAAACGCTAGTAATTCCTCCCAAAATTGATCGCCCTCAGGAATTGATTCCGATCCAACTAGACGATTCAATAATACATTTTCTTTAAGTTCGTTGATAGAAGAAGGCTTTGCACCCATTTCAACGTTAACTTCTTAACTTCCACATCAACAAACACAATGTTTTTTAAAACTTTTTCTCGCCATTTTTTTATTGTTTTGCTTTTACGTTTTTATGTTTACCGTTGATCTCATTGAAGTAGATATATCTGGAGCGCTAACTTCCGTGATTGGTTGAATGTTGGAGACAGGTTGAGTAAAAAAAAATTACACTCCCCCCTAACATACAAGGTCGGATGGCTTAGCCCACAAAAACATTCTGCATACAACAAAAATATTTTCTCCTTTTTTGGAGTCTTTTCTATTATTTATTCATTACTATGAGCTGTGAATAATTATCTGCGTGTAAGAAAAGGAGCAGAATAGACAAGTGACCACGAGCAATGAATGCTGCTATGTCAATAGATATAGTTTGACACTTTCCACTTTTTGAATAAACAGAAAACCGTAAGGACATTTTTCTCTGTATCTTCCATTGTTCAGCTACTTTTTCATTCTTGCAAACGTTGCATCTTCAGTTGTTGAGGCTCTTCGTCCATTCTTGCTAGCGTAGCGTCTTCATTTCTTGAGGCACCTCATCGGTCGATTCTTGTACGTGCTGCAAATTCTATTGTTGACGTACTTCATCGATTTTTGCAAACGAAGCGTCTTCAGTTTTTGAGGCATTTCATGGATTCTTTCAAGTGCAGCGTCTTCCGTTGTTTTCTGGCAGATCCACACTGAATCCAGTAGCGAACAGAAGAAATGCATTGAAGTTACTCCCAAAAGATGTAATGAATTTGCTTATTAAGTGCTCACGTCACGTGCTCGTTGTTATTTAGCGGAGATGCATCAAGCATTTTAATGACTTTCTTTGGTGTAGGCTTTTTTTCATCATACACAAGAAAATGTTTGAGATATTGTGGAATTTTGCCGTTTCGATCTTCAACGATTGAAGTATTGGATTCCAGCAGCAGCAATTACTTGGTAGTATTGGATTCTAGGGTTAGAAAACTACTTGGTCATATAAGTAAAGAGCATTTTCAAATCTTGAGAAAGTTTGACGCAAATAATATTAAAGATGTAATTTTATTCTAACTATGTAGATTAAATCTACTTCTTTCAGTAGCTGTATTCTTGCAGGCTACCAACATGTACGCATAGCGTTCCTACTTTTTAATGTTTGCCGTTTTATCTAAAACGCAGTGTTTTGGGAGATATACCCAAAGGCCAAGAAATGAAAAAAAACGTGAATATTCATGATAACTACGATAAATAATGTTATGACAAATGTCTTCGCTTGGCCCCAAACGTGGACACTGTTTTTTTTTCCAAACCAAAACGAAATGGGAGGGAAAACCGGTGGATCCGGAAAAAACCCTCCAATTAAAGAAAAGATCGAAAATTTAGAAAAATTTCCTGAAATTTTTGTAGTTTTGAGATGTTTCACATTTTTGTTGTTTTCAATGATAATGATCTACCCTAACATGCAGCGTAGTCAGATCGTACGTCGGTCGTATAAAAAACTTAAATTTACAAAGCGACAAAAAATGGGCTGACTACCCTATTGACACAGCAAATATTTTGTGTTGGAACAAAAGAAACGCAAACTTTGGTAGAGAACAAAAAAATGAAAGGGTGCAGGGTGCTAACAGAAATTTTAATAAATAGACGAGAAACGAAAACTAAAAGCAGCCCAAATATAAATCATATGAAAAAAACGTTCAATACGTAGGGACCTGACCATTCACCTGCCAATAACAACGAAAAAGGAAATGACCAAAGTGACGTCATGACTTGCATAAAAATCACTTTTTGATGTCTACTAGACTTTGTTCTATTCAAAAATTTTATGTTGCTTCATTAAGACTTTCATTAATAGCTGGCTTTCACTCGTGTGTTTTGTTTGAACAATTGTGAAAACTTAGTTTTACGGAAATTACTAATAGTTGAATTTGAAAATGCGTTATAATGATAAACATTATTTGTAACAAAAGTCGTAAATGTGAATCTTTCAATAAGGACGCTTGTTTCTTGGTGCTTCTGTTGGTCGTTCATTCATTGTCCAGTTCGTAGGCCCACAGACATAGCTACTCTATAAAAACACGTTATAAATGTCAGAATAATTAATGAACAAAAACAGAAATTAAACATATTGAAAAGAACAAAACTTTAATACCTGATTTCCAAGCGTTGTCATGGTCAGTCTGATCCAGGTGATTTAATGGGTCTCTACCCTTTTTTTCACAGCGCAGTTTTTACGTATGTATCATAGCAATTTATTGTAACATTTTTTATCTTAGAAATTCAATGAGCCCTACTTGTAGCATTGCAATTTTCTTTATAAGCTTTAAATAAAATAAGTAAAAGTAGCGAGGGAAAGCCAGCTATTTTCTTACAGCAAGTGACATCTTTTATTGACATTTTTTCTAAATGTCAATAAAATGTAAACAAATTATAAAAATAGACCACCAGGATACTTTTTAACTATCTCATGCAGTTACTCATACAACACTTATCTACTCAACTTACAAACCACAAGACATGGATTGTGTTCTTCCACTCGCTTGTTTTCCATCTTCGTAAAATATATTCTGTGAATTTTCTTACGTAGATATGCCCTTATGCGATGTCCATTCAATATGTTTATAGCATTCCATACACGAAGTTACCAGCATCATTAACCAATAAAGCAGCTACTGATATCATGCATTGCCATTTCAATTGATTACAATTTATAATGCACTCTTGTGGTAACTTTAAGCGAAGGAATGGGGATCACTCCAACACCCCAGTTATATCATCACACAAAGAATGCTTAGTGCAGAGTTGACCTTTTGTGAGTATCAGCTGACCACCTTTAGGTGGGCTCATATAACAATGGGGCCCATCATCATTATATGAACAAACAACTGACATCAACAAAGAATCCAAACTACAAATGAACATTCTTGGCCATGAATCACCATGACACATGAGTAATGACAAACTAGTAAGAGTAATTGAAGTGAATGACACAGGTGGTAAAGGGACTTTCACAACTCCTTCCATGTGGGATCTACAATATAAGAAAATACTAAACACATTTTTCGAGATTTCATGATGAATAACTCTGCATATGACATTAGTTTGCGTTTTTAAATTCTTAATCAGATATATTAAGAATGAGCAACTTACAATATGTTTTCTGTTTGACTATCCAATTTGTAGAACATTCGCCAAAATTGCACGATTAGCATTAGTCAGTTGAGTTTGAACGATGCAACGAGAACTTTCAAATAATCAAAGGCTTAACATCGTGATCAAAGCATTTTACAGTGAAAGCTTTCATATTACGAGGCCTACCCTAAGACTAGTTGATTATTCCATGTAACTCGTACTTCTGTACTTCGTCAGTAAAAAGATAGAATTTGACTTTCTTTCTACAACGTTAAAGTGACTAATTTTCCTTGGAAGTGAAAACACACGAATTTAAATATGTTAACATTTCTTTACTTGACGTCATAACTATAAATTTGTATTTTGATTGGTTCCTTAGGAGTATGTCACCTTTCACAAAGACAATAAGTAATCCTTCAATGCAATTAAATAAAAAAAGAATTCATAAGAATCTTCAGATTTTTTGCGTTTTAATGTCGTTATGCAAAGTAACGATGCATGATGTTGCCATGAGACGATAATGAATTTAGAAGCTAGATTTTAGGTCTTTTCAAATATTCATCGATCTTTCAGTCATATCTTGCTAGGCTGAGGTTAGGAGAGGGTTTAAGGGCGTTCTGGCTGACGTCACCATCATCTTAATGGCCAAAATAATGAATTTGCGTTATTTGATCGTGTTTCTTTTTAAAAATTAGATTTGATAAATATCCGGTAATTTGTTCAATTCGAAGAAACTTTTGAAAACATGGAAAAATAAAGTTGGTTATAGCCGATAGTTCGACCATAATCCGATCAACAGCAAAAGGAAACAGCTGTCAACGAAACCTGCATGCGAACTTTGATACTTATCAACGGAGAGCTGCAACGACGTCAATCACAAAAAGCGTTTTTCAATGGACATACCCGGCGCACATATTTGAACATTTGAAAACCACGATGTACTGATATATACTATCAGTATCACATCCAAAATGTTGATAACAGCTGCGAAAAGAAATTTGAGCGAGCAAAACCCTTATGAAATGTGTTATAACAGGTACTTGCTTCGATATCATAGTTATCATGAATATTCACGTTTCTTTTCATTTCTTGGCCTTTGGGTATATCTCCCAAAACACTGCCTTTATTAAATACAAAGGCAAACATTTAAAAAAATACGTGCGCAATGCGTACATCATGGTAGCCTGCAAGTATTATATGACCAAGTATTTTTAAAGAAATATTTTATTAGCTCTTGCTCATCACGAGAGAGTTATGTAAAAGGTAAAAAGTAAAAAACGTATAAAAATGCTTAGAGTTGGTTTAAGTTATAAGTCAAAAAAACAAATAATTTAAGGGAACCATACAATTCTTGTTTGCCATGAAGCCCATGGATGGTTTGCTCGTAACACATGAGAAACAGTAGATGAGGGAGTTAAACAAGAAAGATATCAGCCACTAAAAATTATATAAAACATGTTTAAATTATAAGTGTCAGAAAAAGGCACAGCATTGGAAAAAGTTCATTGAAACATTGCTTGGATTATTTTATGAGAACAAAAAGATAAAATTCAAAAGCAAAAAACCCCGTTTTCGGTCCATGCTTCCCGATACCTTCTTAAGCGTAAGGCACTAGAACGCCGCATGTTAACGTTTCAGTAGGAGATTTCGGCCCCTCTACGCTATCCTACTTGGGAGATGCAATAGCAAGCTTCCGCCCATCAGACCCCGAGATCACTTGCGATAGGCTTTGCTCGGGGTACGCAGGGAGAGTGCGGTCGCCACCGAAGTGTGGGCCCCTAAGCCACTGCATACTATATCGCACTCAGCTTCCACTGCTAGTTGACATCTGCTATACGATATTTTAGATTTATATAAATATACGTAAATTCAAAGGGCTTACGACAGTTGTGGTATGATTGACATTGTTACTGCGCATGGTCTTGCGCATGCGCAGATGATTTTTCCCTATTAAATTGGTATTAACCATGCTATTTACTTCAAAATCGGTGCCAGTAGATGGAGTTGGTCGTTGCCATCACCATGAACTTGTGCAGCTGGTCAAGTCGACTGAACATGCTCAAGCGTAATGCGCATGCGCAGATAATTTATCTAAAAACTTTGACTGATTGTGCTAATTACTCCATAGTTGGTACTTGTACATACAGTTGGTCTTAGCCTAGTTGGATCTTATAGCCTTTTGGTGAAAATATGAAAAAATGTGGAAATAACGTTTTTTCTGTGAAAATGTGTAAAATTTGTAAGCATGAGTTATTAAAGCTGTTGAAGAAGTCACCCTTCCTGTAAAAACAATTGGCTGCACCATAAAATAAAAGAAATTGATCCATCTATATAACATGCATGGACATATGATCAATCCAATGGATATGATCAATCCAATTTAATTTATACAAAATATTCAAGTAATTTATAGAAAAATTCTTAAAAATTTTAGAATAACTATTGCCAATATTTAATGCAGAAATGTAAATTGGCCGACTGTTAATTATGCTAAAATTAGACATAAGCATGAAAAGCCAAAACAATATATGATTCAATTATTGTTGGCAAGTATTACAGTTCACATTATCAAAATGTTATGTCATTTCAGATAACTGCCCTGGGTTAAAGTAAGCTATGTCTCTAACATGTATACTGCATAAAATATTCTCGGATAGATAAAAACTAGTTGTTCATGGTTAAAGAAGTTGACAGCAGGAGAGAGAAGAAGCAGATTTCTCTTCATCCATCACATACAATTTACCATTATTTACTTTGGAATCTACAACATCAATATTTGCAATTCCAATGGAGTCGAATCGTGGATCAGGAACTGTCGGAACCTGCACACAATATGAGAAAGTACAAATTTAAAACAAAAACAACTTGATGTACATAATAGCATTTTCAATTTTCATACAAAGTAAGGGTTGTTTGCATCCTTCATGTCATTGGATAGGGCTTGAAAAACCTAAAATACAACATCAAAGTACGTTGACTTCAATATTACAAATACTGATCATAAAAAAATGATCATGTGACCTCTTTAATATTCAAGTTATCTTTAGCACTAGTCTCGAAGAATTTGTGACCAAACTCATATGCAAGCTACAAAAAAAACAAAGCAACATCACTAAACTAGTGAATAAAATTTCATGAATAACAGAAAAAAAACAAGGAGAGAGTCGTGTGCTTAACCTTTTCACCTCTTTCTTTTGAAACTTGTCTTTCGTTTTTTAAATCACTTTTATTTCCAACAATTATTAACTGCTCATTCTCCAAACCATGCTAAATAAAATTAAAATTTAAAAATGCAAGAATGGCTTTAGATGTATTTGAAATATGTAGTGCTTAGCTGACCTGTTTAATATCTTGAAGCCAATTACTCAGTTTTTCAAATGTGTCCAAATTAGTGAGATCATACATTAAAATGAGACCCTTTAAATAATGAAAGTGTATCAATTACACATGCACAAAGCGCTACCATGTCCTTCCCATAGAATGTGAACTTTTGCCATATATACTCAACCTTTGTTCCTCTAAAATGCATTTTTGTAAATGTCCTAAATCGTTCTTGTCCAGCAGTGTCCCTGAGCAATAATTTAATAAATATGTTTATGATGATACTTGATATGATGAGATGATAAATGTAAATATCATAAGTACTTGCCATATTTGAAGCCGAACACGAACATTGTCAACCATTATAGGAACATTCACAAAATCAATACCTCAATAAAGGAAAACTTAAGTATTACAATAACTGAATATCATATTTTTAAAGAGTAAAACACAAAAATATACAGTAAAATACACACCAACAGTTGTCATGTACGACATAACCACAAGGTCATTTGGTGTAGAGTAACGACGAATCAAAGACGTTTTACCGACAGTCATTTCACCCACAACTAAAACCTTGTATGTTATGTCATAATCTTTGTTCGTTGTCATTTTTCTTTATTCATTTGGCTGACGGTAGGGAACTAATAATTTTTGTAAACGTATCTGACAAATATATGATTTATCATGAAAAACGATATAGTTCGTAATATTTGCTGGCAACATTAACAACACTGCTTGCATCTATGTGAGCAAAGTGCGTTTTACGATTGTAAATTTCATAGGCGACTTGCGAGGCATCTTCTGATCTAAATAATTTGTTTTTTCCGATACTTTTCTTTTTTTTTGAAATTAAGCAATCAAGATTTAACTTGTGCTTTTACTGAATATATGAACTATTGGTATGAATTCAAATCTTACCTTCAGAAATTAACACAAAACTTTCCTAAATTGACACTACAAGATATGTGTAAAAACCTTATGACTTTCCTCTCAGGAAGTAAAACCGGAAGTTCAACGACTCGCCACAAAACAAGGAAGTGAAAAATTCGAATAATGCGCGCCTCATTTACGTCTGCGTTTAATGCTTATAAAAGTGACATATATGATACTGAAAAAATAATCATGACTCTCCAAAACTCCAGAGATTAATGCCCAATGTACATTTAATAATGCACGATTTTCATAGATTATCTACATGAAATATAATTTCATCACTAATTTACAATATAATGAATGATGTTTAGTTGGCAAATGTGGAAATTACAACCAACCAACCAAAATTCAATAATAAATATCAAAAATGAATCTTTATATAGTTAGGGAAATTTAATGAAACTGAAATTTAGATTTTGAAAAATGTTTTGATTTAAAACCATTAACCACGAAATGCAATGGAGTTTCGCGATTCTTCGTTTAAATTACATTTAGATTACGTAATTTAAACTACATTTAGATTACGTGATTTAAAGTACATTTAGATTACGTAATTTAAAGTACATTTAGATTACGTAATTTAAACTACATTCAGATTACGTAATCTCAACCAAACTAAAACCATTGACAGTCTAGGAGTGCTTGAAAACTTATGAATAAAGATAAGCACACCTGGGTTGCCTGTGGTAAAATGACGTTCATATCACGTGATTTATACCACGTGATGATCACGAAAATATAAACTACGTATAGGAATTTCCTCAAACGAAATTAAATATTTATCAATAAAATTAATCCTTTGAATTACCAATGAATCCTTTACAGGGGGGGTGTCCAAGTTACAATACCCTTGATTTATGCCGTTTTAACCAATCCACTACCTCGTTTTCATGTTCATTAATCCATCTGATGTTTGACCGGATGGTTTCATACGACTGCTTAAGACTTCTCGCTGCAGATCCAACATCTGAGTTTACTTTGAAAAAGGATTGCACCTTCAACAGAATGCAAAATAATTTCAAAAGATGCCACGATTTCTCAAATCACCAGTTGTATTTAAAAAAAATGTGTTTCTAAACGTGGCACTTTTAGGTATTTTTTACCTCGTTGTAGTAAAACTCAGTTTGAAAATGTGAAGTAACAGCTTTGAGAAGACGACCAAAGGAGAACGCTTCAGATCCGTAACTGAAATAAATAAAAAAAAGTACGCAATGGGATGACAGAATCAAGAAATTTAAAAAGAAAAGTCAAGAGAGGAAGAAGCACTTTAGTGCGAAGTGATTAGGAGTTCTCTGACTACAAGTTGACCATCAACTATTTAATTTATACCGTTTTCTTAACGTTGACCAGTGACTTCGGAGGAAATCCCATGCCAATAATCTACCATTTGGATTTGAAGCAACAGAAATGATGACAGAATCACCGTCTTGAGATTTGATTAAACTTGTATTCAAAGCGTACTCAAGACATCTGCAAACGAAAGTTAAAATGTTTTCAAAAGATATAAAAAAATCAATTATTAATGATACCACAACAAAAATGGCATCATTCAAAGATGTCATTAAAGTATTGATATTATAATTAAAAAATTGATCATGATGTCACAAAAACATAATGCAATGACCTCACAACAACTTCAACTATGACATCACAACAACATAAACCTATGACGTCCTTACAACATTTCCAATGACGTCACTACAACATCAATCAATGACATTAGTTATCATGACGTTATCAAAAGAGCAGAAACCTTTGTAAAAGCCAAGCTTCTCGTGTTGAGGATAGAGATGACAGCAGTTTGCGTTTCTCTTCTGCTTCTATCTCATTTTTGTATTTTCTCCACATAAATTCCCATTCTTTCCTAGTGCCAAGCCTCACACCAGCTTCATAAACAATGATTCGGAAATTAGGAGGTACGCTGTGTAGAAAATAGACGATGTTTTAATAATTAGTAAGGAAACATTTGAATTGAGTTTACATTTATCGTGTAATGTTTGTTTCATTCATCCGTAAAATTTACCTTTCATTTTTCGACATGAAACTTTCAAACATTTCCATAGCTTTCTTTACAGCTGGTTTATGATCATAGTACGCTGCAGTACTAAATAACGTGTCCCGTAAATACCTAAGAACAACATTGAAACAATTCTTTAAATCTAAACTTCCTTCTCATTGGAACATGTAAAAGCTTCAGATGTACCTCTGTAAGGCAGAGCCAGTATCATTGTAATTTAGTTCATCAAGAACGGGATTTACTTTAGATAAAATATAATTCTAAAACATTACACAAAAAGAAATGTTACATGTTTGTCCTAAATCCTGCCATACTGACGTCATGTTACGTTATTTCAACATTGTACACTGACCTGATACAATCCATAATATGAAGTCATAGATAACCTAGCTCCAATATAAGACAAGGAAAGCATCGCCGCTCTCCAAGGAACATAATCTTTCTCTCGATGAAGGTATAAACTCATATCTAATGCCGTTGTGTAATTTACTTTGCCAGCTCTGTACGATAGAAAAAAGATCAGTATTAAAATGAAAAAGACAAAATTGTCAACTTATAAATATCTCCAAGATATTTAACCTTGCTAAAGCAAAAACATCATCAAGTAAGCCGGCTCTGTCGGACGATGAAATTTTCTAAAATGAAAAAAGCACTAAGCTCAAGGCTTTATGTAAACGAGAACTTTTTCTTTTAGAATATAAGTCAATAAGTTAATATCGTTGCGATCGATGAACCAGGCGGAAATCGTATCGATGTATAAATATTAAAGCCTAGAATATGATGCGTAAAACAGCTATAAAGTCACTTCGCACATTTGCTTTGAGAATGTCTTATGATAAAGACGAAACGTTAGCTTATAACAATTTGTAATAAACATTTTTATGGCTGTTTTACGCATTACATGCTGGGCTTTAGTGATTATTATTTGATCAGTAAGTTAAATATTACCTGGTGATTGTGTATCAATGTTTTCGCTAAATTTTTCCAGTTGTCAAGTGGATAATTGACACGATAATAACCAGTTTGATTTATGTTGAATTTTAACCATCCATTTTTCCTCATGTCGATATTCAGTGAAACTAAATATAATTTAGTCAACATTTACAATTTACTTTATGAAAAATCCAATCCAAGAAAAGAAGCAAAATAGACTCTTCTTGAAATGTTGAAATAGTTTGAAGTTAAAGATAGGAACTGTTTATCTCAAATATAATAAATATGTTTCCTTAAAACATAATAACGTTTGAGATTATTTTTTATCGACCATTACATGCTCGTATAAAGTTGAAATGAAATCGAAACTTACTTTGGTTTTCTTTCATCCAAACTGGATTTGATGTAGAGAAACCATTGTCAATGTAATAAGTTAAGGGAATTTGCCATTTATAACTACACATGAAAACATTTAAAGACAAAAATAAATGAAAAGATGTGTCACTACCTACTTATACGAACTTTGATTGAAAAGAGAGGGATAAAACGTAAAAACAGTATTTTTAGGGAATACAGGAGGACTAAACATGACAATGTAGAAAAATTTTCAAAGTTGTAAAAGAAATCAGAAAAATAATATTTAAGGATTTTAAATGGATGACAAAGTGAATTTGAGGGTTATAGATGGATTCAAAAGATAAGCATGGATATTAGTGACATACTTGTAAGGAGATTTCAAGGATGGTTTTGCTCCGGGATCTATAAGGAAATGTTCTTGAGTTGCAATATATTTTCCATCATCTTGTTTTGTAATTGTAACCAGGGGAAATCCCATCTGAAGTGTCCATGTGTCCATCATGCTCTTAACATCAATTGTCGCATTCTGAAAAAAAAATTAATTACATGGAAAAATGTGTTGCACAAGCTTTTTTCATGGAGACATGAAAGGATATACATAGTCAAATCACCTCACTAAGTGAGTGCCAAAGATCGTCTGTTGCCGCATTGCTGTATTGAAATTTTTTGAGATAAGACGTGATGCCAGCCAAGAAATTCTTTTCCTTCATAACATTGCTTAACATATTGATCAAAGAGGATCCCTTAAAGAAAGAGTTACAAAAAAGTTATATTTTGATAACATCTCTATAGACAACATCTGTACAGACAACATCTCTATAGACAATGTCTGTACAGACAACATCTCTATAGACAACATCTCAATAGACAGCATCTCTATAGACAATATCTCTATGGACAACATCTCTATAGAAAAAATCTCTATAGACAACATCTCTATAGACAACATCTCTATGGACAACATCTCCATAGACAACATCTCTATAGACAACATCTCTATAGACAATGTCTGTACAGACAACATCTCTATAGACAACATTTCTATGGACATGATCTCTAAAAGCAACATCGTAAATCCAATCTTGTTAGAATAATTATAACAATTTAATTTTCTTACATACAACAGTTAGTGAAACAAACAAACATACCTTATGATAAGAAATATCATCAAAGAGACTAGAAATCTCACTGGGATTTTGCACAACAACTGATATAGGATGAGAATTTGCCAGTTGATCAAGATGCATAGACCTTTGAATATTTGACACAACAAATTGATCCATCATCTTTAAGTCAGGATCAGCTACATTAACTCCTATATTTTCAACATATGAAGCAAAGCCTTCATTCAACCACAGATCGTCCCACCATTTCATTGTCACAAGATTACCAAACCACTACAGAAATTAAAAATTATTAAATTAATTTATAGCTATACAAAAATATGGTCATCATACATTAATTTAATAACCTGATGAGCAAGTTCATGAGCTACTACTGTTTCAACCCATTGCTTATTACTAGTTGATGATTGTGAAGGGTTACTCAGTAATGAGGTGAGACGATATGTAATTAAGCCCCAGTTCTCCATCGCTCCGGCAGAAAAATCGGGAATTGCAATAAGATCTAAAATATAATTTACAAACTTTGTGTAAAAATTGGTTTGTTGAAAAATGCATGATGTTAATTCATCTCACCTTGTTTTGGTAATGGATATTTAACATTAAAAAATTCCTCGTAATAGTTTAAAACAACTTTGGCACTTCTTAATGCCAAACCTGTGCTATTGATTAGTTCTGATGGTGCCCAGATACGGATCTAAACAATAAAGCAACAAAGATTTGTTACTAAGGCATGAATTAAGTTGATCAGAGCTTAGATAAAAATAAGTGACCTTTACGCCTCTTTTGGTAACACCTTCCACAAATTTAAAGTCACACACAACAAAAGCAACAAGATAGGTGCTCATTTTTACGCTTTCCATAAACTGTGTTTCAAGAAGATTGTTGCCAAGATTCCTCTAGAACAATAAATAAAGAAATTGTTAATCCATTTCACAATGACCAAAAATATCACTTTGTGTTTACCGTTTTTTCTGCAGGCATATTAGATAATGGCACAAAACCTTTTACATAAACCAAAATAATTGTGAAATTAGCTTTCATGGCTGGTTCATCAAAACATGGAAAGGCCTGACGTGCTGCTGTTGCTTCAAAGTGTGTTGTGGCCAAATATCTTAAAGAAACAAAGCAAAATACCAAAGGCGACTTTATTATCACCAAGACAGTAAGTAAGCCATATCAATTAAATAAGGTCAATATAAATAATTGTCAAATATTATTCAATAAAATATTTCAACCAATCATATTATGCCCAGTTAACCTTTATGGCATGACTTCTAGGGAGAAATTATTGAAAAATGATACAATATCATTTTATCCAAGATTCAATTTTACAAAATTTATCATGAACAAATCTTTATTTAAAACAAGAATATTTGTAAATGCTAAGCGTACAAGGTGCAAAAACATACACACTGTCATAGTTCAATACCCGTCGCACATCATTACGCTCAATGTACAAAATTAAAATAAATTCCCTTCTCACCTTATTTCTCCTGATGAAGTTTTGTAAGAACTTTTGTAAAATCCTTCCAAATTTTCATTAAGATTGCCATTAAAAATTGATATTCTTATTGTATACGCATGATTTTTCCGTAAGAAACGAGCCGTTTTGATCAAAACTTGTTCATTTTTCAAATCCAAACGCATATCACGAACTGCAATTTTTTCGTCGTCTTCAACTCCTTTTATAATTATTTCATCTTTGCTAAAATTTAAACCTTTTTGATGAAACACGATTCTGTTCGTGTGGGCCAGAGCTAAAATTTTAATCACAACACTGCCATTGAACTTGAACGTCTTTAGATCTGGATGTAATCTAACTTTGTAAGTCATCGGTTTGATATCCTTTGGCAAACGGATCTGTCCAGTGAAAAAACACTTGTCACTGTCCGTGTAGTCATAACATCCATATTTTGAAGAATTTGACTTGGTCGCCACTAGACCAACTATCACAGCCAAGGCAAGTACGCCTGCAAAAGCAAACACAAGTATCCAAATCTTTCTTTTTAGAAAGGAGAGACAATCAAACTTTCTCCTGCGTGGTTCATCAGTCTGAAAGAGTAACGGTTTGTTTCCCTGTTCATCGTCGCTCGTCTCCATTTTCAGGAATAAGGTTAAATTTTAACACATTTATTCACTTGATCTCTTTCGTCGACGTCTTGTTGTTTTAACACTCCAGTCAAGTCATCATCCAGCAGGATATGACGTCAGGTGTGTGTATGTGTGTAAACGCAAAATATGCAAATTTTCCGTAAAAGTCATACTTTTACAAAATAGACAAATGTCAAAACAATACAAGTAAAAAAACAAAATACTTCATATTTAAGAATTTAATATTGGTTCTAGATACATAATCTTCTTCAATATTTGAAATTTAATTTTTTTTCTTTCGTCGATAAACCTCCAGTTCGTGTATCGCAATCGATGTTCTGTAATCAACATACAAGAACACAAACCTTCCACGGATACCGGGCTCAGGACAATTAACGAGGTTTGGGCCACCACGCGCATCGCGTTGATAAGCACAGTGGGTGTTGTACTTTGGATGCGTAGAATTATTTCCAACCATAATCTTGAAGCCATCAATTCTTTTGATACAACAATCTACTCTGTTGAAAACAATCACAGTCGAAACAGTTTCCTATAAATTTCAATTAATGAAGGAAAAATATAAAAAACTGCGATATAAATAGAACATAATACTGCTACTTAATAGGAATTGTTTGTGGGGAAGAGGTGGGTGGTTGTGAGGTGTGGTGGTTGTGAGAGGTGGTGGTTGTGAGGGGGTGGTTGTGAGAGGTGGTGGTTGTGAGGGGTGGTGGTTGTGAGAGGTGGTGGTTGTGAGGGGTAGGTGGTTGTGAGGGATAGGTGGTTGTGAGGGGTGGTGGTTGTGACCATATAGAGTGATAAACAGATATTACCTCTCCCTAAATCAACACGAACCCACGGTCCATTTTCCTCATTTGTGTGAATATAGCCCCCATTTTTCTTACCATCAACTAAGAAGTGAGGAGGATTACTATATTTTTTCGATTGACTAGACAAAAACACGGTTTTCCAAAGAGCGATATTCACGTTGGGAACTAAAAATATAAATTTAAATCTTCACACAAACTACAAATAAAAATAATGCATTATAGTAATCAACCATAGACTTATTGCGTTCTTTGACTTACGACTACATGTTGGAGCAGAGCCTTCCCATAATCCACCGGTGTTACAAACTCTTTTTCTTGAACCCGACATAGTTGATAGTGATGATTTACATGTGTAGGTAGCTATTGATTTGCAGTGATGTGAGATGTAAGATACAGTAGCATATTGCGTATCATTGAGGCGTGAACATGTCTTAACTAAAATAATGAAAGATAAGTGTTAATTTTATTTATCATCAATAAACAAAAATAATCGTTGTTGAAAACAGACATACGTTCACATGACGGTTCAGATTTACTCCAAGTTTTATTCGCTAAACAAGTTATTTTTCCATCTCCCACCATTGTGTAACAAGCGTCACAGGTGAACGTCACGGACTCGCCGATAAAATATGACAGCCCATTTTTGTGACCATTTTTAGGAGTACGCGGTGCCGGGCAACTTTGTGCTGAAAATATTTTTTATGTAGCAGAAGACATTTTACTATAATCTTGGTGACTGACTCCTGGTAATTCTTACCTAAACATTTCACATTCTTCAACGTCCACCATCGCCCATCATGACCGCAAATCATTTTACCAGGATTTAACATCGCAAAATTTGATTTGCAAACGATAAAAATAGTTCTCAACCCTGAAACCAACACCACTCTTGCGTTTAATGGAATAGAAGGAGCACCACAAGTTGAGTCTAGAAAATAGAGCAGAAAACAAACAAGGACTACATAAGACTTTATGAACAAATGACTTCAAAATTAAACTACACAGTCTAGTGTGGATGCTTTAAACAAATTCTTGTATAATCTGAGGAGTCTCTATGACGAGCCAAATACATCCGCCGTGTACGGACTTATCCACAACGTACTTACTTATCCCCCCGTGTAGAGACCTATCCATAGTGTACTTACTCAAGAAAATATTGGAGAGGGATGGTGTCAAAATGTCAGCTGTTCTTGTGGGAATTTGATTTTACGATTGACAACTGTTTTTGATGGAAGCGTTGTCAATGGAAGAGGATTTTTGTTAGCTAAAGAAATAATAAGTCTTCTTTGATAATATCAGAAAAAAATTATAAAAATGAATGAGGAAAAAGAATCAGAATATATCATGTAGGTAGTGTACTTACTCAAGAAAATATTGGAGAGGGATGGTGTCAAAATGTCAGCTGTTCTTGTGGGAACTTGGATTTTACGATTGACAACTGTTTTTGATGGAAGCGTTGTCAATGGAAGAGGATTTTTGTTAGCTAAAGAAATAATAAGTCTTCTTTGATAATATCAGAAAAAAATTATAAAAATGAATGAGGAAAAAGAATCAGAATATATCATGTAGGTATTTTTGAACAAGTTTCGAAGCTCCATAAAATGTGCATATTGTAACCATTAACTGATTCAACTTTTAAAAACAACGCACTAATCTGCTATGAATTCTTACATCGACATACGGGTTCTTGTCCTGTCCACGTTCCATCACTCTGACAAAGTCGTTTTGCAGAACCAATCACGTGATAACCATGATCACAACGATACTGGACAACGTCACCACATTGTTGTGAATTTGAGACAAGGTAGCCATGGGAAGGATGTGTCAGAAGAGGACACGTCACAGCTAAAGAATTATGGGTAAACAACACGTGACAAGTAAAAACACTTGAATATCCATTTCAAAGTAAAAAATTTGAGTTGCACACAAAGAAACTAGAAGTTAGAAATAATGTTACTGTAAAACGTGATTGTCATTCACTTCAATGGTAAATTAAGGCTTGTTCTTGATAAAAGATGTACAATTTCACTTACGATCACAAGTTGGCAATCTATCGCTCCATTTTTGATTTGCTTGACAAATTCTGTAAGATGGACCATTGAGTTTATAGCAAAAATGACATGAATACTTTACTTGTTCTGAAAATTGATATTTTCCCTTCACATTTCCATTTCTTGGCCTGCCAGGATGAGGACAACTTTTAGCTAACAAATATATACTTTGAATAATGAACGAGTGCGCGTTTAACGAACTTAAACACTTCTCACACTTACGAAAGCATTTATAATCACTTGGTTCCAGTCTCCATCCTACACCATCGCAAACTAAAAATCCCCGTTTCGTCGAAACGTAACCAAAATCACATAAAAGATTTAACTGTGTTCCGTAGACTCGCTTTCTCTGCCAGTTTCTTGGAATAATGACTTTTGTGTTAGCAGGTAGCACGGCCCTTGGGCATTTAGGTGCTAGAAAAATAAGAATTGAAGAAAACTTTCGGTCTGCAGGTTATGTTGAAGCTGTCGATCACGTCATATCACATATGATTAAAAATATTGACTAATACAGAGTTACTGCGACATGATTTACAAAAAGATAACGTAAGACAAAGATATTTTCTTACCAATACATCGTGGTAAAGATTGAGACCAATTACCATTACTTCGACAAACAAGTTCCTTCGCTCCTCTCAAAGTAAACCATGGAGGACAGTAAAAACGAAGTCTTGTTCTTAATTTATACTTTTTCTTTGGTTGAAATTGACGAAGCAATAATCCGTTTGTTCCTGGATCTTGACACCAAACTTGAGGTCTTTCTTAAATGAAATGTACATCAGTTGTTACTAAATTTACTCACGTGTGTGGAAGTTGAGGTGTAGACGGGGGGGTTGAGGCCAGTTTGTATGTGACAAGCTTGGAGTTTAGGTTCCAAAGTGACCCCAATCATTGAGAGCCTGACCAGGCCTATCTACGTACACCTTATCACAACGAATCAAGTTCGGTGGAAAAGAAAAATAAAGAAATTTGTTCTGTACACCAGCGCAACCTGTCAATAACGATCGCCTAATGCTATGTCCTTGCATACAGCATGCGATGTGATACTCGTTCCCAGTCTGCGCATGCCATTCCTATGATATTGTTAATCTTAGTTACTGCCTAACCTCACCAGACAACCAAGTCATCTTCTTTTTATGTCAAACTGGGATATGTGTTTTTTTCTCGATTCTTAATACTATCAACAGGGAATGACCTGATGTATGGTAAAACACGATGTTCGCCATGTTAAAGATATATGTAAATAAACATACATTAAAATGATAACTCAACAGAACACTTACTGCATCGTGCAGGTCTTCCGTCCCAGTAACCGTTTCCACGACAAATTCTAACAGAGGAGCCATATAATTTATAGCCTTTGTTACAAACCACTCTCTGAGTTCCGTTGAATTTAAAAGAATTATAAATAATTCGACCATTTCTCACTCTGTTTGGTTTAGTGCAACGCTGTCCTTAATAATTATAATTTATTCATGGTAAGAATGACGTCATAGAATCAAAACCTCACTGGCAGTGGTAAGGGATGTAAGTGTACTTACTGGGATAAACGCAACTGAATCCACAATCTCCATCGCACAAACACTTCTTTCTTTTGTGATAACAACCAATTTGGGGAGTACATTCAATGGTACAGTCACGTGACGGCAAACGGTTTGTGCGCGCGCATTGGTTTGATCCTGAAATATTTGTCAACATATAATTTGACCGAAACGTCAGTCAACAACAACAAAAACAGTTCTTCTCAGGACTATATTGACCTGGACGATCTACATATACAAACATGTAACATATAATTTGATGAATTTTAATGATTCAACGCTTCAAAATGAGAAAACGTCGAATGCTTGAATTTGGCAAGAAATTATTCATTCTAATTAATGGACAATGATAGTCATATATAAAGTAAATGGTTTGAACCCGGGAGTATCGTTAACAAATACGGCTAACCTGACGTTTACTCCTCATTTGACTCTGAAGATGACTACCGCTAAGGTTGACCGAAACGTCAGTCAACAACAACAAAAACAGTCCTTCTCAGGACTTTATTAACCTGGACGATCATCATTTACAAACATCTAATGATAGTCATATATGACACAAAACACTCATTTTTTCATTGTTTTTAAGGACAATCTAGTTGCGTCAAATCTCTACGTCATTTTAGATGATGCACTGTGAATACTGCAGTATTTATGATAAAACTTTAAATTATAATTGCTTTATAGAAAGTTGTCGTCTCTTTAATTCTCCATTCTCATCTATTGGTCGAAATAAAACTTTAAAATAGCGCGCTTCATTATATACACCAATATTATCATAACTTGAATGTGTCCTTAAAACTTACCTTGAATTGAATGAACAAGAAATACGAGAGATAAAATGCTCAACAACATGATTTCGAAGCGAAGACACGTCTCAAATAAATCGAGAAAATGAGGAAGTTTGAAGAGGATATCGTCTGAAACAGGATGACGCAAAATATGTAAATAATACCTCTCTGAGTGATATGTATTGTCTTTCATAGCAACATGACATTTTTATCTAATTCCAAAACACTAAAGAAATAGAAAAAATGAATTTTACGTACAAAAATAGTTTTAAAAATGTATTTCATGCAAAAGATTTAAACCTATCCAAACATTAATGGAAAATAATAGAATTTAAATTCTCAAAACTATCTAGAAATCATACTGAAATCTCCTAATCTCCACTTAAACACATCCGCGACATTTACCCATTGAGTCAATATACATTCTTCATGACGTCATTCGTGCCAGTCCACCCGACGAGACAACTACAATGTTTTGTTGACATAATAAGTGGCGAAGTCGAAATAAATGTTTACGAAATGTTAATGTTAAAAATTGTTCAAATCTTGTTCAGTCGATAAAGATTAAAGTACTTAAATCATTTGATACTTTTAAAGATCTCTTCAACTAATTCAGGCTGTAGACATAAAGGATTCGAAAATGCCAAGTGTGAATACGAAGGAACTCCATCTTGCCACAAGCATCGGGGAATTGAATAAAATTGCACAGATTGAGGACAGAATTTCTAAAAATGAAAATCCAAAACCGTAAGTTAACTATATATCACACACATTTCACAGTATATTAATGTAATGTAGATTATAGGACAGTAGGATATACGCCAATGTTGTATAATTAAATGATTTGTTGTTGTTGTCGGGAGAAAGATTTTTATATACGTCAAATTTTACATTATATTACTGTTACGTTTTAATGGTAATGTTTCATTTATAACAGATGGATAAACTCGGCTGACAAGGTTTATAAAAAGGCTATGGAACATGAGAAAATGGGTGATGAAGAGAACTCTTTTGTATTGTACATGAGATTCTTTAACATCATACAAGAAGTTCGTAAGACAAAAAAATATCAACAAGATAAGGTATGACTAAATATCTAGAAACATTTTTGGTATTTTTTTTTATCATTCCAACTACTTTTTTCAAGGGTTTCTACAATAGTATAATTGGTAGGGCAACATTTGAAATAGCTCTTGAGAAAGCAGAAAAATTGTCCAATAGCCTTGAAAAAAGGTAATTCATAATTCTGATTTGAACCTTTTTATAACATCTTTGATATCGTAACGGCTGCTTCCAGGTACATGGAACTTGAGAAAGCAAATAAAAATGTTGTAATGGAAAAGGATAAAAAAAATTTTGAAGGTGATTGCTAGCTTTCATTTGATGGTTTCTGAGTTTAGTTTGTACGTTTTTTTACAATTTAATGTTACTTTTACAGAAGCAAAAGATAAAGAAAGGTGGGATTGTAAAAAAATTATGTTATGTTTTCTGAACATTAAGCACTTGCATAATGTTTAGTTTTTATTTTAGTGATGTACTTAAAGATATTGATGACTTATTATATGGAAAAAATGTTTCATCTCATACATCTGCAGATGTTGACAAGAAATCTAATGCAAGTTATGGATTAATGCAATGCCTTTAATTATATCGATATATTGATATTAATATGCACACATCAATATATATTATAGTATATTTAACAATATATTTTAGGTGAACCATTCATTAAATTTGCCTCCTAATGGAAATACATCATATGATAATGGTTTGAAATTATTAAAATCTATTCATTTATATCTCTTTAAGAATAACCATTTGTTTTCTCTGAATTATAAGGGCACATTACAACAATTGGTCCTATCGCATTGAAGAAACTTTTAAACAGTAACCAAAATAATATTCTTATTTTGGATACAAGAACTCAGATGGAGTTTCAATCATCTCGAATTAATTTTCCTTGTTGTATAAACATCCCAGAAGACTTGCTAAAATTAAGGTAAATGTACTTCAGCAACTTAAACTGCAAGTATTAAATTATTTCATGCATGTAAATATGATTCATAATTTGTTTCAATCTCCAGTGTCAATGTGGGTAGCATTGAACGTAAACTACCAAAGTCAACATGGAACCAATGGATAGAACGGGGTAAAAAGGAGCACATAGTGATCCTTGACCAAAAATCAAGTTATGCCGTTTTAAAACCTGAGAGTAAAGTCCAATGTCTAAAGAATGCTCTTTACCATTCTGATACTTCATGTAAACTTCAATCAGAACCAGTTATACTTGATGGAGGGTTTGAGGCATGGTTATGGCATTATCCATCATTAGTGACCAATCCTACCTTACCCCAGGTACAAATCATTATCCATCATTAGTGACCAATCCTACCCTACCCTATCCCATGTAATCCTTCATATCATGTTAGGGATGTCAAAATATTTTATTTCTAAAATAATTTTTGCAGGTAGTCTCAGCAGAAAAAGAATATAATTTTAACTTAGATGAAATAAGTTATCCTGAACTGCCGAAGATTCCTTCAACCACCTTGCCTCAACTTCACATGAATGGAGAAAGCAAGACAACTGCAACTTCCTCAAAATATAACAAAAACACGTCTAACTCCTACACGTATATCTACTCCGACTTAAGTAACAGAACAGGTCAAACCCCTACGTCAAGGACAACTGTGCTTTCCACTCCTCTTGAAATCCGTGATGTTCCATCTGATATAGCAAAAACATCCCCTCATGTATTGACCAATGACAAAAGCAATCAAAATCAAGCATTATCAAACCACACAAGTCAACCATCTCTTCTAACGAATTCTACATTACATCAACCAAAAACTAACGTTAGTGTTCCACAAACTGAGCGGGAAGTTGCTTCATCTAATTCCTCCTCACGCTCTACTGGACCCTCATTCAACAATCCTCAAAACGATAGAAGCACTTCAGTGCAATTTATTTCAAGTTCATCTCAACATCCTTCCATTCAATCTTCTCCTTCATCTTCAGAAAAAGTTCGTGATATCTCTCAGTTTCATGTCAATACTCCCTCTTTACCTACTCCACATGTAGTTTCACAACTTACTTCGAAGACTGTACCTCAAACTTCACCACAATCTCATTCCCAGGCTCCAACTCACAACTTAACACCTGTTTCATCTATCTCTGTACCAGATACCATTGCCCAAACTTCAAGTATTAAACCAAGGAGCGAAAACGTGAATATCAGCAAGCAAACAAACCAACCAATAGCCAATCAAGTTTCAGAACAAATTAACAAAACACATTCCTCTGAAGCAGTTGTAATTTCAAAACCTTTCATTCCATCTACGATTCAACCAACAAACCCAAACTTGTCTCATGGTCAACACCATAAAGTCCCTGCTAATCCCAAAGAAATTTCCAAAACACATCCAACTTCACAGTTAAACACCTCTCACTCAACACACGAACCTAATAGAACGCATGAAATGTCCAAAATACAACCAGGCTCTCATCCAAATACCTCAGCCACTTCACCTCGCGGACAAACACGATCCACGGCAATTCCTTCAAACACCAGTCATATCCCAGCAAATCAGTCAATGCCTCAAACATTCACAGGAAGTAGGACTGGAATGACACATGGTTTACCCCCCGGATGGGAACGTGTTTTAGATAGACAGACGGGACGATATTACTTTAGAGATCACAACTCCAAGACAACTCACTGGAACCCTCCTGAAAGTCTAACTCACAAAATGAACCAAAGCATCATGGGACATAACATGCAGACTGAAAACAAAGATGAACCCAAGAAATCATCCCTTAAAAGATCGCTGTCTTCACCAAATCTTGCTAAGGTTGACGAAAACGAGACGAAAGGAGTTTCAGGAAATGAGACAGAAAGGCAACAACCAATTGTGAACCGTCGCACCAAGCCACTAAGCGAGATTCAGCTGACAAATCTCTCCCCAAGCTACGGGGGTAAAGGTCGAGCGTTGACAGGACTGAGAAATCTCGGCAACTCATGCTATATGAACTCTGTGCTACAATGTATTTTTGCCACAGCTCCACTGGCTAAGTATATCCTTAGATCCTTCTATGTAGATGATATCAATAAAACCAATCCACTTGGGACTGGGGGTCGCATTGCAGAAGAACTTGCAGTACTCACAAGAGTAACTCATTCGGGAAACTATCGGTATGTTTCGCCGTACGAATTTAAAAGAACAATAGGAAAGTTTGCGGGCGAGTTTTCTGGTACGAAGCAACAAGATTCACAAGAATTTCTTTTGGTTTTACTGGATCAATTTCATGAAGACACGAACAGGGTTCGTAGATGTAGAATAGAGTAAATTAGAGTGTACACAGTTCACTTATAATAGCTTATTTTTACCAAAAGGTTTTGAAGAAAGCTTACATTGAAGAGAAAAGTAATGATGGATTACCTGATTCGATGGCAGCAAGGTTGGCTTGGGAAAATCACAAGAAACGAAACCAATCACTCATCGTTGAATTATTTCAGGTTTGTTGAAACTACGTTGTTACCAGAAGATGACCGGTATTGTTTTGATGATGACATATTCCGAAGGATAGAATCCAGCTGACATTATTAATGGCACAACTAACAAAATGAATTTTTTTTACAGGGTCAGTTTAAATCAACACTCACCTGTTCCGTTTGCAACACGCAAAGTGTGACATTTGATGCTTTTATGTCATTAACTTTACCAATACCAACGAACAATTCCTGTCAAATTGAAGTATGTAAGAATACATTAAATGATCCTCTTTGTTCATTATCATTCCTATACTACTATGTCAAAAACCACATGTTAACTACAAACCACCCTAACTTACCCTTCAATTTAATACATTTCAACTTAAGGACTGCATTCGCCTTTTCACGACGCGAGAAAAAGTCAGCAAAGACAACAAATGGTTTTGTCCAAGATGTAAACAACATCGAGAGGCCTGGAAGACGATGGGAATTTGGAAATTACCACCTGTACTAATTGTGCACTTTAACAGATTCAAGCGGTAATAAGATGAGATACAAATGCAATTAGATTGTAATTACATGAGATGTAATTAGATGGTAATTAAAGCGGAAATGAAATGATATGTAATTCAGAGTTGACCAATGTTCACGGTACACAAATATTACGTACATTTCAGAGATTATGATGGCTCTTGGCTTGAAAAGCGTCAAACAAATGTTCATTTTCCCATTTCCTGCATGGATCTGTCTAAATTTGTTCTGGGACCAAGTAAATCTTCCCAATATCAACTGTATGGTGTCTCAAACCATTATGGATCAATGCAAAGTGGTCACTACACAGCATACTGTAGGAACATGTATGATCACAAGTGGTATAAATATGACGATAGCGATGTGACGTCAATAACAGAATCTAGTGTGAAGGTATAAAAGGACTGGGGACGATATTTCTCCTCTTCTACTTAATTCTGAGCACCAACCTCATGTTATCATATTTTGTTTTAGTCCTCCGCTGCTTACATCTTGTTTTACTCTTCGATGAACCTCCCAATGAAAATGACAAAGGACTAAATAAAACATTGTTTATCGCGTCAAGAGGTTTTGTTAATTAAAGCTTAATTTCATTTATATCAATTAACCAATAAGTAATTAGATAAACACAAGAAAATGTATGAATATAATATTCACAGTTATCAAGTATGTAATGCTAATCGTATTTCTTTATAACGTTATGGTATTCTTAATGTCAGAGACTGTCCGTATATTCGTCAATAATGTTACAGACATTGTCTGATTTATCTACAGGTGAATACATAATGAATTTATGTTTATGCTGTAAACTATTATCACTTTTCATTTACTTGTAAATATATCATGTACAAGAATCGGTTAAAATAAGAATGTTTGTAGCGTGTTATTATAATTTAATGACACAATACAACAACAGAGTTGGTTGAAAATATTTTTGAAGTATTTTTTAAATGCAAAAACATTTAAGATAATTTTTCCTACTTTACCTGAATCCTGTACAGACAGTGTGTGTACTTTCCAATAGTATTATTTTTAAAGTAACAGTCGTGTTGTAATGCTAATCGTTTTATTATTAAATGATGGTTTCCTTTATCACTAGAAACTTGGCTGCCGGGTATTTTCAAAAACGAAGGTTTTTTCTCCATTTTTAGAAAAGTAATTGGTCAGCAAAACACAAATGTACAACGATTACTGCTCTTTTCGTACGAGCGCGCCGCGCGACAAATTTTCTAATGAGTAGGTGTCAAAGACTACATTTGAGTTCAAGCGTTGACAGCGAAAAAATTCTCATGATATTTCCGTGTCTGAAACATTACGTTTTCTTGTCGTTTACTGCGTGTTTTATGCGTGAAACGCGCACCTTTTAAAGAAAACTTTGTCGACGTTTGATAAGCGTACTAAACATCTTTCAATGTTTGCGTAACACGTTTATCTTTTACAATTACATCCTTTGAGACAACATGTCCGTCTTCAACGAGAAATGGAGAGATTTTTGGAGAAGAACACTTCGAAGTTTCACTGAGCTGACTGGAATGGTGATTTAGATTTTACGATTCAAAGAAATCAAGTAGACGTTTTTCATCATCGTTATCAGGAAAAGAAACGGATTCTTCATGGTGACAAAAGTCTTAACATCATCTTCGCATGTGAACTCTGTCCATAAATCCACCAACTGTCTTAAAGATCATTTGTTTAAATTGAAATAAATTTAAGTAAGTAAAATTATCTTTTTCGATCAAACGAACCTTGCATAGTGAAAAGATTTCTCCATAAAAAATTTTGCAAACGGCTGGACATGTTATCAAAGTAAAAGATAAACGTGTTACGCAAACGTGAAGAGATGTTACTTGTTTAATACGCTTATGTCACCATATAGCTACGGCTGAAGTCAAAGTAAATACACTTAAAAAGCATATTCCCTTTTTTAAGAAAAACGCACGGAACATGTCAGTAAAGCAGAGAAAGAGACTGAGGAATTTTGCCGTATATTGAAACATGAAGGAGTAAATGCTCGTAGACCTAACTTATGGGATTTTTCAATGGTAATAGACAGTTTTTTAAAACGCTTTATACAATGTGTATGCAAAGTAAATATACACAAAAAAAACATGCTAATCATTCTAGAGTACAAAGTTGAAACTTCCAAGTTGAAAATTTACCTTAACGAATGCTTGATACATGTTCTTTCATTAACTTCTCTTTAATACTGTCCTTCGCCTGAGCACGAGAAGGTCAATTAAAAATAATTTTTTACAGCTACAAAAAACAAACAAAATATAACAGGTACATCTTTAGTGAATGCTACAATAGGCCTGGTATCAAATACTGAAGGTATTGCAAACATGTATCATAGGCAGGATAGTTGGGGACATTTATTTCCTAAAAACCGCACAGTTCATACCTTATCCTTTGAAGAACCCAGTCCCTCAAATATTGACGCAACATTCAATATTATTGGACCTGGTTTAGTCCTTTCTAACCCTGACCGTCCCTGTCGTCAAATAAATTTATTTCATAAAGCTGGATGGCGAGTGATTGAACCACCAACACCATTGATTTCTGATGATCATCCTTTATGGATGTCTTCAAAATGGTTGTCAATGAATGTTTTAATGTTGGATCCCAAGAGAGTTGTTGTTTCAAAACATGAATATACAACACAGAAAATACGTATTCAATATTGTTGTAAATGTAGAAATAAAATTTAATTTCATTTATTTAAAATATCAGATATTTGAAGATGTAGTTATTGAATGCTTCCAGTTGATATGACTCATGCAATGTCTGAGGGATATTGCATTGCAATAAAATTGTCGTATTTCCTTTAACATTTCTTTGTTTTAACTACGTTTTGTAAGTTTTTGTTTGTTTAGTTAATTCTTCCGTTTTGTTATGTTGCAACGCATGAGAACTTGAACGTGATGAAAGAGTGAGTACTGCTAAAGACGTGAAAGGAAAGCTCCACTTGTGTTTTGTAGAAATACCGTTAGTATAAATAGATGTAAATAATTAACTCTAACAGATAATGTAGAAATACTACAGAATTTAAGCAAGATTTTGTCATGATCGTGCAAGATTTGATTCATGCAAGATTTTGAAAGAACTTAGGCAAGATTTTGTCATGATCGTGCAAGATTTCATTCATGCAAGATTTTGAAAGAACCAGTGGCGTGCGGTCATGCAAGCGTAGGCAAGCGCCGCTTTACCGAACAAAAATTTTTGGATCAATCTCTGAGCAAAATCAGTTTAAATTTTTCTGTTCTAAACAATGTCAATGTAATCTTTTATCTAAATTGTCTTTACAGTTGAAATGCTTGCTATTTATACGCGATTTACTGTCGTGGTTTTCGGTTTGACTTTGCTACACTTGTAAGATGAGTCAAGTGGATTAAATACACCTTAAAAATTTCTTATTTATTAACCAAGGCAAGCGCGCTTGCCTTCGGAGCTCAATTTCAACATTTGCGCATGCGTTAATCTAGATTTGGAGGCTTCTTATTCGAGGAATATCGAGAAAAGGCAAGCGGCGCTTCTAAGGGCGCCGCTTGATAGCGATTGGTCAACAGTCTTGTACGCTCGCAATTTTAAACACATATCAGCGCGCGAATAATATTCGTATATTCAACACATTGGACATCCGAATTATTCACGCCGTTAATGTTATCGTTTATTAAAAGATGACTGAGAGCGAAAGGTAATGTTCTGATTTCTAATTCAAAGTAGTAGTAGATTTCTAATTTATGTATGTAGAAGATATTATCTGTAGCATGTTATACTTTAGCGTTATATAAGTCTTGCGTATGAGCTCTGAACGTGATTTCAATGTACTAGAACGCTATTAAATTTTGTGATTATTTTATTCACTAGCAAAGAAGTTATTTACAACAGTCGTGAGTATTCTTTATGTTAAAATTTATTTACAGGCTTTTTATATATTTTGATAAACAAGGTGCAGTTATTACACAGCGGATAATGTACTTGAAGTTTGAGTAGTTTTACGTAATTATAAAGTTAAGTGCGTAAGTTTAAGTACCGCGTTTGAGTAAGTGTAGGATTGGCTATTTCCTCTATTGCTAATACATGAATCTAGATGAGTAATGTACGCACGTTATGTACGTCACTACAAGATATCATGTAACTGATGTTAGGTATAAATAAGATTGATGTTCCTATAAAATATATAGCATAGGAATTTTCATCCTTTATGTTCTACTTCTACATTCGGTATTTTCACGACACCTGTACAACATGACTGAATGCATCGTGGAATCACTGTTATCCCGCTCATTTGGTCTTACGGATGTTTTGTATAATATCATTCAGAGTAAGCAGTTCGATATTGTCTTCTGTGTCACGAAAGTTCGCGAGACGAAAGATAAGATTCAAGAACAACGAACAAAATTCGTAGATTATTGGAATTTTACGTCAAGTATCGTCAAAGTGGCACTGAAAGGCGGGCAAAGTGAAGAGGATGTAAAGGCGTCCTTCCGTCAAATGTTTTTCTGTGTAGTCGATACCATTGTCGTGCAGATTGACTCTAGATTCGAAAGTCTTAACAGCAGAGCATTCGTTTCTTTGTTGGATCATTCAAAGCACGAATTGTACAGCCGGAATTTTCCCGAACGAGAGCTGCAATCGTTGCAAGATTCATATGGAACATTCTTTAATCTTCAAGCACTAAAAGTGAACTAATCGTTGTATACGCATCTGCCGAGCTCAAATCGAAACCTGTTTTGATATGATATCAAAATAATCGAACTTGACTTGAAAGCCTGTTTTCCAGAGGTGTACCGATTGTGTCAGCTCATTCTTACTATGCCAAGTACGTCCTCCTCTGCAGAAAGATCATTTTCGGCTCTCAAGCGTATCAAAACGTATCTTCGCAGTACACAAGGGCAAGAGCGACTTTCTGCATTGGCTACAATTTCAATCGAGAAGGAGATGTTGGTAAGTTTGCAGGGGAAGCCACGATTCTATGAGGACGTTATAAAGGAGTTTTGCGCAAAGGAAAGACGGATGGAATTTACATTTAAGTAAATCTGTTGTAGGATTTTGGACTATTTCGTTCTGTTACTTCTTCACTACAATAGAAATGCACGCGTAGCCATTTACTTAAAACGACTTTATATCACAATACCACATGTAATACTTTTAAACCGTAATTGTGATATATACTCTATAAAAGTTTTTGAATTTTTTAGATTTTTTCAATACTGTTTCAGTCATGACAGATACATTTTTTTCGACAAAGTACTCCCAGAAATCGCGGGAAATGCGCTCCAGTAGCCTTCAAAATCCAAAAATTTTCTTGGGGAGCATGCCCCCAGACCCCCTAGATAGGTTCGCGCAAGCCGCGAACCTCACCCCCAGCGCTTGCCTATTAAATTCGGTCACCGCACGCCACTGGAAAGAACTTAGGCAAGATTTTGTCATGATCGTGCTAGATTTCATTCATGCAAGATTTTGAAAGAACTTAGGCAAGATTTTGTCATGATCGTGCTAGATTTGATTCATGCAAGATTTTGCAAGAATTTAGGCAAGATTTTGTCATGATCGTGCAAGATTTGTTACAGACAAAATTTTGAATTCAGTATTTAATACGTCATCAACGGTTTCCGTTATTTAATTATCTTTATTTTCTAGCTAGGCTTTTTCTGTAGCAAAAACATTTTTTCTGCTTTTTTTCTTGGACATTATAGAAAAATAAAAGTAAAAAACGATGTTATTTGCTCGAATATTTCGTGGAGGATGCAGAGGAAGAGAGCCAGCCATCATTAGAGAGGTAAAATTCTCATATAGTATACTATCACTTGCTTTGCCTGAGGCTTTCAGCAACCCATTAACAAGACTAACTACATCAAGACAAATCTTGAACCTCTTTAATAATTAATTATATAATACAAAATCTCTACAACTATTTCTATTTTGACCAAACTGAACATTTCAGTCAAGTCGAACAATATATTTGTCTCTACGCATGGCTGCAGCAAAAATTTTTCATATAGTCGAGCAACATATTGTTTAACTCTACACTTGTCATCCAAACAATATAAAATTTTGCTCCTTCGTGTCTACGCAGGATTTCGATTGAGGAACAGCATACCACAGAGTCATAGCAAGACATTGTGTTTTTCTCCATTGTGTTTAGTGACTGATTTAAACTTTCATAATCTTACGGAAAATTGATCTTATAGAAACATCTGTTGACAAAACAAACCAAACGTAATATATCAAATATACAAACTAAAGTTGAAGTCAAGGCGAAGCCAAGATTGAGGTATAAGTTTAAGCGGTATAATGAATTTTATGGTCATGAACATTTGATTATTTCCATTGTCAATTGCATTCATCAGCAGTCCAGTATGTTCACATAACGAGTGGGATCATTTAGAAGAAATAATCGTAGGACGTCCTGAGAATGCCAGCGTTCCTAAACTAACAATTGAAGTTAAGGCAAACACTCATCAGAAATATTGGCCATTTTACGAAAGATATGCTGGCAAATCTTTCCCTTCTGATCATGTGAAAAAAGCCGTTAAACAAATTGATGAATTTTGCAAAATACTTGAATATGAAGGTGTTACAGTGAGAAGACCAAAAATATTGGACTACAGTAAAGTAATATATTGAGTTTTCATAAGATGTGAATATAGGAGAGAGACCACAATTTAAAAAACAAATCGTTATTATGATTTAGGAATACAAAACACCAGATTTCAGTTCCAGTGGTCTCTACGCAGCAATGCCAAGAGATATTTTACTGGTTGTTGGTGAGGAAATTATTGAAGCTCCAATGTGCTGGCGTTCAAGATTTTTTGAATACAGAGCATACAGGGATCTTATAAAGGAATATTTTCACGCTGGTGCAACATGGACTTCTGCTCCTAAACCATTAATGGATGATGCTTTATATGACAAGGTTTAACACATGATTTCAATGAGATATTTTTACAAATCCTATGTACAAATATATCGTCTTTTTTCTTAGGATTATCCAATAACATCTGTGGAAGATCGTCATCAATTAGCAGCACAAGGAAAGTTTGTGACAACTGAACATGACATCTGTTTTGATGCAGCTGATTTCATGAGATGTGGAAGGGATTTATTTGTCCAAAGGAGCCAGGTATACATGGGATATTAATGGTAAATGTAGGATATTAATGGTAAAGATGGGATATTTATGGTGAACGCCAAATCTACTTTGATGGCGAGATTAATGTTAATGATCGAAGTACAAATATTCCTTTAAAATTACCCAAATGTAAACTCTAATCCATTGTAAAAATTACAACATAAATATCAACTTTATAGGTAACAAACTATTTTGGAATAGAATGGATGCAACGACATCTCGGTCCAAAAGGATATAGAATACACACTTTATCCTTCAAAGATCCCAATCCCATGCATATTGACGCCACATTCAATATTATTGGACCTGGTTTAGTCCTATCTAACCCTGACCGTCCCTGTCGTCAAATAAATATATTTCATAAAGCTGGATGGCGAGTGATTGAACCACCAACACCATTGATTTCTGATGATCATCCTTTATGGATGTCTTCAAAATGGCTGTCAATGAATGTTTTAATGTTGGATCCGAAGAGAGTTGTTGTTTCAAAACATGAATATACAACACAGAAAGTACGTATTCAATATTATTATAACTGTAGAAATAAACTTTAATTTCATTTATTTAAAATATTTATATCAGATGTTTGAAGATCTTGGCATTGAATGCATTCCAGTTGATATAACTCATGCAATGTCACTTGGTGGTGGATTTCATTGTTGGACAACAGATATTAGAAGACGAGGAACATTGCAGAGTTATTTTCATATTTGACTGCTCTTTGGAGACTTTTTCATCGATGTTCGCCATGTTTTCTTTTGAAGCAATTTATATTGTAGCTTCGTAAAAATAATAATTAGTAGTTTTTTCAATTTCAAAATAAATGGATTTTCTGTCACTCGTTGTTATCCTTTTCATTATTTCACACCTATTTCTACAATTTACTATAAAGAAAAACTGACACTTTAACTAGCTCGTTTTATAGTTTTAGTGTACAGACATTCAAAATCACGACAAAAGCAAAGCAATAAGTTCTTTATTTTATCCTCAACAAAAAATAACGTAAGTTTTCTACTTATCAATACAAAAATTTTTGGTGGGCATTCATTTTAAGATGCGAGGAACGATCATTTTACTGTGGCTATAATATCGACATTCATCTGGAGGCAAAATCGTGATTACATCCCAAGAAATTCTTTCTTCTTTGAAACCAACTTTAACTAATTCAGGGATTTGACTTACAGCAAACATTTCTTCAATATTATTGAACTTTGACCTCAGCATTTCACCCCAAGACGTGAGATTGCAATAAGTGAAAATTCCACCTTAAAATAAAATGGATCAGTTTTTGAACAGCCAAATTCCAGTTACAACAGTAGAGTTTTCACAGGTAGATTGAACCTGGTTTTAAGAGTCGAAACGCTTCTTCAAAAAATGGAAATTGATGTGTATGCCAGGTTTTTTCTGACAAAGGATAGGTGTCATATAAAATTCCATCAAAACTTCCATTCTCAAATTGTGAAATGACATTTTCCCAAAGACCTAAAAAAAATCAGAGCCAGTTTTGACGAATCAGCAAGTTCGCACAGTTGACTTGAAGAAGTGAAAATTTTACATTGAAAGATTTTTTCTTACATAAAACCAGTGAAAATCATACGACTATAAAAGATAAAACAGAGAAGCGTTTTGTGCGAATCGCGTGTCGCAAATTGACTTGTGTTTAACTTTCGTTGAAGGCGAATTCTTAAACAATTAATTTTCACTTTTTTTACAACAGTAACTTCATCAACTTGTTGCGTTTGATTAAAATAACACTTGCAAGAAAATAAGAAAAGGACAATATGTTAATTTAAATCTCTCACCAAATAAATACGTTAACCAGTCCAAGATGTAGATATGAACTCCTACTTTATCCGTAATGTTTTTGTCGTAAATGTGTGCAAGATTAGAAAAACAAAACCCTAGCCTTTAAAATGGTAGTAAAAGATCAACTCTCAAAAATGAAGACCGAAACCAAATGTTAAATCTCTTAATTCAATGTCCTCAAATCTACAAAACGGCTTTTTAGAAATAGAACAAGAAATAAAAATACAAATGTATTTGTCGATGTGGCGATGCCACGCTGTCTTATAAAAATTTTTAATGATATTTCTAAAGATTTACATCACCTTTTATCGGATGAACTTTAGGGACAGCATTTTCAGCAAACCTTTCCAACGTTTTAAACACTTCGTCGTTGCATTCAATGACGACATGCTCATCAATTGCAGAATTTTGTATAGCTTTTGCTGCAATAGCCATTCCAAAGCCAACTTCTAGTACTCGACCACCATTTGAGCAAGCCACTTCAGCTAGTTTATGCATATATGGAGTTTCCCAGCGTTCCATGACAGGTTTACCAAGAATTTCAAGATGTGTGTCCGTGTGATTAGTTTCAGCTCCATGCCAAACATCCTTAAAGTCTTCTCCTTTTTCATAAAAAACTCTACTTTCCGTCGCCATTTTTATGCAAAAATGAAAATTGTGACGTCACAATAAAAAATTTCATTCAACTTCGGCTTGACTGTCTGATGTAAACTTTAAATGTCACCAAATAAAAGATATTTTAAACTACTCAAATAATACTACTTTAAATGAATCATATGTCTTTAGGGAGAAATTCACGCTTCTTTAATGAGACATACATAAGTAAAATAAAGACATAAATATTACACATTAAATAAAATAAATTTAGAGGACAAGGCGTGCATGTACTTAACTATTAAATACAATCATACTAAAACATTTGCTGTATTCCTTTCACTCACTGTCCTTGACTTTATCAAGTCCAGGGCTTTTGACCGCTATAGCAAGTTTAACTAGTTAACATTAATATAGAATATGTATGAATATGAGTGTATTTAGTATTTGAGATTTGACTCATTTTGTCGCGTGATTGTATTGAGAAAGATGGAAATTTAAAAACTTGAATCCTATCAGCGTGTTTACAGATATGATGCATTAAATTTCGCAACTAACATTCTTTTTGATTTTCTCTCACTTTCTAAACTGGCTAGAGCGGTCACAAGCCCAAAGTCAAGGATTGTGAGATGAAAGAAATAAAGGCAGTGGTTTGGAGTTGTACACGCCTGGTTTTGACTCAAATAAAGCCCTTCTCCCTTCGTATGTTTACATTTGAAACAACTGAATGTACTTTAGGAACAGAGAAACATGGACAAACATCAGCATATTTAGGAAGAGAGCTGGCATTGTCGTTATCAGTTTTATAACAGCTTGTAATTGCTTTACGAATGAAATTTTTGTACTCCTTGCGAAATGCCGGGCTGTAAATGCCATAAAGAAATGGGTTGACGCACGAGTTTAAAAATGTTATCATGACGCAGGTTATGTTAATTTTACCATTCGCATCAAGATGACCAAATTTGGTCAACATAAACGTTATTCTTCCAGGAAACCAACCAAGAATGAGAGCTGAACAAGCGAGAACTGCAACGATTGTTATTCTTTTTAATTGAACATCCTTATTGGTGACGAGACGTCGTCCATGCTTGATCAAAAAATATATATGAGAATATAGCACGATTATGACACTGAACGGTAAGAGAGACTGGAGTGTGAAGTCCATCAAAGCAAGTACATCATTGGCTACAGAAATTTTGGTCCATCTGCAAGATGAGTTGGCAAATTCGGCGCGAAACAGTGTAGTGACATTGACAGCAGGACCAAAGAACCATACTAACAACACAGAATACAGAGTATGTTTCATTTTAACACTTTTATATGCAATTGGTTTAACAACAGCCAACCAACGTTCAACAGTCAAAGCAAGACAGGTGTATATTGAAATATACCCAAGGTTAAATGGAACCCAAGCCGACCAGATCGTACGACAGTAGATTTGTGCAGCTGCCAAAGAATAGGTCGGAGTTGGAGGTAGGTAAAGAAAACGACTTCAAAATATGAGAAAAAAAGTGAAATAAATCAATGTTATATGTTAAATTAAGAAAGTAAGATGAGCAATTACCTGAAAATAAGAAAAACTCCTGTTATGCAATCAACAATGGCAAGATTTAAGATGAATATAGTGTAAGGTTTACGAAGAAATTTTCTTTGTCTAACAAGAAGAACATAAATGACCAAAGCATTTCCCAACAAAGCAACAAGAGCAAAGACAGAATATATAAAATAGTTTATCCAAGTATTTCCTTCAAACACCATTTCTACAAGAACGAAAATCGAATTTTTTTCTTTAAGTAGTGAATCTGCAAAGATATAAAAGTAAATTGAAAGCAGTTGTCCTATCGTGGTATAGATAAACGATAAACTAACTGTCATTTAATATCATGATTGATATATTTATCTAATTGACAATTAAATCGTTTGAAATGAAACAGATGTTATGTTTCGTCATTCTTAGCTAAAAAAGGGCTAGCATGTTTGCATGTTTGTTATTTTTCCAATTTTTCCAAAACAGAACTGTGTTAACGTCAACATCATCCAGTGACTAATGTAACAACTCTACATAGAGTCTTCTCTTGTAATAACTTAGTTTTGTTTGTCAATAATCCTGATGTTGATTCAGTGTGAGAGAAGGAAAAAATGAAGTTTGACAAGTAAAATAACTTCCTTTATTTCTTACCAATGCATGCAAAGTGATATCTTGCTCGTGGGCCAAAATTGGTATTTTTTTTGCAATATATTTGTTTACGAAGTGAAATTTTAATTCTTAAAATTAATTCAAAAGGGATGTTAAATGTTCAACGAAAGCCAAGTGTATTTAGATGGTAATTATCATAGTGAGAGTGAATTTTACAACCCAAACGAAGTGAAATTTGAACCTCCGCTCGGGAAAATATCTTTTTCGCACAGACGTCACAGCCGGTACATAACATATACACATGTCATTTGATGAACCTTATCCTTTCTCCCAAACCATAGACTAATATTAGATGAAAAGAATCATGGCTTTGCAGGAATGTAACTTATTTTTTCATTAAGATATTTAAATAATAAAAAGGATTATTAAGAGAGGACGTTTCAATTTCATCATGTTGAACAGTTAAAAAGAAGATATTACATATCAATCAAAGATCGCCGAAGGCCATTATTTGAAAAGCTTTCAAGGATTGTCACAGCTATTAGCATTTACTGACCAATATAGTACATAGCGTTCCTTGCATAAGTGTAACATCAATCAACAACATAAACTTTATGTTTATGTGAATTCACACCTACAACACAATTTTTGAAGCACACCTAGAGAAATTTTTTACACACCATTTTAAAGTCGGTGCAATTATGTAATAAATTAGAGCATATTGCCAAAGATTATCACAGTTATTAAAGAATTTAAATAAACCACAAGATAGATATCAACAATAGTGAACATTTTCAGCTTTTGCTTACATCTAAAGGAGATTGGGAGGAAGCTCATTAAACGACGATAAATCTGACAGTACAAGAATCATGGCAAAGAAAGGCAAAATCGACTGGACAGCCAGTTTCAAATCGAAGGAAAACACACTTGTTAAGGGACCATCTACACTCGCCTTCACTAAAGATGTACTTTATTGAATACTTGAAGAGAAATCGTATCGTTCATGAGAAGCGTTTTTTACAGGTTGCAGATTGTCAGAGACGTGAAAATAGGACTATAGGAAGCAACTATAATTATTGATTGGAAATGTGAAATAAAATGACAACATGTATTATATCAATTAAAGGTGTAGAATATCAAGAAATGAAGATTGTTTTGAACGTTGTTTTAGATTTTGAAAAAAAGAACATATTGCATGGTGCATGAAAATTCAGCAATGTTTTAGTGACAAACAAACATGAAAGAAAGAAATGTTTGTAGATGTAGATCGTCCAGGTTGGTATAGTCCTGAGAAGAACTGTTTTTGTAATATTGACTGATGTTTCGACAACCTTAGCGAGGCAAGTCATCTATAACATTAAAACTTTCAAAATAAAGCCCAAAGAATGCTTCTCACTAGAAATTAATTTTATTCTGGTGCTTGACATGAATTAAAATTGTTGCTTTTTATCGGTGACAACGCATCGATTTTTTACTCGTTAAACTGTTGCCCTTCAGCAATGTAGGAAATGTAAGGATTATTAATGCGAACTGTAGCAACAATTGGACCATCTGTTTTGTAAGACCACACAATCTCTCCCGTCGTCGCATTCATTGCAAGCATTTCGCCACGAATTGTACCAACATAGAGCAAACCGTTGTTCGAAAGTTTTGGAGAAGAGAAAATTTCTGACTCGTCGATGGTTTTAGACCAAATGACGTCTCCATTCTTTGAATTGATAAGCAGTACCAGACCTCCACCCGTTGCAAGGAAGATCCGACCATCATCCAAGACTAGAGGTGATGATCGAACTTCAGGGATGAACACTAAGATCAAATTACATAAAAAATTACGTTACTTCATAGAAGGTGTTTTCCAATTTTTAACAAAAAATTTTTTTTTCAGAGTAGCTACATAAAAGCATTAAAGATGTTGATATAAATTCTCAAACCTGGTTTTTTCCACAGTTGACGACCACTCTTAATATCAATAGCGTAAAATGTTCCTGTAAGACAGACAACATACACTATCCCTGAATTTCTGTGAATAGATGGGGACGAGTAAGTTCCAGAATGAACTTCTATCATCCACAATTGTTCCCCATTATCCACACGAAATCCGTAACACATGGACAGGAGTGTACAAAATACTACGATACCGCGATCTTCGTCCACTGCAGGTGAAGCGAATATTCCACCAATAGGAGCAGACCATACGCTCTCCCCAGTCTCTGCATCAATAGCATGCACGTGACTCTTTCCCGCATCTCCTTCAAATCCACCAATCATCACATACTTTCCTTTAAATGCTATCGACGGAGTCGCCCACACAGGTGATCCAATGTCAGTTTTCCATATCAAAGTACCTTCTGGGCTGACACAATATAAATAGTTGTCAAGGCAACCAAAATATAAGTTTCCAGAACCACCCAGTCTGACTGATGACGTAATGGAATCACGGGTATGAAATTTCCATAGGAGAGAACCATTTGTAGCATTGAACGCCCTCATATACTGATCATCAGCTCCACAGTATAAAACTGTACCGCTGATCATGCATACCGAGCCCGTTTCATCAGCTGTTATATGTTTCCACAGCAACGTACCGTTTTTGGCATCAAGAGCGTATATCCAGTGATCATCTGAGCCAAAGAAAAGAACATCGTCTGTTTTCATGTTTACGACGCGCTCGACAATGATAGATGGATTGTCGACTATTTTTTGTTTGTGTTCTTTGTTTAAAGCTGAATACTAAAAACCGAGTTGTTTTATCATGTTATATTCACATTTATTGAAACTTTTCAAAATCAATAACTTAACTTCCCATATGAATGTTTTATGCAGTGCGGTGTTTGAAGTTAAATGAAGATATGATCTTTCATACGACATTCCTTTCACGAGAAAACATGAGCCCAACAATATTGACCTGCTCACCACTGTATGACTTCATAGCTCAGTTGGTCAGAGCACTGCACCGGCACCGCAGAGGTCATGGGTTCGAATCCCGTTGAGTCACCTGATTTTTTCAGGTCCTGAGACGATTGCTTAAATTGTCCAGCAAAGTGCGAAGATCATATCTTCATTTAACTTAACTTCCCATAGACATTTCATTAACATACGTTTCCTAGGTAACCATAGCTTTGAAACTACCAGTTTCAATAATGTTCTTAACATTGAGACATTGACTGGAATGTAACTGAGTGGTTACAAACTGTCGCCAAAATTCGAAGTCAGCAATTTAACTAGTCCCAGTCTTTCCAAGCACGGCCAAAAAAAGTTCACGTACGACGATAAGTTAGAACGCAGGGTTTTACCTTCAGACACGAGTGTCTGCGGGTAAAGTTTGACTTCATAAAAGTACAGGCATTTTTATTCAAAGAAATCCCTCCAGTTATATATATAGTTCAATGGTCCTTAGTGCAAACAATCTCTATAAAACATTGCATATGACTGACCTTATTTTCAAATGCTTCATTAAATTCATCTTCGTTAATTTGACCCTGTAAATTTCTGATCATGCGCACATCACGTGCATTCAATGGTACGTATTGCGAGGCAAAATTCAACGCAATATGTTGATAATTACTGGAGCGAGGGACAACGACCACATTTTCCCATAATGCCCATCGAAGAACAACTTGTGCAACAGTGACGTCATAGCTTGACGCAATGGCTCGTAGAACTGAACTGTTGAATACTGGATTGTATGGAAAGTCCAAATCTGACCATGATCGACCAAGCGTGCTAAAATAGATTATGAAAAAAATGCTGACTTCGATAAACGACGTATGGATAAATATGGGTAGATATGAACATGAAAAGATAAACAAAAATCAACCCACCTGTATCCCATGAAGATGATTCCATGATTCTTGCAAAAAACTCTAGTCTCCAAATCTTGTATAAACGGGTCGAACAGGTTTTGCACAATTGACGGTTTGTGACGTGCTATATCCAGTAATCTTTGAAGATCACTAACTTCAAAATTACTCACGCCAATAGTTCGTATTTTTCCTTTGGAGACATACGATTATCATTATATGTCACAATACGATGTAAAGAAAGCGATTTTGGGGGTTAAATTTTAAAATATTTTAATATAAAACTTAGAGGAACTTGTCGTTAATCTCTAAGATTTTTATCTTCGAAAGATAGACTGTGTTTAATGTTGAATTGTTTAAAAATTAAATTTTTTATGCTAAAGAATAATTATCACTAGTGGATAACAGAGCAACGAGATCCTCCAGATCTCGATTAAATATCACGAAAATTGCATACGTAGGTCGAACTGAGTTGAAAAACGTAATCATAATTTGAATCATACTGCCATCAACTACGATCTTCACTAACCTTCATCAACGCAGACCTCGAGTTCTTTCCAAGCGTCCTCCCAATTTCTCGTTGTGTTCAGCGGTTTCTTACAGCTTATACGACCATCATCATCTTCACAGTCAACAGCGTGAAGCAACATGACATCAATGAAATCCACCTAACATCCAAATTATCAATGATTATCCCACAACACACAAGACACCCTCTTTATAGTATACTTTTCGTGCATCGCTGTCAACTTCTGATCAAGATATACAGCGTGTTATATAATATACAACCGATGTTCTTTATACCTTTAGCTTTTTTAAAGATGTCTCCACAGATGCAATTGTAGCTCCTTCATAATAATAATCCTTAGGATGTATTTTATCAACAATAACTATTTCTTCCCTTGGTATTCCACTCATTGCAATTGCTTCACCTATCGCTTCCTCATTTTGATATGCAGCTGCAGTGTCTACCATTCTTAAAAGTATCAAATGTCAATTACGCAATGTTTATTGAAAATTTTACTATAAAAGTCAATGATCCTAAGTGTTGCCCTGTTTATAGTGATGTAAAATAGTATAAAATCATATTTCCTACATAAATTAAGTTTACCTGTAACCAGACTTTAATGCGGTTAATGTAGACATTTTAGCTTCATCTATGAGAAAACCAGTGCCAAAGCCCAGTAGAGGAACTGTAGATAAACAAGACGATACAATGATTGGACCATTATGACTGTGACCGTGAGGCAAAACTTACTTTCATATCCAGACAACATCTTCAATTTCTTCACTCCCGATTTGTATTTTTCTAATGAAGGACTGTCCCATTTCTCATCATCTGGCCAGTAAAATTGACCAATTGGAAGATTCTGATTTCGACAAGATATTGTTTCAGAATAGTTTGCAACTGCTTCTTCAAATAATTTTGCATTCCCAGCAACTTCTTTCATTTCCTACATGACATCATACAACACAGCATTACACATCATTACATCACACATCATGACATCACACATCATTACATTAAATATCATTACATCACACATCATGACATCACACATCATTACATTAAATATCATTACATCAACATCATGACATCACACATCATTACATCAACATCATGACATCACATCCATTACATTACATCATTTATCATGACATCACACACAATCTAAATTCAAGCAGAACAATAAATTGTAAAAATTTATCAAAATCACTTTATTTAAGATTGAGTTACATACATATTCAAACAAACTGTCATCGTCAACAGAAAATTGTGAAAACCAAAGGCTTACGCCTATGTTTGGTGATTCATAAGATCTCACTTGATGCCACCATAGCTGTGGATTATACAGTGAATCACCAGCCTCAAGGACGACCTATATAACAAATGATTTAAAAATCAAAAATTGAACATATAACAGTAGGAAATACACAAATGTCTAATTGTACCTTGTGAAATGGTACACCAGCAAAGCCAGGATATTTAATAAGATCAACCCTTTCAGGGTCAACTGGAGACAATCCAGGAACTGTGAGATATTCATCGGAATGAAGTCGTGAACTATATGAGGAATTGGCAAGCAACAAAACCTTTCTTCCTGATAGAACTGTCAAGATATTCTCATAACCATCTTGATGAAGAACATAGCTAGTACCTCCATTGCTATAGAGTAAATGAATGCTTGATATTCCAGGCATAATTTCCTCGCATTGCAAGCAATATGGTATGTATATATGTTTTGTTAAATTGCTCTGTGGAAAAGCACTGTCTAAGTACACCTCCTTGTTTTTGTAAATGTCAAAAAAATTGTTCAAAGTGATGGTTTTTTTAATAGGTGGTTTTTGCTCGTAAGTTTTGGTGAAGTCGACTTCAAAATATGTATTTCCATAATTTGATCTCATGTAGGTTTCGTTACGCCAGAGTTCAAAGGCTGGCCATTGCCTTGCTGCCCCACGAACGATTAAAGGCTTTCTTTTACGAACGAAATATTCATAAAAGTCTTTTCCATTTGGGAAATAACCTAGTTCATCGATATCGCCCTTCATTAGTTTGCCTTGTTGCCCAAGCTTTCCAAGATGATTGTAATATTTCAATTCTTCTTCTGACAAAGGAGTAATATCGTCTTCGTTGTTCAAACTTGATCTGTCGAAAGCCTTCGTAAGATTTTGATTACTCTCAGATTGTAAAATCACAACAATGGTAAATAATTTTAACGAGGACACTAACACTTCGTTCATTTTTGCTCTAAACATTACCATATCATCTCTCCAAGTGCTGTTGTAAAAGAAATGAACACAATTTTATTTAATCAAACGAGAGTGGGACAATAATATTCCCAAAACAACACCTGCCAGCATCATATAAAGTACTTGAAAATTGCATTCTTCGTCGAATAAATAAAGGATTATTTTACTGTCAGGAGAAACAATAAAATGCGTTTTTTCTTTTCATGAGAATTTTAAGGCTTTTTTAAATTATTGAAGCATAAAGATTTTGTTTTGCTCGATGGATTTCCTTTAACATCCTTATGAAAATTTATTAAAAGTGAACATCACAGTTGGCTGCCTTTCGGCAGCATTTACTGTGGGCGCTAAAGGTTATCAGACCAACCTTGAATTTTTCATTCCCCTCCCCCATAGACCACAAAAACTTTTTCACGCATTTTTACTAAAAATTTCTACTGTTTTGGAAAAATCTTCAAACGTAAAAACTTTTGTGCATTAAATAAAAATTTCTACTTCATACAGAAGAAATACATCTGCGCGGAGTGGCAGTCACACAACATCGACATTAATTAATTTCTCACTTTCCCCACTGTGATTGATAGTTTTAATAAACATACGATAACAAAATGAATCAACTTATAAAGACTGCAGCAGGATACGAAACATAAACTTTTTTTGGCTATCTTAAATGATAAATGTGTCGTTATCAAAATCCTACTGAATAATCAATCAACGTCAAGAAGTGACGTCGTGAAGACAAAATTATTTTGATTTTGCATGAAACAAGATATCATTGAAAAGACGTTCAAGAAATTAATAAATACTTGCTCATCCTTCCTGGCTAATCGAGTTCATTTAAATAATCTCCGATAAAACCAGCGCTCCGTTCTGTCCAGTCAATATTACTTTGAATACGTTCAATGGTTTGTTTTACAGCTCTAGCTCCAGAACCTGCATCTTTCCCTTTAAAGAATTCTTTAACCTGGACATCATAGAATATTGAAGTTATAAACGCTATAAATTGAATGGAAAGCGATGTAAATCTATTTTTAGATGAAATAGAATGATGCCAACTTACATCGCCCAACTCAACTTGAGAATTCATCATGGACGTTGTTGAAGTGATTGCAGTAGCCATTCTAAAACTGCTTTTACTGTACCTAGATGTTTTGTTTGAGAAACAACGTTGACTTTAGTGTTGCTCTTGATGCACGTTTCAACATCCCTAACTGTGGTTAATCAAAACCAATAGTCAGTGGCGGACACGAGGGGGGCGAGGACCCCCTTCCCCAAAAAAAATTTGAAAGATCTAAAATCTTGCGCCAAATCCCTCAAATCACACCTACATAATATAACTGATGTTAAATAATAAGAATTTGATAGACTTCTGTACTGTACACGTACCAGCAGAAACATTAAACCTTTTTGTAGGATTTTCTGTACGTAGGAATCCTTACATTAAATTTCTGGAGATGAAATTTTGAAAGTGTCCTCCATTGTCAACAGTCCTTCTTAGAAGTTAGGACTACATTAACTGACATGGATACTCACGTTCAAATCATTCTCTTTAAAGAGACTAGAATCATTTGTCCACATACAAACCTCGAGTAAAATATATTCCAGTTTTCTTTCAGAAATTTCCAAGCCAGTTCTCGACCCAGGGCATTTTGTGCGACATATCTAACGACGGTCACAGTATCCTGGTCACGAATCTTCGAACTGTCAATAGAGTATCGCAAAAACCTGGGAAGAGTAGTGGATACATATGAAGTAAAAGGGAAACATGGGTGAATAAAAAAAGATACACCATTGACCTTCGTAATACCCAAGGTTCTCTTGATCCAGATAAACCATAAAGTAGCTTATTCTTCTCCGATGCTGCAGTCGACGTTAAATATTTCTCAAATAATTTATCCCATTCTTGAGAACTAGTACTGGCGATGCCGTAGAAGTATATGAGACTTTTCAAATTCACGTCCAACGATATATTCCTTAAACAATAAAAACACGATTGTATATTCTCGTTTGTCGTCTTTAACAATATCATTAAAATATTTGCAATGTTGCAACAGAAATTTTGTCCCTTTACACTAACTACTTGTAACTCATTCATGAACACTTGACTCACTTATGCAAAAAAAGCAGAAACAGCTTTTTAGCATTTTCAATAGATTCTTGGTGTCCATATGAGCATGCTGAGCTTAATATCAAACTTCTCATGTATCTAAAAGTAAAAATAACGAGAAAAAGATTCATTTTTCTACATATAGTTTTATACACTACGAGTAAATAGCACAATCTCTTTATTTCATTTATATGTACATACATTTCAAGATGTCTGTCGGTTTTATTAACATTTTCCCATCCAACTTCTTTGATTTTTTTATGACTCAAAATGTCCAGCATGTATTTCTAGCAAGTTAAAGGGTGTAACATAAGAAATAAAGCAGATTCTTTTGTCTCACTTTGCAATCCAAAATAACTTGCGTGAATGTACAATACCTGAAACCTGCCATAGGAATCTTGTGTGCTCATCATTGTATCGATAAAGTCGATATTTGTTTCAAAGGCCTTCCAAGGAACATAGTTATCTTCGTTCTTTATATATGACGAAAGATTTAACGCGATATCGTAGCCCAGTTGACCTGCTCTTTAATGATGAACGTGAAGAATACGAGTTGTATCAGAAAGAGAGTACACGCTATTTCTTTTTGTGAGTAAGACAAAATGTATATACTGGAATTGTTACATGATTAATAGGTAAAAAAAAAGTAGCAGAATTAAAGCTTACAAATTACCTTGCCAGATTTAACACATCATCAACTAAACTTGTTCTGTCAGCTGAAGATAGTTTCTATCAAAGGTAAGAAACAATTAGAAATATTTGGATAAATGAACTTTATTTCAATGCGTATGTATTCGAAATAAAAAAAATAATTTAATACCTCTGGGTTATTTTTTAAAACTTGAGTAAGCTTTGCCCAATTTTTTGAATCATAATTTACTCTATAAAAGCCATATTGCCCAACATTTGCTTTAATCCATTCATCATCTGGCCAATCAAATTCAGCTGCAAACAAAGAATATTAAAGACTTACGATAAACGCTCCGTCGCAGTGCAAAATTATATTTATCATACCAGTCGATTTCTTCATCCACACAAATTTAGTGTTATTTAAATCATTTTCGGTGACATAAGTAAGCTTTATCATCCATTTATAACTACATGGACACAAAGAATGGAGATGATACAGTTATTGATAAAATATAACACATCATTTATAACATTAATTCTCCGTACTTAAATCGTGAAGGTTCGGTCACATGTGCCTTAGGATCATTAAGAAAATGTCTCTGATCAGCAAAACCCTTTCCAGATATGTCCCTTCTTAAAGATACGACCGGAAAACCCATTTGTTCAATCCATGTTTCCATCAACTCTGTTACATTTTCCCAGACGTCTAGAGATGATATATAAAAATAAAAAGAAAATATATTCTTACATTCACGTAAATTTCGAAAAATTTTTCAGATCAAAAAATCTTACGAGGCTGAGAGCATCCCACAAATCTTGAGTTGTAGCGCTACCAAATTTATATTTCTTCAAATATATCTAAAAAACAGCAATGGTCGAGTCTTCCACGTAACTACCAGAGTTAACCTTCTTGTTCAAAAAACCGGACATGTCCCACTTTAAAACAACATACGTATCCATAAAGTACCCCATGTATCCACTTACAACATCAAATTATTGTCTGTCCTACTTTACTATAATAACAACATACATATCCATAAAGTACCCCATGTATCCACTTACAACATCAAATTATTGTCTGTCCTACTTACTATAACACTGCAGACATGTTTCCACCTATAACAACATACATATCCCTAAATTACCCCATTTATCCACCAACCTTTAAGCCTTCCCTGAACGTTTCCTCTGACAGAAAATCGGACAACATTCGTATGACTGTGCAGCCCTGAAAAAAAAGAACATAAAAACGAACTGTGTATAAAAAGACACCTAAAGGAGTTCAACGTAAGAAAAAATCGTTCAATTGAGATTATCCAACCTTACTATAGGTGACTATATCAAATATAGTTTTAATATCTTCTGGATCTTCTACATTCACTGTGATTGGATGAGAATTGGCCAAAGCATCAAATCGAAATGCACGATGAACGTTACGGAGAAGAAATTGTTCCAACTAAAATACATTACGCATGACAAGAACTTATAAAGCAACAATGACGTCATTACTTACTAGTTCCCAGTCTGGCTCAGCTTCATGGGCGGCCAAATATTGAACGTAACTGGCAAATCCTTCATTTAACCAAATGTCATTCCACCAACGACATGATACTAAATTTCCAAACCACTGAAAATAAAAAGTCACATTAAAACAAAAGATTCGATGAATGGAAGGCGAACATTTTAAACTACAGAACGAATTTAGCTAAAGACAAATCATAATTGGTTTCTGACATCGAAAAGAAAGAAAACGTTTCGGAAACAAAGTCCACGCACATTGCGGTTATTTGGTCTTCACAGCTAGAACAAGTGAAAGTCAGAGTTTATAAAATAAAATAAATTTATACCATGTGGGCAAGTTCGTGAGCAACAACAGAGGCAATTCTTTGCTTGTTTGTTTCTGAGGAAACTCCTTCTTTATAAAAGAATGCACTTTCTCGATAGGTTATAAGACCCCAATTTTCCATAGCACCTGAGTTAAAATCTGGAACAGCAACCATATCTAAAATCACAACAAACATCATCTGAATACTGTATCATTATCAATCAAAGATGAAAACAGCAAACATAAAGAAATATCTTCATTTTAAAATCTCACCTTGCTTCGGTAAAGGATAATTGACACCATAATAATTTTCAAGAAATGTTGTAACATTCAGGGCAATCTTTAAAGCATAAGCAGAATCTTTATATTCCACAGGAGTACCCCAAGTTTTAATCTGAAAAAATAGCATATGAAGAATCTTTATATTCCACAGGAGTACCCCAAGTTTTAATCTGAAAAATAGCATATGAAGAATCTTTATATTCCACAGGAGTACCCCAAGTTTTAATCTGAAAAATAGCATATGAAGAATCTTTATATTCCACAGGAGTACCCCAAGTTTTAATCTGAAAAAATAGCATATGAAGAATCTTTACATAAAGGTAGTTACTCCAGACACTTTGACAATGAGGCAATCACATGAAGATTATGTCAAAACTTATTTTTTCACTAACACAAGAATACTTACGGTAACATTGTTTTTAGTTGTACCATTCAAACTTTTAAAGTCAGAGACAATCATTCCAACAAGATATGTCGGCATTGGTACAGATTTATTGAAATATGTGACAATACGTCCATTCGAGAGACTTTGTGAGGAAATCTCATTCATATTGGAAAGTGCTGTATAATCACTACGGTGTTCAATACTGATGGTAAACGTCGCTTTCATTGCGGGCTCATCAAAACAAGGAAAAGCTTTGCGTGCGTCTGTTGGTTGAAAATCTGTGACAGCCAAAACTCTGAAACGAGAGAAGACGCGCGTGTTGTTAAGTTTCAAAAACTTTTAATGATTTTTTGTAGCAAGAAATGAAAAGCTTTTTTAATACATTTAAGTAAATTGAAACGTAAATAGGGCTTTTAATTGTTTTCATTATCTGTTACAAAAGAAAGAAATGTTGAGAAAAACATCAAGATAATTGAATGAAAAAATAAAGTTCATGTCACATGATTACAAGGTGTCTAAGGTCAAGTTAATGTCTATCCTGCCGAATAACGTTGCAACGGGTGTTTTATCATCACCGTTACTTTGCTTTCGCATCAGACCCATATTTCTCGTATCAATTACAAAAAAAAAGCACAAAAAATCTTACCTAGTTTTTCCTTGACTACTTTTGTACGTACTCTTGTACAGTCCATTCAACTCTTTTGTCTCGATGTTTCCTTGAAATTCGAGTGGAAGTTCATAAATACCTTGGGACATTTTTCTCGCAAGATGTACAACATAAAACTGTCGTTTGACGTAGGAATAATGTCGAGAGATGGATAAATGTTTTGCTGTCGACGTTAATACTTTGACTTTTAAGATGTTGATGTTGTTGACGTGGAAGATTATTATATCAGTCGGAGCGGTTACTGTCAAGGAAATTTTTGAGTCACCACTGAATGTGAGATTGTTTAAATAAACTCGTATCAAAATGTCGTAGTGTGTAGGATGTAGTTCTTTAGGTAGTCGTTTTTATCCCATGATGGTTGAGATGAAGGAGTACTTGCTTGTCTTGTGGTTGAAGAAACATAAGGTGATGTAGGTAGCGAAGGGAACCGTACGCCACTTCCATTTGACTTTGCAGCAAGAACAGCTTCCTTGACACGTTGTTCACATTTTCCTTCTCTCTGTTGCCAGACAAGACTCCTGCCAATACACCAACTATAATAATGATAATAACAACGATTACAGACAGTAAAATATACTTTTTCCCGTTAAATTTCTTAGCGACTGCACCATCATCAATGAACATTTGATTGGTCGACATGATGAAAAACAATAATAACAATATGGTTGCTTTCTTTCGTTCAACGTTGAGATCAGTCTTTAGTAGATATATCCAGTTACTAAAAGGATAAAAGTATTAAACGATTTCATGGAAAACTAGCCATATCCACAAACAGTCATTCTAAGCAACATATTCCCCACGAGCAAATGACCATGTACACCATATTATGTACTTCTCAAACCCCACTTAGCCATAAATATCTTCATATTTTTGCGTCATATCGATAAATTCATAACAATAAACGATATACAGTTTCATTCCGTTACAGGAAAACTTTCGTTGATGATGTATGAAATCTATTAAATATAAGAAATAAGAAAGCCAGCGGTAGTTTTCATTACGATAAAATCTCAGTTCTTAAGTCAATATAATATCTGTCGTATGTAAACAAACTTTAAAATCACATTTTTATAGTATAGAATCAATGAAAACATAAACAGATTTATTTAAAATGACCAATTCTTTATTTTTATTTGGTAAAATGTTAGATAGTATTTATCAACAATTATGCTTATTGGTATAAAACCATCTGTAAATTAGACATTAAAACTGTAACAATTATGGACGATTTTTTTTAATTAAAACCTTTCAAACGCATCCTCTTTCTATGTCATTATATATTATTTCTTTTATAAATCACAATAATGCAAAAGAAACAAATTTCAAATCGACGCTTCAATTTTCCTGTAAAATGTATTCGTGATTGTATTGAAAATTCTCTTTGATTGATTGATTTGAGCTCAGATCGTTTTGCACAGGCTAATGCAAACACGTTATATACATGAAAGAAAAATAAATTACACCTACCTAACACGTCATCTAAGATACGGTACAATAAATAAAGTTATGAAAAAAAATAAATTGCCAGGTACGATATTAAATGAAATGGAATATCAAAGGATCCAGGTGGATAAGCAACATACAAGTATACCAATGTACCTTGAACATCTTTGTGGTACCTTGGAGATCAATTCAAAACAGTTCATCTAACAGTGAAGAAGTCTTTGTCGGATTGTTCCGTGACCTCTTCGGAGTCATGATGACGTCATCATCATCATCATCATCGTCGTCCACTGTGGTTTTTGAAGGTGGTGATGACGAAACGTCAGTAGGCTTGGTTACATTGTTTTTCTTAACAGAAGAGGAGGGTTTCTTTGTTCGTGGAGGAGGAACTGGAGTCTATGAAGAATAAAATAACACACATTTATGAGGTATGTATTTGACAGATATTTTAAACATTTTTACATACGTTTTTGTTTGACTTTCGTCTCATTCCTCCCGAAGAAAACAACGCTATGTAGGAGAGAGAAATATATAAATAAAAATGATCAAACTTAAGCAGAGATGAAAAAAACACTTTATTAAAAAACAAATTTAACATCGTCTTACATTTCTTTGGTTTTTCTTCATCCATGGCCACTTCGTCTCCTTTGTTCATATTGTCTTCGTTCCCCAAATTATTTTCCATCTTTTCATCAACATTTTCATATTGGACAATGGAACCCTGAGGTTTTTGGCGTGAAGATGAAAAAAAATCATCCAAAAGAGTTGAATGTTCGCCATCTAGATTAAGATCTGAAGATAGATAGATATATGGTGTAGTACTCAAGTTTAAAGATCTGGAGTCGGTTGCAGGAAGCCTGAATAGCAAATTTTTCTGAACGTTCATAAAATCTTTTATAGGAGAAAAATACACGATTTGAACTGTGCAATCATTGAAATAAAATATTGTTTTGAAGATTACAAAATTTCTTTGTCATAAGAAAAATATAAACACCTTTTTTACAAGTGTGAAAATCTTCGCTATCCAATGGATAACGCTATCCAGGCTTCGTGCAACCGGCCCTGTTTCAAAAATGTTTTTCTATCTATTTATATCTTAATGAAAGTGATTGTTATAACGTTCAATAAATCAACAACTTATAAATGTCTACGGGGATTATTTCACTGATCTTTAATACCAGAAAATTTTGGTCTCTTTTCTTCGTCTGTATTTCGTTCACTTTTTGACTTTATGGCAACGGAATGGTCTCTCTTTCATGTTCTTTAACAACTGGTTTACCAAATCTAAATTGAGACAAAAAAGATACAACTGTTATGTATGTCATCCTTTATTATCTTACAATTATCCTTCATCACTATAGGGTGATCATCATTATCCTACAAAGATCATTCCTTATCCTACATCGTATGATGCATGATCTAACCTCGTTGTAACCTGAACATCATTTTCTCCTACAATTATCCTTCATCACTCTAGGGTGACCATCATTATCCTACAAAGATCATTAATTATCCTATATCGTATGATGCATGATCTAACCTCTTTGTAACCTGAACATCATTTTCATCACTAGCAGTAAAATCATTCCTTTCAAATGCTTTACTTTCGTGTTGTAATTGTTCAACATTATTTCTCCTGGAAGTGTCCTGTTCCAAAACATCATCTAAAAACACAAAAAGTCAATAAACATGAAGGAAATATCGTAAAGCATGGAAAAAGTTGAGCTAGCTACCTTTATCCTTAAGACTGGAAACGATTTTGAGGTCTTTACGATATCCACCGATGATGACATCATCATCGTCACTGTCATCGATACTTCCGGTTGTACTGACCGCTGACCGATGTACATTTGTACTTTCTACAAAACGATTCTTTAGATTTCTGGATGTATAGTGGTTAATCACACGTCAATTTACCTGAACTATGTTTAACTGTTTGGAATTTTTTTAAAAATGATATTTGTTTAAGCAATCTTCTTTTTTCAACTTTTTCCTCAACGACAGACTCATCAGCGTGAAAATTAGTCGATTTTTGCTTTGCCGCATCCCTTAAGTATCGCTGTCTCGCATGATGACCACGTAGAGCAGACTGGACCCTAGTCAGCGCATCATCCCGTCCGAGATATTCATCATTATGGTCGCTAAGCAACTGAATACGCTGACGACGAACAACATGACCACGTAACACAGACTGAATGCCAACAATGTCGTTGTAATTGTCCGGTAATTTTCTCTATAAATTATTGAAATAACGCATAAACTGAGTTTTGTAAAAAAAGTGAAATTGATTGATTTTGTGTTTACTTGTTTATGATAATTTCTCCAATTTCTTTGTAAAAGTCTTGCTGCCTTATCTTCTTGAAGATGTCTTGAACTTTTGTTTTTGATCCTTTTCTACATCTTTATGAGAACCAACTTTCTTTGTGAAGGAACTAAAAAGATTGAAATTAAACAGACGTTAAAATGTTCATCCAGATATCGTGTGAAACGAAAGATCAGAGAGCACCGACCCTGTTGTATTTTTTAAAGTTTGTCTTGGTGGAGATGATGTAGAAACAAATTTATTTTCTTTTCTCACGGATGAATTTCTTTGAATTTCCTTCGTCAATTCTAGAAGGTTTTTTTCATACCGTTCGTTTTTGTTTTTCAACGTTTTCTTGAGCTGTGAAATCTCTTTTTCCGCAACCTCTAGTTGAACTCTTAAGTTAAAAGACTTCCGGAAATTAACATATGACTGTGCTTACGTCAGCTCACGTGACACATCATACGTTTAATGTTTCAGAACGACATACAGAGATCAGTAGTCACCTTAGTTCGTCAACCTCTTTATGATATTGCGTCCTATCTTTTTTAAGATTCATGATTATATCGCGTTGTTTCTTTAATTCAATCTCCACGTCATTGCCTAAAATGAAACATTTGTATAAATTTATGCTGTCCATGGACGCTAATGGGTAGTAATGAATAATGATTGATGTTGATAGATTTTAATGGATAATTTGATCAGTGTAAATGATCACTCCATACCTGGATGGTCTTTTTCACGATCATTTTTTGTAGTATTTTCAACTAGCTAAAATAAGCAAAAGCACAATTATAAAAACAACACGAAGAGTAGAGATTTAAGAATATCGCAAATTTTAAAAGATCGCTGCCTTTTGACTAATAATTTGCATCAACTTTAAAATGTTTTATAGATTTATTTCATTTCCCAATGAACTCACATTTGATGACAACTGTTTGGAATTCATTTACTTAGAACTGTGCTTAGAATTTATAACAATATTTGTCGCGAGAAACTTTCCTCATCCCCCTCCCCTCCCCTCGGACAAATATTGTTATGATTGATGTGTTCATGACTGTAAGTAAAATATATTTTCTCAGAATACTTTATGTCACATATTTAAATTGTTGAAATTGAAACCTTTTCAAGTTCATTGATTTTCTTCAACATTTGCACGCGATTCATGTCCGCATAATCCACTACAAGAGGAGAAACGACAAATTTAATCAAAATACTACATTCAAATGTCAACAGAGATAACACAAGAGATGGTTCGAGCGTTGATGGAGAGATGCTACATACAATGGTACAATAATGGTAGGGAAGATAGAATATAAGATGGTACAAGAAATGGTAGGAGAGATGGTACATTTACTGGTACAAGAAATGGTAGGAGAGATGGTACATTTACTGGTACAAGAAATGGTAGGAGAGATGGTACATTTACTGGTACAAGAAATGGTAGGAGAGATGGTACATTTACTGGTACAAGAAATGGTAGGAGAGATGGTACATTTATTGCTACAAGAAATGGTAGGAGAGATGGTACATTTACTGGTACAAGAAATGGTAGGAGAGAGGTACATTTACTGGTACAAGAAATGGTAGGAGAGATGGTACATTTATTGCTACAAGAAATGGTAGGAGAGATGGTACATTTACTGGTACAAGAAATGGTAGGAGAGATGGTACATTTACTGGTACAAGAAATGGTAGGAGAGATGGTACATTTATTGCTACAAGAAATGGTAGGAGAGATGGTACATTTACTGGTACAAGAAATGGTAGGAGAGATAGCTACAAGAAGTATTAAGTGGCAAGACCATCTCTGCTAAAGCAGTGTAGTGTGTATTCTTACCATTTTCTTTGTTTATTTGTCCATGAATAGCGACTAGTAAATCTTTCTTTAAACTTCTGTTTTCATTCTCTAATATTTGATTTCTATCTGTAATAATCAACAACGAAGTCAAAGAAAAACACAGAGAGGAAATGTTTGCAAGAGAAGTCATTATGATAGGTTATGAATGTTTTATAAAACATTTTCACATTTTTAACGACTGCTCAATGAAAATTTGAGAGTTACGATAAAATGTGAGGTTAATACATAATGATGAAAGGAGACGTTGTACAAAACGAACCTTTTAATATATCAAGCTGTGCTTCGTCGTCCATCCTAATGTCTCTGCTAGATGAAGTATCTTGCTGTGTCTTCTCATTCCTCCTTATGCCACCGATATGTGAAGTATTTTTCTTACTTGAAGTATTTCTCTTACTCGAAGATCTCATAATAAGAATCACCACAACACAAATAATGTAACATGAGCAACAACAAATACAGTGTTACGTTTCTTTGATTTTAAATACCTCGTATCAGGAATATTCCTAGTGCCAGGCCCTTGAGAATATACGCTGGATAAAAGTTGCTGTAATCTTCGTGTCTCTTCATAATATGTTTCCATTTGAATGTGAAGTTCATCAACATTTGTCGTCTTAAGATCGTTCTTTAGTTTTCTACATTGAATAGTAAAACTAGCATTCATTTATCATACGTATTGTATAATCTCACAATTAAAATTAAATTTACGCGAACATTTCTATAAAACTGAATGTGTGCTGTATCCATCTATATCCAACAGTATCCAATTGTATTTCACTGTATCTAGCAGTATTTAATTGTATCATACATTCAATTGTGTCTTTTATCCATTTACAACCAACTATGTCTTTCTGCATTCTACTTTAGTTTTCTGTATCCTAATGTGTCCAACTTTACCCTACTGTATCCAAATGAATTTTACTTTACCCTACTGTATCCTAATTTACCCTACTACATTTTACTGTATCCTACTTTACCCTACTGTATCCTATTATATCCCACTTCACCCAACTGTATCCTACTGTATCCAACTCTGATCCAACTACTGCAGATGGTCTACAGTATTCAACTACATTCTACTATATCCCACTGTATCCAACCACAGCTGAAGCCCTACTGTATCCAACTATATCCAACTACGTACTTTATCCCACCTCAGTTCATTTTCTTTGTCTTTAAGATTGCGTTGCATAAGATGTAACTTTTGTTTCAAACTTGAAATGACAGAACTTGATTCAACATTTTTATCTGACAGAGTTCTCCTCATTTCTTCTGACTAATGAAGTTACAACATCCTTTAATGTTAGTTATTCCTCACTTAATCACATACATCAAGAATACACTACTTTTTATTGAAATTACCTGCTTGCTAGGATTGAGATAATCTTTTATTTCACGATCCTGTTTAAAAGGAGGAAGCCATAGAACAATTTAAACTCATAAAAAACAACTGGAAAGAATTTCTTTATAATCAAACCTTTTGCAGATTCTCTTGCAAAACTCGCTGCAGCTTTGTTTTCATTATTCCATTTTCTGATTTGAGATCTTTAATTACTTGCCTCAGTTCCAAAATTTCATCATAGTAATCCTCTTGAGATTTGTACGCTGGCTTTCCACTAGCCAACACATGTTCATCTATATATATGTATGTGTGTGATGGTTTACAGTAGTTACCTTCATTCTTGTGAATAAAACTTTTGTAACTGTGAAAAAAAGCATTCATACCTCGAGAAAATGGACCATTGGAGGTTGTAGCATGACTTTTAGTTTTGCGTTGAACTCGTTGAGGCACTACACGGTTTGCAGGAGAATTCTCGGAGCTAAGACCTATTTATAAATTCATCTATGAATACCAGCAAAATATTTCCCCAAATTACCAATACTAAAATCTCATAGGTGTTCAATCATAACCTGTGAAACCATTTCTTATGGCTAAGGACCAAGCTTCATGACCAGTCTTTCGATAAGCTTTTGTTGTATTGTTGTAGGATTGTGTCACATATGGAGAATGACCTTATATTGTTCAAAATAATATCAAAGCGCTGGTTTTTCTTCATCAATGATGTGGAAATATAATTTTTCATGCTTTGTGTACCTCGTATTTTTGACTTCTTTAAACGTGTGGGCTTTACTATAATGTAGGAGACACTTTCTTTAGCAACTTCACAAACATGTTAAACACATATATAATTGCAAACCTTCGGAAATATCATCCAGACTTCGCTATAGTTTTAAAAGAGAAGAAAAATAAACAATTTTTTATATTAAAGCTTACGACTTGTACAATGTACGTATTAATATTTAAAATACAAGAAAAACTATGACCAAGACATTACATTTCATTTTTTCCAAGTCTTACCAATGAAATAATGGAGCTAACTTCTGACTCTTCTTCGTCATTCTATAAACATAAATACACGAAAAAAACATATTTTTTATAAATAAATTATAAGATATGTACAGAGATTTCTTACTGACATCCATCATTTAAACTGTCCATATTTTAATTCTTCAATATCACGAATCATAAATGAAATATCCTCTCTAAAGTCGATAGTAAATCTTAGTTTTAGGTTTAAATTGCTTTGTTACCAAGTCCACACAACCACTGTATCGTTTATCGTTACCAGGCCCCCTGGCATGATTGGCTGCGCAGAAAATGAAGATAGAGAATGGAACGTTCTTTTGTAATTCTTCCTCCACTCTGACATTATCAGTTCTTATGATTATTCTGTGAAATTCGTCCCAGTTACTTACTTTTGGCTATATTAAGAGCTCTAGTTAGCTGCGTAATGATAGGACTACAAGATATAGGATCTCCATTAGACAACTAAGGTGTTCGTCTTCTTGCCAACGTTGTTATGTTTGTTCGTATAACTGCATATAGAGTGACTGTAGAGTGACTGTAGAGTCTGTAGACATCCAAAGAAATACATTATGAAGTAAGTGTAATAAGGATTTCTTTTTCAGCACTGTTCTACAAAATGCTACTTACAATATTTTGTCTAATAGTATTTGGTCTATGAATTACATTACAAATAAAACTGTTGCAGTATTCGTACCATGCAGTCCTAAATAATGTGTTGTTTTATTGCAAAATGATCTTATACGTATACTATATACTAATAAAATATATGTCTGAATGAATACATAAAATTCTTTTTTTAAGTATGTACGAAGAGTGGAAACTTTCCTTCTCAGATTTCAGTGTAAGATCTAAAGAAAGATAAAAGAAACATGTTTTACTTACATTATAGATAAAATTTCAAACACAAACAAAGTAATAACAAACGAACAGAAATGTTTGAACAATTGAAATGACGCAAAGAAATATAAAATTACGTTAAGCAAATGAAGATTAATTACCCATTTTTAATATTATCATTTTAAGTGTAGTTAGGTACATATTAAAATATCTAATTAAAATACACTGTCTATTACACTCAGTATGTGATTTGCTTTATAAAAAATTTCGTTCTAATCTATGACATAATCCATCGACAACTTTGTCGCTGTCATATCAAAAATAGAAAAATTTAGAAATGATAAAATCATTACAATCTCCCCACAAATGCATAAAAAAATTTCTAACATATGAACAGTATTTAAATCGCAAAAAGCATCCAAGTAGTGTTCCTCTTTGATTTGATGATATTTAAAAATGATCCACAAGAACAGAAACACTGTTACTGCCAACAGTATAATTCTTCGGTTTATCTGCGAAGAAAAAGAAAAAAGTTTATACGATAGCTTTCAATGAAGAAATAATTTCATCATAAACATTCCCACCTTGTTCGTCATCATTGGAATTGAGTGCAAATGACCATCCTTCTGACGTCATTGCAGCCGAGTGAGGTAATCGTAATTCAACTGCTTTAAGAAACTTTGTACCGTGTGGTCCACACATGACCAGAGGACTGAGGAGAGTCTCGCCTTTAGTGAAAAGAAATTATTTGTGAATAGCGTTAAGGTAAGTTTTACGTAAATATGAAAATTTTTTTACCTTTTTCTGCGTCCAAAGGAGGTAATATGGAGTTGTCATTACAAACTTTGAAATAAATTTCCTGCTCAATGCCGGGAGGAATGGCACCAGATGGAATATAGATACTCACTCCAGTGTTCTCTGAGGTCAGAATACCTCCACGTGAAGTGAAATAACCGCGTGCCGTTGCAACGACTGACGGCTCATCGTCAGTAACAGATTCAAAATCACTAAACATAAAATATGACCGCTCTACATCTAAGGTTCGCCTTCTTGGTAAACTTTGGCCGCCATTTTGTCCCAAAACATTGCAAGGTGAAGATGATTTGGAAAATTCCCAACAGTTCCGCAAATCGCGTAAAAAAATCTCTAATTTTATGATTAGTACGAAATTATGTTAATTATTAAAGGTAATTGATGTTTGAACAGGAAAATAAAAAAAATGAAAGGTGATTATTAGATTATTATTTATCAGAGAATCAATCATGGTCAATTAGAATTAATTAATAAATCATTTTTTATACATTACGAAGTACTCGATTAATGAGAAGAAGATCAATGAAAGTACAAGAAAAGAAAGTCGATTTCCTGAAACTAATAATCACCTTGCATTATTTGGAGACAAAAGGCAGATGAGGTGGATACGAAAGGATTTCTAATATTTAAAAAAACATGGTTTGATGTAGAGGACACGTGGAAAGAGAGGAGGTTTTGAAATTTAAATTAAAATATCTGACTAAAGACAGAGAGGTAAGGAACACAGAATGCAGAGAAAGTTGACAAACCAAGAAACTAGAAGTTGTTTACCTTGTTGCATCACCATGAGGATCGTCAAAGTCCGTTGCTGGGTAACGATAAGCTGTACTACCATAATGGTATGCTTCTGGTACTGCTTGTTGATAATCACCGTTGTAATGTCGATTACCGTTGTATTCAGTTGTATTTCGGCGATATTCGGAGTGCTGCATTGATGATTGAGGACCATATGAACGAGAATATGTGTTCGAAAAGGCTTTGGATCTTTTGAAAGACTCATCTCTGACAGGTGGGGCTGGTCTGCGGTACGATTTATCTCCCACAGGTGGGGGTGGTCTTGTGTACGCTTCATCATCAACAGGGGGTGGTCTCCTGTAAGCTTCCTCATCTGCAGGTGGGGGTGGTCTTGTGTAGCGCTCATCATCGGCAGGTGGGGGTGGTCTTTTGTAAGGTTCATCATCGGCAGGTGGGGGTGGCCGTCTGTTAGTATTATCGTCATCATAACGTGTTAATGGAGGTCGACGGTCATAGAAAGAAGGCTCGTTGGAAACTCGACTTTCGTAGTCCATCTGAGAAGCATGAAATTGAAAATTAACTGAGTTATAGTTTTCAAAACAATGTCAAAGAGTATCTCTAACTATCCCTCACCTTCAAAGGAGGTTCCTCATTTCTTCGATACATTTCTCCTCCATGATCCTCATCTACATTCCCAATCTTTGAACGAGATCTTCCTGTATAATAATCACCACCTTCTACTCTGCGTCCATCACGTGAATCTATCACGGGATTACGTGATTGCTTCGTCACCTGGTAACTTGTCCTATACTCGGTGGAAGTCTGGGTACGAGTACCAACATTTTGTTGTGAGCTAAACAAAAGGTAATAACTACGATAAAAGCCTATCTACAAGACAAAGAAAGCAAAATCGCGAATGCATAAGGTGGAACCATTGAAACATCGTGCGTGTCAGGTGAATGCATAAGGTGGAACTATTGAAACATCGTGCGTGTCAGGTGAATGCATAAGGTGGAACCATTGAAACATCGTGCGTGTCAGGTGAATGCATAAGGTGGAACCATTGAAACATCGTGCGTGTCAGGTGAATGCATAAGGTGGAACTATTGAAACATCGTGCGTGTCAGGTGAATGCATAAGGTGGAACCATTGAAACATCGTGCGTGTCAGGTGAATGCATAAGGTGGAACCATTGAAACATCGTGCGTGTCAGGTGAATGCATAAGGTGGAACCATTGAAACATCGTGCATGTCAGGTGAATGCATAAGGTGGAAACATTGAAACATCGTGCATGTCAGGTGAATGCATAAGGTGGAAACATTGAAACATCGTGCGTGTCAGGTGAATGCATAAGGTGGAACTATTGAAACATCGTGCGTGTCAGTTGAATGCATAAGGTGGAACCATTGAAACATGGTGCGTGTCAGGTGAATGCATAAGGTGGAACCATTGAAACATCGTGCATGTCAGGTGAATGCATAAGGTGGAACCATTGAAACATCGTGCGTGTCAGGTGAATGCATAAGGTGGAACTATTGAAACATCGTGCGTGTCAGGTGAATGCATAAGGTGGAACCATTGAAACATCGTGCGTGTCAGGTGAATGCATAAGGTGGAACCATTGAAACATCGTGCGTGTCAGGTGAATGCATAAGGTGGAAACATTGAAACATCGTGCGTGTCAGGTGAATGCATAAGGTGGAACCATTGAAACATCGTGCGTGTCAGGTGAATGCATAAGGTGGAACTATTGAAACATCGTGCGTGTCAGGTGAATGCATAAGGTGGAACCATTGAAACATCGTGCGTGTCAGGTGAATGCATAAAATGTATCCATAATTCATTAAATTTTGATAGGGAGCACACATCATAGGAAGTATTGGTTAGAATCAATGATTGACTGTTTTTTAAAGATTAATTGATCATTGATTGATTGATTAACATTTTATATTAAAATCATCGCAGTTTTTAATTTATTCTAACAATCAACATTTTTATAATACAGTCAATCATTAACGTCAGAACCCAGAATTACTTCCTCAAGTCTACCTGAAATCATCAAAATCATCGACGACTGCTTCGTCAGGTTTCGCGTGACTTCTAACCACGTCTTCCTGATTATACTCATCGCGCATGTCATCATCTTGCGCGATTACAACGCGGGAGTCTTGCGGGTCTCGTGAGAATCCCGCATCATCATTCTCATTATCACTGTAAGGTTTATAAACGCAAGAGGCGAGGGATGATTTGAACCATTAAACAGTTATATTTAAGATACTATTTTAATCATTTTTATGTAAGGGGTAATGGTAGAAACAAAAAATAAAGCATAATCCGAGGACGGATTGAGCTGTTGATAGCTATATGTTTAATATAATGTTACTATATCATTCGTGTTGTTAAAGGATTTAACATTATAGTAAATGGACTTATATACGTATGAAATAAACCGTGTTTTGGTGTTTGTATGAATAAATATCGAGTGTAAACTTCATGATACTTTATACTAAGATAGTAAATGGACTTATATACGTAAGAAATAAACAATGTATTGGTGTTTGTATGAATAAATATCGAGTGTAAACTTCATGATACTTTATACTAAGATAGTAAATGGACTTATATACGTAGGAAATAAACAATGTATTGGTGTTTGTATGAATAAATATCGAGTGTAAACTTCATGATACTTTATACTAAGATAGTAAATGGACTTATATACGTAAGAAATAAACAATGTATTGGTGTTTGTATGAATAAATATCGAGTGTAAACTTCATGATACTTTATACTAAGATAGTAAATGGACTTATATACGTAAGAAATAAACAATGTATTGGTGTTTGTATGAATAAATATCGAGTGTAAACTTCATGATACTTTATACTAAGATAGTAAATGGACTTATATACGTAAGAAATAAACAATGTATTGGTGTTTGTATGAATAAATATCGAGTGTAAACTTCATGATACTTTATACTAAGATAGTAAATGGACTTATATACGTAAGAAATAAACAATGTATTGGTGTTTGTATGAATAAATATCGAGTGCAAACTTCATGATACTTTATACTAAGATAGTAATGAAAGTAATTTATATCTTTCTTTTCAACAATGTCGCCAATGCCTTCAAGCAACATCTCATACGTATCTCTAACACATTCTACCCTTTCTAGCAGTATCCTAAAACTGTTTCACGACTTAAGTACCTTCTATAGCGATTGCCTTCTCCTCTTTGTGTACTTCTCTCCTCCTGCTCGTCGTACTCATCTTCTCCTATGCGAAAATCTTTCCTCACGTCAAAGATATCTGAAACCTTCACTCCAATTCTTTCATCATAATGCTCAGCTTCGGAATCTCGCCTTTCAACATGACGGAGTTGAACAGTTTGTTGAGAACTGTCCCCGAAAATCTCACCTCTCTTTAAAAAGGAATCAGTTTTCTTCAAATTTACCACGGGGGGAAGGGCGCCGGGAAGAACTCTGTAGAAAAAAATTAAAATTAATACTTATGGTATTAATAATTAATGATAGTCAATAGTTATAATATAAATAATCAATGATAGTCAATATTTTTTGGGTATCAACAAATAATCAATGATAGTCAATACTTACGGTATGAATAATCAATGATAATCAATATTTTTTGGGTATCAAAAAATAATCAATGATAGTCAATACTTATGGTATGAATAATCAATGATAATCAATATTTTTTGGTATCAACAAATAATCAACGATAGTCAATACTTATGGTCTGAATAATCAATGATAATCAATATTTTTTGGGTATCAACAAATAATCAATGAAAGTCAACTTACTTTACACCAGGGGGGATAAAAGGTTTTCGTTGCTCTCGTTGTGGCTCATCATCGTAACGTCTACGATTTTTTTCGTACTCATTTAGTTCAAATTTTCGTTGCTCCATTTGCCGATCGTAATCATTATCATCTTTCTGATATTCCCGTCCTTTTTCTGGCTGCCGGAAATCTCTTTTATCTTGTCGATGTTGGAACATTTTTTCTTCTTCTTGTCGACGTTGAAACTCCCTTTCTTCTCGTCGACGATGGAACTCCTCTTCTTCTCGTCGACGATGGAACTCCTCTTCTTCTCGTCGACGTTGAAACTCCCTTTCTTCTTCTTGACGACGTTGAAACTCCCTTTCTTCTTGTCGACGATGGAACTCCTCTTCTTCTTCTTGTCGACGTTGGAATTCTCTTTCTTCTCGTTGCTCTAGGAACTCTCTCTCGTCTCCTTGTCGACGTTGAAACTCTCTCTCGTCTCCTTGTCGACGTTGAAACTCTCTTTGTTCTTGTTTCCGTAGGAGCTCTCTTCCCCTTTCTTCCTCCAGCCTTTCAAAATCGCGCTCCTGTAATGAAAAAAAAAAATTTAATTGTCAAGACATCAATCCAGTTTTCAAGTCTAAAACGAAACTCAAAAAAACAAACCCTACCCGTAAATCTGTTCCTTGTTCTTGATTTCTTATGAATTCTTCGTCATCGTGTCTTTCACGTGATACAATGCTGTACGCCTGTTCAACTGGCCCAGGTTCAGATTCCTGAAGTGTAGCATTCGCCGCAACAATTTCCTCGTCAGGAGTTCGTGGTTTATCATCAGATTTACGATCGACATCCTCGGGTAAATCCAATCCACTTTGATCCGTATCATAAACCACAGAATGTCGTGGCCTTTGGAGAACCAGTTCACCATTATCAGATTGCTCCTTCTACAGATTGATTAGTAAGATAACTAAGGATAACTAAGGATAACTATGGATAACTAAGGATAACTAAGGATAACTATGGATAACTAAGGATAACTATGGATAACTAAGGATAACTATGGATAACTAAGGATAACTAAGGATAACTATGGATAACTAAGGATAACTAAGGATAACTAAAAATTTCAGACGTCGAAGTGATATAATTATTTATTTAACAAAAAAAGTTATATTGTTTAAGATTTTGCGAAACATCAAGAAAAACACAATTAAACAAAAAACATACAACTGTTTCAGGTAGCCATATAGGATTTTCCTGTTGTTTCTTGATGATCTCGACACAGTCAGTGTACCATTTGTCATTACGTTCAAAAGTAATTACGGCTAAAAGAAAGTAAGGTTGTTCAATATCTTCATGATGCAAAGTCAATTCATCACATTTCACTATGAAAACACATCAAGATGCATTAGTAGCATTAGCAACAGGTCATTACCTGTAAACAAATATGGAAAATCATATGTCAAAGTTTCCGATTGATCGTAAAGTTTCTTAATAAATCTTGCCGAATGATTCTTCTTGGTCAAATCGTAACGAAGATCTCTGTGAAACAAAAAATACATTAGACAAATCAATTAAATAATTCCTGTGTCTGCACAGCCTTATGCGAACCGAGGAGATCTTTGGGAGAACTTGAGAGAAGATCAGTGCAAACACGAGAGCGATGATCAAATATTCGAGAGTTCTCCCAAACGTCTCCGAAGGTTTATAAAAACGAGTGCAAACACAAAAAAATCTTTTATTTCATGATTTTGAAATACTAAAAGAACGCGAAAATCAACTGACTTTATGATCTGTCTATTGTTTGGCTTCATAAATATGACTATAGGTTCCAAACCAACATAGTTTAACATTTCAACACCTTCTGGGGTAACATCAAGAAGACTATGTTTATCCTACAGCAGAAAAAAATCAACATGACTTGACATGACAAAACAACATGGCATTATGAACAAAACAAAACAATTATACACACGCTTTCAATATTTTCTCGAACTGCACTGAGTTTGATTCCCCCTTGCTTGGCATCGAAACGACCGTATGTCGCTGGAAGATAAATAATGTTAAATTAAGTACGTACAAACATTAAAATTATATCAAAATGAAAACAAGGATATATCACACATACTTGGTGAAGTAAATTTTTCGGGAAATTCAACCATGAGTCTATCGCGACATAAGTCAGCAATTGGTCCCAAAAGCACAACAGGACGAACAAACCCAGCTGAAATATAAATATATATAGTTGAATACAAACAACACCCGTTCGTAGGTTTTTCAATGAGAAATGAAGGTAAAATAAAACGTTCATTAACCTTTTTGTTTGACAACTCTCTCGTAAGCTGGGTATTTAACATCAAGTTCTAGAAAATAAAATTTGCTGTTTTAAAAGTTCTTACGCATTCATAAGACGTCAATGCTCTTACGAAATGAGCTCTCGTCAAGTTGATCTGCAGCTTGATATTGCTTCTTTCTGGCAGTTCCATTTTTTGTATCTTTTCTTTTCAAAGTTCCTGATTTTGATTTACCACCAGAGCCCTTCTTTGTTTCCAAATCTCGAGCAATGGCCAGCTGCTCAGCTCTAAATGAAAAAAACACGATATCTCCCTGTTAACTAATGTCCTTAACTAAAATACAACAGCAACCATATATATACACAAGTTACCTACATTACCCATCAATATAACCAATGTCCCTAATAACTCAAATACAACAGCAACCAAATATATACACAAGTCACCTACATTACCCATCAATATAACCAATGTCCCTAATAACTCAAATACAACAGCAACCATATATATACACAAGTTACCTACATTACCCATCAATATAACCAATGTCCCTAATAACTCAAATACAACAGCAACCAAATATATACACAAGTCACCTACATTATGCACGGGACTCAAAATAACAGTTTCAACAACTATAGCAGTACGGTTGATTCTGAAGATGACTGTACTGCTATAGTTGCCGAAATGTCGTCAACATCAACAGTCCTTCTCAGGACTCTACAAACCGGGACGATCTACGTCAACAAACATGCCCGTAATGATAATTCTATGTTCAAACCATTCAATTCATGCATAAATTGCACCAAAGAACGTTAAAAGATCAATTTTTGAGAAAACAGTTTTTCGTGTTTGACGTTAGGTCTGGAAATGTTGCCATGCATAGTACGACTATAGTAGTTTTGAGAAACACGTAAAAATGTGGTCGGGCGAAAAGACCAGCGAGGTGAAAAAATGGCCGACCAGCAAGCATTTTTGGCCGGTCATTGTCCGCTGACCAGTCATTATTTCGAACCCTGATTATCCATAACTACACCTTCCGTTTAAGTTAGAGTCACGTACCTGCATTTATTGGGTATTATGCCAACTTCAGTCTCAGCACCACTTTGTAGCACCCTCTGTGCTCTCCAAGATCCTATAGTACCACCGTTCATCGTATCAAGTACATGGAAGACCTCTCCTCTTCTGAATGACAGTTCATCATCATCTCCACCGGTATATTGAAATTGTGCTCTAAAAACAATATGGGTCGTTAGTAAAACAAGTTCTAGCCAATAAAAATTTACCTTACACAAAGTAATCACTAAATTATCCAATCAAAGACTGCGTGTAAAAAATCAAAAAACGCGTACTTAACGTAAAACGAATCACCAGGCGAATCTTTAGTGCGATCATAAACTATTAAAGAAAATATTCATAAAATTGAATGAAACTAAAATCAATGATTGTGAAGCTACACAGACATTCTCTTACCTGACTTTTTATATTGAACAAGTAAGCTGACTTCTTCTGGTAATGAAAGGAGTAAAAGAACAGCTTCTTCGCGAGTGATTTCTTTAAAATCAATTTCATTTGCCTAAAACGTCCAAATCATGATTACGTATGTAAATATAGTGACACAAAGCAACAGAAAGATGACATTAAAACATACCACCAATATTTGATCGCCAACTCGAAGACCTGCTAACTTAGCTGGGCTTCCATCTTTAACAGCGTTAGCATATATTCCAACTGCGTTCCCTCCAGAGACTTGTATTCCAAGACTGCTTCCGGTGCGATGAAAGGACACAAGATGTGGTTCTCTGTAGAACACATTCATTGATTTATACTGTCAAACATACATATTGATTTGTTGATATTTGGACTTTTACCCTCGAAACTTTTTATCTTTTTGAGCGTCAATATCACGATCGTCGCTTCGTCTGCCGACACTCGATACACTGTAGGTCGCTGTGCTTTGAAGAGTGTTACTCCAAGCACCATCTGTAAAAAATAAACATAAACACAAGAAATTATTGACAAGACTATGGGAGGTCAGGTTCATTTTTTCTCAGGTTTCTGACATGAGGAGGGGATGAAAAAAGGAGAGAAATGAGCAGGAAAGTAAATTTAGAAAGAGTTCCCACTGGTCAAGATGGCTCCAAATATAATTGTAACCCAGGTCCTTTAATGCCCCGTTAAATTAAAATAAAACAGTCATTACAGCAAATACAATATAGAATACAAACCTATACCATCATTTTGCCAATGTCCTGCAAGATCTGTTAATAAATATGAGTTTATGTTCATTAAAATATTCCCAAATGTAAATGTTTATGTAACATACATACCCTGTCCATTTACACTAATTCCCCCCTCAACAATATTGGGATTTCTTGACATTGAAATCGTCTCACTTACACCAGCACGTCTACAAAAAACCGAAAAGAGCAAAAATTAATTTTCATTTTTTTGTAAATGATAATTGTGGCAATGAAAAGCACCTTCCAGGCATATTCAATGATACGTCTTTATTGCGAGCAACAATAAGATTCAATCTTTCGGGAGAACTTCTCATCAAATTAACGGCCTCAGATCTACTTAAATCTTCAACCTTCATGCCATTGATCTAAAGAAACAAAATTATTCAAAGGTTTCGATGAATAACCACAGGCAAAAATCAACTTAATTGAACATTTCCATAACAATCATTCAAAAATGAAATTACCTGAAGAAGGACATCGCCAGCTTCCAACTGTCCATCTCGACCAGCTGGGCCAGCAGGATCCAAATCTTTGATGAATAAAATTGTTCCAAGAGAAAGACCATAACTTTCTGTTGGATGTTTATCCACGACAACTGTTTTTGTCCTTTATATGTTTCATAAAAAGTAGGTTGTGACGGATGCTCTTGAATGTATGGTATTGTGGAAGATATACTTGGTTTTTTTCTCAAGATAACCTATAAATTACAATTATTAAATAAACAAATTCCCCAAATCATGTTAAGTAAATCTTTTTCTCAGGAGGGAGGAGATGTGGAGGGGAAAATGTGAAAAGGGAAAGAAAAGAAAGAGTGAAAAGGGAAAGGAAGGGAAAACAAGAAAAAAAGGAGAGGGAGAGAAAATGAAGTATTACCAGTGTGACAGAATATCCACTATTTTTCAAGGCCTCTACAGCGACAGCATGTTCTACTCCTTCAACATTAACGCCATTCACACTCAGTATGACATCATTTATTCTATGGAAATAAAAAATAAAGTTAAAACAAAACAATTGCATGACAATTGAGTCATTTATCAATACCTGAGTAGTCCTTCTGCAGGAGTTCGATCAACAACATCAGAAACAATTATGGACGTATCGCCAGTCTCATAATGTGGGTTATCCAGCCCACCAGAGACAGCTATACCAAAACCTTGGTTTGGGGCTGCCTGATGATTTTGAATTGAAAATGAAATAATAAAGTACTGGTATGACAAAAAAAAACATCATCTTGTCTTGAACTATTACCTTCTCAAGAACGATGGTCTGTTTTTCCATATCTGAAAGCTAAAACAGCAAAAGTCAAAAATTAAATCATTATTTACATTTAAAGACCATCATTTCTGACATCAGAGAAAACTGGGCAAGTTCAGAAGAATACCTAGGGTTAGGCAAAATAAATCATAACTCCTCATTCTAAATTTAAAATAGCATTACAACAAAATCATTGGTTATAAATTAAGAATTAAAATCAAATCAAATTGTTCAACTAATTTATTTTGTCTAGAGCTGGATTTAACTCTGGGCAGGTTAAAAAAATGTAAAGAAGGTTTCAGCTTATGCTTATGATGAGTACCACTTAGGGTAGGAGATAAAGAATTTTTGTAGAAAACACTGCAAGTTTATACACCTAGCAACAAAATGAAGCGAGCACTTCATAAATCACCAATTACAACGCTACTACAATGGCAAAGGTCAGTAGAAAAAATTTTAGCAAAAGGGACAATATCTCAAAGTTACGAAATACTTCAATACTGATGAAGCGTAAAATAATAATAAAAATAACGACAGCAATAAGAAAGTTCACAACTAGAGAGCTTTTTTAATTAAATGTTTCATTTTCACCGGTCATGCTGATTTTAGCAATTGCAAAAATTTCATGTATGTTTTACCAAATGTCAGTTATACATACAACAGCTAACAAAATAATCAATTAATGAACTACAAACTATAAAAACGTGTTCCAGACCTTTTATATTCTACGATTTATGTTATATAAGTTCCCAATGTAATTATGAAGGCTTCTTATATTATAATATACGAACAACAAACAACGGGAATCTTCATAAACAAATGGTTCCATTGGCTGAAAAATTTGTTATGACAATTTTTAGTGCATGTTCAGAATACTTTAAAGATTTACAAATAAATCTCAGTGAGAAGTTTAATTACGCTATTGAATCAAGGACATTCACCTCCATTGAGAGTAAAGTCGCTTTAAATACTTTATCGTAAAGATTTAAAGTTGTTGTGTTCAGGAAGAATCTTACTCGATGCAACAAAGAAAACTAACACAATCATGAAACTAATTCCCACGGGTAAAATTCAATAATCATAAGGCGAAGTTGTTTAAAGTTAACACGAAAAAAATAATTACCCTTCATTTTACTAATGAAGAATCAAGATATTATGCAGATCACAAGAATAAGAATTTGTCGACAGTTGAAGACGATTTAATATTTTGATAATTTCTTCACCAAAACTTTAGCAAAATTTGGGTATTTGAATTCATTCAATGAAATATTTTCCAACAGGAAAATAGCGTAAATATATTAAAGCTTACTTTAAATGTCGTCACTGGTTCTCGAGCAACTACCGCAGCCTCAACAACAAAACCTTCAGAGTGGTCAGAAGTAGGCGAACTCGGTTCTTTTGGTCTTCCATAACCAGAAAAGTGGTGTCCACTACGAACACTGCCACCGCGAGCTTCGTAAGGTCTAGAGTCACCTCCACGAACAGGCATTTTGAAAACGTTGAGATAGGTATTGAATACCACAATGTATTTCCTTGCCGAAAGTGAGTAGATAAAAAACGTAAAACGTTTCTATTCTCGTTATTTTGACACAAACTTGTTATCAAATATAGATATGAGATCCAACTCGAAGAAAAAGCAATAATTCACCCTTTAGTAAAGCGAATTGTGCGAGTGTTTACAATTCGATTCAACGTTTACAAATTTTCAACATGGAATGTTAAGGGCGTTCTTACGACAACTTCGTCATGGCGTCCACTTCTCGACCAATCAGATCTCGTTATTTTCCTAAGGTATTTAATCCTAAGATAATCGTTATTCAGGAATGTGGTTATATTGTTACAGTGTAACATTTTGAGGTGGGTGTAGATGAACATGTAGTGGTTTAAAACAATAGGTATTTTAAATATAACATGACATGTCCATTTTGTAAAATGATGCATTTTTGAAATTTTAAACGCATACTTTAAATCTAGTTGTTTTTGACAATCCATTTGTACCATAATTATTAACGTTTTCTTTGATATTGAAGTTTTAATTTATATTTGACTGCTCATTTTATAATCAAACTGTTCTCCAATAATCGAGAGTTTTTTCTCGTTCCTTTGCAACTCAGTCCAGTCTCCGAGCAGCGAGAGTCTACGACCTTGTTCCAATGATCTACAGACAAAAGTATTGAAAGATTGTGTGTAAGTTCGAGCTTTGTATCAATTCTCTTAACATTCTTTTCAAAATGAAACAAAAATCATTTTCATACTTGCTTTGCCTTTTAGCGTCAATGCCAGTTTGACTTCTTATATCACTAAGAAGATTTTGTCGCGTTTTCAAGAACTGAACTAACTTTGCGTTATACTTGAGGTCTTCACTCTTTATTTGAAAAAAAAACATTAAGCCTAGAGTTTGGTGAAAGTTAAGTTAAAAGAGATCCTCCATCCACCTGCAAATGTCCACAAGCATCCAACAACTGTTTCTGGACATCCAGCAACATGTCAATGGTCTCTTGACGTTCATTTCTTTCAATATTTTGTTCTTTAATACGTCTTGCTCGTTCAGCGCTTGCCTCGCGGTCAGCCAACTTACGGGATGCAGTACGAACTAATTCTTCTTGCATGCGAGCTTTGTTCAACTTAGTTTTATCCACCTCTATCACTTTCTGTACCTCCTTGTCTCTCTGCGAGCGAAAAAGCAATCGATGCAACACATTGTTATGAGCAGAGCAAGTCAATAAAGAGAAGGTAAAGGAAGAGAAAAAACCTTAAGTTTTGAAAATAAACCAAGCAATTGTTCTTGAACGTTTACTAAAAGTTTACGTGTATCTGCGCTCATCATAGTGCGCATGTGCTCATCAAACTCCGCTATTCTCTGCTGTTGTTCCTTGCTGGACATTTGCTTTACTCTAGAAATCGCAGACTGTCGGCGCATGTCTTGTAAAAAAATCTCTTTCCTGTCTTCACTAATTTTTTGAGTTATGCTTTCTTTTCTCTCTTTACTTTTCTGGGAAATTGCAAGGAACAGGATAGGAATAAAATGAAAAATTGAAATTCATCGTTAACTCCCAGAGATAGTAGCAGCAACACACTTACAGTTGCAATTTTGAAAGCATTCTTGAGATCATTTTGAACTTTGATTAAATTTTCGCTTGTTTGCGCCAGCTCGAGTTGATTCTCAGCTTCACCTTTCACGAGTTTATCGAGTTCTGACAATTTTCGTTTCCTCTCTTGTTCCACTTCAATATCAACCATCTTTTGCGCGTATCTACGTAGAAGTTCTTCATGCATTATATCCTTGGCATCTTCAACCTTTTTACGCACCTTTTCCGACTCTGTTTGATACTTGGACTAACAACAAACATGACGTCATCACTACTACAATACTCGGGAAAGTGTCCACTAGCGTGTTCGCTAGCGTGTACACTAGCGTGTCCACTAGCAAGTCCACTAGCGTGTCCGCTAGCGTGTACACTAGCGTGTCCACTAGCGTGTCCACTAGCGTGTCCACTAGCGAGTCCACTAGCGAGTCCACTAGCGTGTCCACTAGCGAGTCCACTAGCGTGTCCCAGCCCGCTTGTTTAGTCCTGTCATGTAAATTTTTCTGTGTACACTTACTGTGAAAACAATAAATTTCTAAAGAAATGAAAAATGATAATGATCTACAATTTACATAGCATGACCTAAACTTGCAGGCTGGTATGTCACCGACGAGTTTCTTGTGTCCTCTTTATCCTATCAAAACCCCACATATACATCATTACTCGCTAAAACGTACATCATGAAAAGCAAACAACTTTAACAATTCTTCGTTAACATCTCTTTTTGCCTCAGCAGCGAACTTGGATTCCTCGTCATCCTCTTCATCCATCATCGCTTCAATTCGTCTCTTTCTCTCAATTTCCATTTCTTTTCTCATCGCCAACAGAGTTTCGCTCGGTGAAGATCGTACAAGATCTGGTGTGACGACAACAAACTCTTTCTTCTCTCCATGAAGATCATCACTTTTCAATCTTGCCAAATCCTGCAACAACAAGAAAAAAATTCATCATCTTCAGCATCCATCTTTCAAAGAAACCGTTGACTGAGCTTGACAGTGGACATTGTTTAGAAAAATGCTCAATTCAATCTCCACACGTTTGATGCAAACTTTAACAAAGTTTAATTTTAACAACTACAAGTTTGAATCTCGATGTTTTATTTACCTTGTGGTGACCAAAATGTCTTTGCAAAGCGGCTTGCATATTTCTCAATTGTCCTTTGATTTCATCCGTGTCCAAATCACTGTCATCATCTTCTTCACAATGATTCATTTTTTTCAATGTTTTTTTTTTCGTTACAGCTGTTAATTCCCAATCTGATTTTTTCTCTCCTCCTTAAAATACAAGCGTATTGTATTATGACGTCACAATATAAGAACACGTAACGTTCACGTGACCCTAAAATTGCAGCGTATGCACTTTTTTTCAATACTCTCTTTTTTCGTAAGACGTAAACATGACCTATATAATTGGGACACACATCAGTACAAAGTCATCTTCATCATAAATATTTTGTACATTTACATTTTACATAAACACACAGTTTAAGAAGCCACATCAAGTCAACAAGTCAAAACAATTAAGTCTATGTTAATATTTGAAGTCCATAAAGATATTGTTGTTATAAATTGATAGAACCTACAGATCCTTCACATTATTCAGCACAAAAAATGTACAGTTGATTGTAAATTCCTTTTCTCCAACCAATAGTTGGTTATTTACAATAAATAAACCAGGTCAATTCTTGAATTCTTTACTCCCTAAAGTTCAAACAAATTATCAAGTGAATCATTGTCACTTTGAGAGGATTTACGAGTTTTTTTGAAACTGCTACCACTAAGCCGACTTTGACTACTATTGGATGGTCTGTCCATTTTTAATCTTTCCTTTTCACGACTTGCCTTTATATTCTTAATCACGTCTGGAACACCCTTTGCTCTGTTAACACGGTAAAGTAAAAAAATTTTGAATCACAAACAAGGCAAAATGTCTAAAGGAGGGCAATTATTGTAACATAACATTACTTTTGTTTATTGGCAGCAGTAATGGATGTTTTCATCTGAACATCTAACTTCTTTAAAAAATATTTCAGGCTATCTTCATGATCTTCATAGCCATTTTTCTTCTTTGTACGTTTATCATTTGAATGTCCCATTCTATCAATCTTTACATCCTCTTCGTGTACACCTGCATCCACGCTTTCCTCACTGTCACGTAGTTGTGAGTTGTTCAGATTACCATTAATAAATTCTAGCTTCACAGGAATATATACAGTTTTATAAGTATGGATATTGTCGTTGATCCAAAGTTTATTTACTCTCCTTATTTGCTCAACCTGTAAACATTAAAAACCATAAATATTGTTGTAAATGAATCGTAAATATCTGAGATGTCATTCGTCATTACGTCATTTTAGACCAAAGTATCACTTTCCAACCAAAAGCTATAAAATATCCAACACGACAAATCGTTATTAAAATCAACATTTATTACCGTGACACCGTATTTTATTGCTAATCCTTGAAGTGTATCGTTCAACAAAACTTGATGTGCAACCAACTTAAAATCGGTAGTGTTTGATTCTGGTTTTCGGGTCGCTCCGTAGCAAGTTTTTGGGCCTTTTCTACTTTGAGATAAAGAGCTTGTCTCTTTTATTTGTCTACCTTCAGCTTCCATTGAACTTTTTACTTGGTCGATTCATGCCTATCGAGATTGTTTTGCTACAAGAATATTTAAGGAATTAAAGTTTCATAACGAAGTAGAATTGGACAATTGGTAAAATATTTGTACTTTCGTGATGTGCTTCCACTTCCGTAATAGGATTTCCTTAATCACCCCTTATTATAAGAGAACAGAAGAGAGCTGGGTCGGGCGTGGTTGTCATAACAACAGTTCAATGGCGGAACAAAAATAAAACTTTCGATTGAAAAACACAGTTTGTTTTTTTAATTTTATGGGGGGTTTATTAATTATGAAAATATTACATAGAGTTGAATTATATAATTCTGTAGTATTCACGAAGTATCAGATATAATGAATAGTAAATTATCGAACAAGCCATCAAAGAAAGACAGACCTAAATCGACCGGTAATTGATAATAAAATAGTTTCGTCTTTGGTTAAATAAATTCTACCTGATATATTGTCCCGTGATATATTTCACAAATAACGACCTTTTTCAGATAAAGTTGTCAGATCCAAGAAAAAAGGAGATCAAACTCCGGACAAGATAACAACGCCAGTCCCGTTGTCGATGGTCGAGGATCTCAATTGTAATGAGGCATTAAACAATGTTTTGTCCGGAGAAGATATAGAGTCACTGGCTGTTAACATGACAGAACTACTTAAGGTTGCAACCCTTCCTTTTCATTTACGTTAACAAAGAGGGCTGTAGAACTTACAGTGTAAATGTTTGTGAATCTCTAGCATCGCCCATCAAAACCCTCCAAAGTTGAACGATCGACAAGACAAGTGAGAGTTAAAAAAACAATAAAATTAAAGAATGATGAGCATACCGACAAGAAGACCTGGAGAATGTATATTTTTTCGTGAAGAAATCTTGTCTTTGCTTATTACCATAAAGGAGTTAAATTTTCTTTATTTTCACGTAGAGTGAATGTCGGTTATCGTAAAAACTTAGATGATCCTGAGTTCCACAGCTATGAAAAGATAGGTACTTATAAAACATGCTTGGCTATAAGCTCTTTTGATGTATTTTATTATAAATTTTATTTATTTCAGGCAACAAAGATCCATATCTTGACAATGAAGAACCTTTCTATGAACATCATATTCTTGGAAGTTTGCTAGATTTCAAGGAACAGAGTACAAAGCACCATAATGCTAAGGTTGTTGTTTAACAATTGCAATCACCTCTACATTAATTTTAAAAAATTATTCTTATCAAGTTTTGCTGACTTTCTTTCTTTCGTATGCAGAGACTCCCAACTCCTCATCACGTAAAGGTTGTAAAATCCTTCCTATATTAAAGAGAAGTTTTATTTTTCAACATAAAATCTAATAAATTTTTTTTTCACATCAGACATTCAGTTCTATGCCAGAATCTAACGGCAAAACAACAAAAACTGGAAAGCCTCATTTTCACAGATTTAACGTAAGAAACAACGATGAAATTCTTTAAACAACTTATCTGATGTTCTCTTTGAAAATTTTGCACTTACAATTATAGATGAATCAGTCTAATGCCTTGGTAAACTGGGAAAAACAGATAGCAGAAAGACGCAAACAGCAAGCAAGTCTTGCAAGTAACATTCCTTTAAATAAAAATATATTTTATCATATTGAATACATAACTTTTAATCTGTTACCGAAATCTTGCACGAAAAAATACTTTTCAAATAACTTTTATTCATTATCTTACGATCTTCATTATAGAATTGTTGAAAACGACACCAGAAATGTTGGGAATGAATCAAAACGAGGGATATCGTAGAACACAGGAGGAGCGGTAGGTATTTTATTGGGATATAAAATTTCTTGGTAGTTTCTTCTAAGTCACTTTTTTTCGTACCGTAGATATCTCATTGAAAGGACCATTCCCTCGAAGGATTATGGGAAGGGCTGTAAGCTCTAAATCAACAATAAAATAATAGTAAAGAAAGTCACTGTGAGAGGCCAATGATTCTTATTTTGTTCGTTTTTTCGTCTATAGATCGTACTGGTAGTGAATTTTGGCGTCAATCTGAACAAATTGGTGATGATAAAACAGGCATTCAGTGAGTGACTTTGTTTACTAATGTGGTCTTCAGGTTGAGACGATTCTCAAAATACATTAAGTTATAAAATGATTCTATCTTACAGTATGACATTGACACAAACAGAACGTGGCTATCCAAGTGTTGTTGAACACGTTGGGAAACCTCTTTCTGTCCGAGCTGAAATGGGTAAGACTGGAGACAAGGCATTGCTGGAATATAAGCAACTTTGAAGTAGTATTGAGTATTTTTCTTAGGCATGAATTGGCCAAATACAGAATCTTATCGAAGTATGATGGTTCACAGTCCTTGGAAAAAATCCAGTTATCTTTGTCAGAGAAAGAATGAATTGAAGGATGCCATTGACGAAATTTGTCCTCATAAACCCGTACGTATCCCCCTTGGACACAGTAATACGTCTGTAATAATGAAAAGTGTCCTCATAAACCCGTACGTATCCCCCTTGGACACAGTAATACGTCTGTAATAATGAAAAGTGTCCTCATAAACCCGTACGTATCCCCTTTGGACACAGTAATACGTCTGTAATAATGAAAAGTGTCCTCATAAACCCGTACGTATCCCCTTGGACACAGTAATACGTCTGTAATAATGAAAAGTGTCCTCATAAACCCGTACGTATCCCCCTTGGACACAGTAATACGTCTGTAATAATGAAGTGTCCTCATAAACCCGTACGTATCCCCCTTGGACACAGTAATACGTCTGTAATAATGAAAAGTGTCCTCATAAGCCCGTACGTATCCCCCTTGGACACAGTAATACGTCTGTAATAATGAAAAGTGTCCTCATAAACCCGTACGTATCCCCTTTGGACACAGTAATACGTCTGTAATAATGAAAAGTGTCCTCATAAACCCATAGGTATCCCTTTGGAAACCATAATGTAATTTGTTTTCCTTGTCAATCAACTCAGCACATAAAAACTGTGTTAGTTAGGAGTGTTTCTTTAAAACATAACACACTCATTCATCAAATTAATACTTATAAACAGTACTTACAAGAACTGGAAGTTGTTGGTCAATCTTTGGATAACGAAGTAAAAGTAAATTCAAATGTTGTTGAGGATCCTTATTCAAGAATGGAAACATTCTCTGCAAAACAAGAGGAAACGAAAAATGATATAAATACGTATGTTGAATTGCTATGAAAATTTCTATAAAACTTTACAAATACATGAAGAAAAACATTACGTCATTCTCACTAAAACTTATTTAAGACTACCATAGATTGTTCGTAGACTTATAGTTGGAAGAGTTTGATTTTATTCTTTAAGATAAACTAAACCAAACACAACATTGTTTTAATGATTATTTTATTATTTATGTCTTATACTGAATTAGTCTTAGATAAAATAACGTAAGACAATGCAAACCTCGCATTTTTATTCTAAACAATTGTCATCCTATCATATTCTACTTTATCCCCAGAGATCCACTGTCAATGCACCCAGATGTATATCCACAACCTGTATTTGGTCCATCTTTAATGATTGCTGGCCGTTCTGCAAAATGGAACGGTTCTACAAACAACAGACTTGGCGAGATTGGAGTTTCTTGTCGAGTACTACTTGAGGCTCAAGTTAACGAACGAGTAATATCAACATTAGACTTGCACAATAATGGTACAGCAGTTGTTTATTATTCCTGGAAGGTTTGTTTTTCACTGCAGTTTGATTACAACAGCAATCAAACTTCAAAGACATCCTTTCTAAAACAAATATTACATCCAATGCTCCATTTCTTTCTCATTTATTGTTCAGCATGTCCCTATGAATAACAACTTGGGAACTAATTTGGCTGGAAAACAACAGAGATTTTATTTTGACAAGAACAGTGGTTAGTCTATAACAATGTTACCAATCATGGTTTCTATGGCTCTCTCTCTAGTACAATATCACCAATCATAGTTTCTATGGCTCTCTCTCTAGTACTATATCACCAATCATAGTTTCTATGGCTCTCTCTCTAGTACTATATCACCAATCATAGTTTCTATGGCTCTCTCTAGTACCATATCACCAATCATAGTTTCTATGGCTCTCTCTAGTACCATATCACCAATCATAGTTTCTATGGCTCTCTCTAGTACCATATCACCAATCATAGTTTCTATGGCTCTCTCTAGTACTATATCACCAATCATAGTTTCTATGGCTCTCTCTAGTACCATATCACCAATCATAGTTTCTATGGCTCTCTCTAGTACTATATCACCAATCATAGTTTCTATGGCTCTCTCTAGTACCATATCACCAATCATAGTTTCTATGGCTCTCTCTAGTACTATATCACCAATCATAGTTTCTATGGCTCTCTCTAGTACCATATCACCAATCATAGTTTCTATGGCTCTCTCTAGTACCATATCACCAATCATAGTTTCTATGGCTCTCTCTAGTACCATATCACCAATCACAGTTCCTATGGCTTTCTCTAGTACTATGTTACCAATCATGGCTTCCATTGAGAGCAATAATTTTCATTTCTACTTCTTTTGCAAGCATCCTGTCGCTCTAACAATTCTCATACATAGAGGTTTTAGATAACGGCAAATATTTCATGTATTGTTCATGATTTTCCTCTGCATGATGTAACTGATCAATCATCTTTCATTATCATCTTTAGGAGTGATTCTTCCTGGTGATAAGTTGAGTTATCCTTTCATCTTTAAATCAACCAATCCAGGAATGTTTTCACAGCAATGGTTCTTGGAAACACAACCAATCCTAAATGGTGGAGCAGCCATCAGCGTTCTTCTCAAGGGACTGGCACTACAGGACGATTTGAACGCGGAGAAAAGAGCAGAAATTGAAAGGATTCTCGGTCGTCGCCAGGCAAAACAGATAGTTGAAAGTATTCTGAAAGAGATCTTGGGAAATATCCGTTCCCCTGAGAGATCAGTGAGTCCAGTCGATGCATATATTACGGTATGGAGCAGTAACGAAACATCGTTATCATTTCATTAAAATGTTGATGATAAGACGAAACAATCTTTGTTGTTATCATTTAGGAAGAGGATATATTCGCACGTAGAAACCAAGAGGTGAAATTTGTAAATTCTCTTTCTATTCAAAGTAATTTCCAGTGTTGGCGTTCAGTATTTTTGGAATCTTTAAGTTAGTAAACTTGTTGTTAACACATTTGAAAATATATCTAAAATATGTTACGGTTTTATCAACTCCTACCCGATAAAATGGTCAGGTTGATTATGATTTTTCATTCTCAGATATCTTATGACGAAGAAACAGTGCAATCATTAAAACTACTTTATAATGAGATCGAGTCAGAAAAAGACTGGGATCTAAATCTTACATCATTACGTCAGGTATTTGTCATTAAGTTGAAAATATCTCTGTACGTTTTCACTGATCTTCACTTTATGTGAATTTATCAAAGTTGATAACGTCAAAGGAGTTTGATGAGAAAGAAACTTTGGATGAATATCTAAGAAGACTAAATGATTACGTCAAGAAATTAGCATTTCCTTCACGTGTTCCTATCAAAGAGGAAATGTACTCCACGTGGTAAGAACGTGTCATTTCAGTATGTAATAGAATATATTCTGTTTTAGAGTGTTTTATATTATTTTCATTACAGTTACTTCATGTTATGTGAAATGATTGATGATCTAGTGATAAAATCAGACATGATGAGGACTTCAATGGGATTACCTATGAAAGATATGGTTGAAGATACTACGGGTACAGTTAATGATGCAAATGAAGAATGTTCAACTGGTTTAAAATAAAATATGGTTAATAAATGTCTCTGTTTCTTACTCGTAGCGAACGACAAAAAATCCAAAAAGAACGATGTTGCTCGTTTAACTGCCGAGAAAAAAGATGGCAGAAAAGACAAGAAAAGCGCTTATGTAAGACAACACACACTCAGTTTATTATAAGTAAACATTAAAACACGTTATCTTTGATGTTCCATCGTACATTCTTAATCTGTTTTATAATTATACCACATAGGATCGTCCAGTCTCGAGAGCACCAGGAGACAAGACAAAATCTTCACGAGGTCAACACATAAACACACAGTTGTGAATCATTCATGGGGAAAACATTATGTCATAAGCATAATCTCTTTATTTCAGGAAGTCCTAACGTTCAAACAAGATTGTTTGATAATGAAACGCCGGAACCAGGCGATGTAAGGGTTTACAAAATGATGATAATTATCATGGTATTATTTTTTACAGCTACATCAACAACAACAACAGCAGCTACAGCATCAACAACGACAACAGCAGCAACAACAACAACAAAGACAACAACAACAACAATAACAACAACAGCGACAACTACAGCAACAACAACAATAATAACAACTACAACTACAGCAACAACAACAATAATAACAACTACAACAACAGCAACAACAACAACAACGACGACAAAAACAGCAACAACGACAACAACGACAACAACAGCAACAACAACAACGACAACAACAATGGCAATAATAACAAGAACGAGAACAACAAAAGAACAATCATTTAATAGACTCAACGTTTTGTCATAGAGTCTCGTGGTTTCAACAACAACAGAAGATACAAACAACGATAAAAAAACAGTGAACTTAGTGCATGAAGAAAAATACAGAGAGAAATATTTCGTCCAGGTATAAATAACAGTAAATTGATCATTTTATATAAGATCATATTCGTCATTATTCTCTCTTCGTTATCTTACGGCATTGCGAAAACAAAAAGCTAATATTACCTATTTTTTTAAAGGCCAAAAGATAGTGATTGAAACGATCAATAAGATCAACGATATGTTTGATGACTTAGGTAAATATAATGATTTGAGAGAAACAAAAAAATGTTAACTGTCCATAGCTACTTATTGCAAAATTTTTCCTCTTTCTTTTCTTTATGAAGTGAGAAATACTACAGCATCGGAAGAAGACTTAAAATGAACATTTTTTATTGATTTAGCAAAAATTTTGTACTCTTTCGGTTTCTGTTAGTAAAAAACGTTACTTTTTACGCATATCTTCATTCATTCAACACATCGCGATAAATAAGACTATTTCTCACACATTATAACAGTAATACTACCCAGATTTTTAAACATTTAAAATATCATCCTAGAAAGCTTCAGAACTTCAAAACTTCACAGGTATAAGTTGTTTTAGGTAGACAGTAATTCTCATAAACTGCTGTCGGAAGCAAAGAATTTTATTCTACATGTGTCGTAAGTCAAAAAAAAAACCAATTTCTTTGCTGCTTTTCCAAATGAAATCGTTCACGAAAAATCATCCATATTTAATACAAGGACATTCAACATGACGCAAGTGAGTACCTGACATGTGATCTCTTCGTAAATCTTTAATACTGGATATCTCCGATTCGGGATATAAAGATTACATGGTAACTCTGGAGAAAAATGTTGACTTTAAACGTCTTGACAAAGTTACATATAATTATGAAACTCCAAGGATTCTGTCGTACCTCACTAATAATTAGCAACAGATGAGTAACTTCCACTTTCTTAAGTATTTTCATTATTTTTTACAACGTCGTTGACATTTTTCGATGCTTCCACATCATTTTTTACCATAACAAGCAAATCCTCATTCTCATTGGTTGATGTCGTTAGGACATCGGAGCTATTCGGATGACGAACAGTGTCAGCATCGTCAATATCATTGGATGTTTCTGTCTCGGTAGTATTCGGTATGACGTCGAGTATGCGATCGGAAGAGATCGGTTGATGTACATTATCATCGTTATTTCCAACTTTAAAAATGACTTTTATATCACTTTGGTCGATAAGAACAGAATTTGATAAATCGGTTGTATCCTCATTGTTCTTCGAACTTTGAAATGAAACTTCGTTCTCACTATGATGAACATGTGATCCCTCATCTACTGCGCGATTGGTGGTAATTTCGTAATGTGTCGTAGACACTTCGTCAGTAGACTTTGACAGTTTGTCGTTTACCGTCGTCGTTTCATCGTCACCTTTCGTACTTGGACGGTTACTTTCATCCAAGGATTTCGTGTCACCACCCATGAACGATACATCGCCAGGAACAGTGTCTATACACAATAATGAAGATAAAAAATGATGTAATACATGAGGTCATAGATTAGAATGCAGGATGACATCATACAGTTATAAGAATGATTCCAAACCATATGTCAGTTATAAAAGCATGTTTTCTACATAAGGTCAATGTGAGATCATGTTTACTTTAATCTAAATGATGTATAGAGATAAGAATTGAAAGACGGAAGAAAGTTATCTTACTAGAAAGATGTTTATCATCGCTAATCCCATTTAAATGTTTCTCTGCATCAGATGACGCTCTTGAACGATCTCGTGTACGTCCAGCATTGAAACTTGCTCGTTTCTTTGATGGCGAGCGAGCAACCTGACTTTTTGTCCCTAAAATGAAGCAAAAACATTCAGTTTCGTCAAAGACCTTGGATCTTAAACACACATTACTCCAGCATACCCACAGGTTAACACCTTAAATACACATTACTCCAGCATACCCACTGATTAACACCTTATATACACACATTACTCCAGCATACCCACTGGTTAACACCTTAAATACACACATTACTCCAGCATACCCACTGGTTAACACCTTAAATACACACATTACTCCAGCATACCCACTGGTTAACACCTTATATACACACATTACTCCAGCATACCCACTGGTTAACACCTTATATACACACATTACTCCAGCATATCCACTGGTTAACACCTTAAATACACACATTACTCCAGCATATCCACTGGTTAACACCTTATATACACACATTACTCCAGCATACCCACTGGTTAACACCTTAAATACACACATTACTCCAGCATACCCACTGGTTAACACCTTAAATACACACATTACTCCAGCATACCCACTGGTTAACACCTCAAATACACACATTACTCTAGCATACCCACTGGTTAACACCTTAAATACACACATTACTCCAGCATACCCACTGGTTAACACCTTAAATACACACATTACTCCAGCATACCCACTGATTAACACCTTAAACACATACACATTTTCCAGCATACCCACCTGAACCCTTAAATACATTGGTCCAGCTGGTTAACACAATACACACCACCCAGCATATCCACTGAAAACAAAATAATAGATTTTAAGCATACCCACTGATTAACACCTTAAATACACACATACCCAACATTTTCCGAAAAACTTTGTCAGCCATGAATTCCTGAAACCGCTTGGCATAGAAACTTGGTCGATGTACAGAAATGGAGTCCTAAACAAGAATGAATCACCCAAGGCATAAGAAACATGAATTAAAAGAAAAGATAGAAATAATAGATTTTAAATAAACGCACTGCATCCTGAACAACTGACTTGAAACCATGTTCCAAACGTTTTTTCAAACTTGATAAAAAAAAACAACAAAACATTGTTCATCTACAAACCATAAAAATTTAAAAGAAGAAACAACAGACCTACCGATAACTTTGTAAAATATCAATAATACCAATGAATAATAATAAACGATCCCCTTTGGAGTTTTGTGCTCGTATAGCGCCATATCTGAATGATGAAGGAAATAATGAGGTCATTACTTAATGGTTTATGTGAATGGATGGCCAGATCCAGACACGACCAATCAGAGCAGAAGGAAATAATGAGGTCATTACTAAATGGTTTATGTGAATGGATGGCCTGATCCAGACACGACCAATCAGAGCAGTGATTTTGCATTAAGTTATAAATGAAAATGATGATTTTAGATCAACTTACGGAATATCATCTCTATGTTGAGGTATTGCCTCCCAATATGCAGCAAAATCATCACGATTACGGGCTGAAGGATTTCGAACGACTGAAGCAAAACCTTTTGTTTGTTCATCTGTACTTTTCTCACTCGCCTTACGATTTTCTATATATCAGTAACATAATCTAATACTTAAAAAAAAATTAACTTATTCAATGTTATATGAAATAATTACAATGAACATACCACCCGGTGTAGTCTTAACCCCTTCCTTTGTTGTTGAAGACTAAAATTGAAAAAATATTCCAGTGAATAAAAAAACTCCAGTTTAAAACATGACACACTAAACTGAAGATATACTTCATTCCTCTCTCTTGCAGCCTCGTCAATATTATGAATAGCAAGCAGTAAACTATAATCCATGATCTTAAAACTTTCCAAAACCTATACAAATTGACAAAAAAATAATATGAATTCTTAAATGAAGTAACAGAAGTATCTAGACGATGACAGTGTTCATAAATAACAAAAACATTTTCAATAATGAAATGTTTCTCATAAGTAGACCTTAAACATGTTACTACATACTATACAATCTCTCTGAATGGTCTTGATTAAAGCATTGTAAGTATCTGCAGTAAGCATAAGTAGACCTTAAATATGTTACTACATACTATACAATCTCTCTGAATGGTCTTGATTAAAGCATTGTAAGTATCTGCAGTAAGCAATATTCCTTCAGGATGATCATTCATGTAATCAAGATCTTTTAAAGTTGGAGAGGATTTAGCTCTCTCAGCCTTGGATGCTCTACGTTTGAATGTTGAGCCCTATGAAAAATATTTCCAAAATAGTCATCAAATGTTTGTTATCTTCTGTAATTAATCATTCAAAATTTACTGAAATACCTTTAAATCATATTTCAAATGTATTTTATAGCCAGAAGGTAGAAGATTGTTCATAAGGACCAGCCTGATATTCTTTCCACTACACTGAAACAAAAAATGCCACCATGTATTTATGAAATGAATTCACAATATAAATGGATAAAACAATGGATATATAGGTATATATGGATAGAACAATGGATAAGATAATATAGGGTGATGTTAGTACGTAGATAAATATGAACAGGAGAAAATAAATTTCTTTAGAAAATGATCAAAATAAAATGGAATTTATTTAGCTCAAAAGCAAAAATGAAAATGACTATATTTATATACGCAAGTAGTAATGTATTTTGGGCAGTAATGATGGATAAAATGATGACAAATTGCATCAGAAGTTTAAAAATCACCTGATAACAATAAAGACCAAAAAACTTAGGCAATAAAGTTCTCTTGTTTTGGTTCAAATTCTGCAATATTCATACGCGTAATAATCAAAAAATATGAACAGTGAAAACATAAACAGCTAGAGAATGTGAATTTTAACATTACCAAATAATATCCGGGCAGTAGTTTTTGTAAAAACTCTGCCTCTTTGTGTTGAACTGTCTTAATAATGAATTGATCATCAACACTGCAATAAAACAATGATCCACTTGCACCAGGATTGGCCAGTTCACGTAGTGGTTCATGAGTTAGGGACATCTATTGATAACATATGTTGTTGATGGATTAGATTAATGGTAATGTCTCATAAGATATTTCACATTGTTTTATTGTTTAGTGAAATTTTAAAAAGACATACTTACAAGAAAATCGTCAGGTGCTATGTGAAATAATTCTCGAAAATATCTAAAGTAATGAGTTCATAAAGTTGACAGTAAATTTAACATTCAACAATTGTTGGTTTATTGATAGAAATAAATTATTCTTTACCTAAATGCAACAGGAGCATAAGCTTTAAATCGAAAGTCACTATAATGATGAGCTGGAGTTTCTTGACCACCATCACTAAAGAAAAGAGTGAGAAAGTTCATTTGCTGATATGAAGCACAAAAACATTTATTCCTTGACTGAATGTAAACCTTGGAAAAAATACACTCTCTATTTCGTAAAAATCACCCATTAGAACATCACGTTCGGCTTTTGAGGTAAGTCGACCAACCTGACATGCAAAAATGAAAGATTAACATCAGATAAATAACAAAAGGATTCATTCCATTTCCTAAAACATCATTATAACTTACTGAAAACTGTATACCAAGCTGAATGGCTGACACTAAAGCTGAAGATGGTTGCTAAAAAAAGTACTTAAATATAACAATGGTTGAAACTTTATGAAATGTTGAAAATAAAAACAAGATGAACAAAACCTTTTTATAAGTAATCTGACCATCTTCATTGATCCTTCTGTGACCAATTTTTGTTTCTTTTTTCTTTGATGATGATGATTCATCTATTTCTCGTTCTTTGGTTCTCTCAAATCCCGAGTCTAACTGATTTAACTGCTTAGCAAACATAATACTGAATAAAATGCATCTTTCAAAAAGAAATTTCTTATTGTATGTGTAGCAAACCTCATTTACTTTGTACTTTCCATCAGAAGGCTTCCCTTTTGCAGTTAAAGAGTATGATGTTTCACCTTTTCCTGTAAAAAATATGAAAATGAAATTAACAAATTACTGCTATTTATAAAATTCAACATTCCACAAAGATATTGCTCATCGTTATATCATCAAATGCGAAGGCATGACAACCATAGCCTCTTAAACTCAACAAAATTTGCTCAGTTTCAAAAATTGGAAAACAGCTGTTAGTTTCCTTGGTCACTGGGTAAAAGTATTAAAAAATTACGAATATTCTTGAAAAATAAAACAAGTGAAATTTATTAAAAAACAAAAATTTACATTTAGCAAAAGAACGCCCACAAGTACAATGCAACAAAGACAATTCTCAACTTACTGAATTTGGTATTGAAAGTATTCAACAAACTCATTACTCGACGGACAATTGAGTTACACGTTCATAGAGATATGTTAACTTTCAAAAAATTACAACTCGCAATAGCACGATAATAAAAGGCGACAATTATTAATATGGCGCAAATCTTAGCATTGAATTTAGAAACTTACATGCTTAACATAATGTATAGCAATAAAACTATTCAAAAATGAGAATACGGAACTTTATATGTGTATAAAATTATTGACCTACCTGGTTCAACCGGTTCGTTCGTACTCATTTTATCGACCGACTTTAAGGAGGAAGAACGCTATTTCTATATTGTTAATATTTACATCGTATACTTAAATGTATAATATAATGATTATTAAAACGATTTTAAAACCAATCGCGTTTAAAATGATAAAGAAATTGCAGTAAATTTGAACAATATCCAACATATTTTTATTAGCAGCAATTGTCTGTTATGATCATCGTCAGGCACTCGGGTTGTTTATCGTTCGATCATTTCCGATGAATTCCGATCAATCTAACGAACGTTTTCTACTTTTGACGCATGTCTTTTAGTTATACGAAGTTGGATAACGCTTCTCTTCTTTACGATAATCAGACCGTAAATTCACTAGAATAAATCTATTTTTGCATATCTGACTAACGCTGGCGACAATAATAAAGCTAAAAAGCAAGCTTAAAGTAATTTCTCAAGCTTTTTCTCGACATGTTAGTACCAAACAATTATGGAACATTCTGTATTTTGGTACAGATGATTTTGCTGTCAGACCATTGGATGTGTTAAAAAGGTGTTAAATTTTGTTGCATATATTAAAACTGTGTTGATTTGTGTGGCATATATTGAATCAGAAGTCATATGAGGTGATGTCAATTAATGCCTATCGCAAAATGTTAATTTCGTTGTAGCCGAATGCTGGACAAAGATCTTATTCGAAATGTTGAAGTGGTTTGCCCTGAAGAAAGACGACGAGAAAAAGTGATTTATTAAAAAGTAGCTTTGTCGTCTTAAAAATGGTGGAATTATCTAGAATAAATCATGGTGAAATGTTTCATTGTTCTAGGATATAAAAAAGCACCAAAACTACAGATTGTGAGAGAATATGCGTTACAAAACAACATAAGAATCCATAAGTGGCCTTTAGACAAAGAAAAGTACGTTTATTGAGATTAAATCAGGCTGGAAAATAACAATTTTTGTGAAATTATCCTCTTTGACTTTAGATTTGATATTTTCTATAAATTTGATCTTGGTATTGTCGTCTCATTTGGTTATTTTATACCAGCAGAGATAATAAATAATTTTCCATGGTAACAATTAACATGTTGTTGAAAATATATATATATATATATATTATAGGTCACGTGATATGGCTCAATGCACGTATCGCGTACCTATTTTAAATCAACTTTGTCTGCCATGAGCCTTCTATGCCTTTGTTTCAGCGGTGCAATAAATGTTCATCCTTCATTACTACCAAGATGGCGAGGTCCGTCTCCCATTGCACATACCATCCTCCAGGGTGACACTGAAACTGGCGTCTCCGTTATCGAACTGTCTCCAAAAAAGTAGCTATTTCTTTTTTAAAAATATAATCCATTAATTTCTAAAAAAAATGTTATGTTTGTGGCCTAAGAGACGTTTTTCTTTGTCTTTAGATTTGACGCTGGAAAAATACTGACTCAGGAGAAGATTCAGGTAAATTTTGTTGAATTGTTGTCATTTGCTTCAACTCTCTCTTGTCTAAAATTACATTTTATCTCGCGTAAATATCATTTCTTGCCGTTCAGATTTCTCCGCACCAAACATACGAAGATTTAAAGGAAGAACTTTCAGAACTCGCTTCGAACACGGTAATAATATTCACTATGGATGAGTTTATAAAGAAAGTGAAGACTATATTTTGAACTTTTGCAGTTGTTGGATGTTTTAATGAATTTAACAGCGCTGCGACGTTCTGCTGTTGCTCAAGATAAAACTAAAGTCACCCAAGGTAAATGGGAAAAAATCATACTACATTTTCACCGTGAAGTGTTACTGCTAAATGATTTCAATTTTTTTGCCGACTAAGCACCAAAATTGTCAAAAACGATCGGCTACATACGATGGAGCGAGCATACTTGTGAAGATATTCTACGGCTTCATAAAGCTATTGGCAACAGAGTTTGTAAAATTATCTTCTTTGTATTTTTTATATTATGAATTGATTTATCGTTTGTGTCACACTTTAGTTTGGTTTAAAATGTAAGTGGAAAGGAAAAATTGTAAAGTTAGAAACATTCACTGGCTGTGAGGATGATAAAGAATTGACAAGTAAGCGCATCCATCAATATCTCCTTCGTTCACCTGATAAGATAATAATATCCTACGATGAAAATGTTAATACTAGTAATAATCTTGTTGTGTACGAATAAAACACAAATACTTGTGCGTTACATAAAACTATGACGTCACGTTAATACTTGACGTCGTCACATCCGAGGTTCATTTCAGGGACGCAAGTCAATGCAGATTTTGGACAATTTTTTTATGATTCCGATAACAATGTTCTTTATATAAAATGCAAGGTACTAGTTGATAACACAAGATTATATCTTCGAGTTTTCTGGGACAATACATGTATATTTTCTCTTCAGGATGGCTGGATTGGTTGCTTGTCGTTACGTCTTGAATATAGAAAATCGATGTCAGCAAAAGAGTTTGTCAATGGTTATGTCGTCCATAAACAAACAGGAGAGATTAACTTCAGTCGTTTTGAAGACATGATTAATGATAGTAATGAATAATCTAGTTGCTGATATCAATAATGTACTTTGATTGAAATTTTTAAAGTCTGATTTTTTTGGTAAATAAATTTTTTTCATAATGCATTTTCGTCTTTATTGTGTCTTCTTTTGTCTTGTTATGAAGATATTTACATTATCATGTGCCTTTCTAATCGTAACTCTGGTGTCAAATAACAAATGTGAACTGTGAACTTTATACTGTGCACAGACAGAACGTGCATTATACAAGTGGGCAAACCTTAGCCTTTCATCATTTTCTACCGGTAAAGATATTAAAGAAACATGAAGAGTGTTGTAGAACTCCTTGCTACCATTTCAATGATGTTGCCAAAACGTCTTCATTGGGAAGAATTTTATGTAAGCGCGTAAAGTTGCATGCAGTGGCGTCTACCGTGTGTATAGTATATTTAATTATACATGGTGCCTACAGGTGTCTTTCTAAATATGGTCGATAACTTTTGTTTCTCTTTTCATCGCCGTCTTCTTTAAGTTCTAGCCTTATTTCATGAAGGACTTCCAATGTTAATCCTTGTAGAAAAATCATTGTCAGCCTGAGGCATGGTACAACCAATTTTCTGCTCTGGTTTATTCATTAATTTTGTGTTAACATAGCCAAAGTTCAAAAGAAGCAAGTTAGGATTATCCATGGATAATGTTACATAAATAATACACAAATATTTTGTTACAAACCTCTCGTGTGCTCTCTCTCAATTATGGATTTCTCGCTCGCTTTAGTTAAGAGTCGTTTATTTCTATTTGTTGTTGGAAAGAAAAGTCAGGATTATGTGCAGAGGTCTCGAAGCTTGGCAGGTAAGAATTCTTTGTTATAATGCGCAGAACCCATCAATTTTAACGCTTTGCGATGTAGTGACTGTTCCTAATTAAAGTTGACGAAATTAAAGTAAAATTCCTTTCATGTCGGTCATTATCTTTGTCACGGTCATTCAAGTAGATGTTTTGTTTGTCTGATATGTTTGCTCACTCATGACTCACTCATGAAGCATTTTCTTTCAGATTGTAACCAATACTGTCTTGTTTATGCTAGCGCTTTGGTTATTGGTTGAAATATTACGTTGGAGTATTTGGTGGTTATTCATGCAAGATGAAAGTACTAAATTATTGTTTCTGAAGAAATGTTCTAAGCATTTACTTAGCTATTTACTGGTTGTGTAGATATTGTTCTGCGATTTAAGAAAACAACTTTCAAAGTTATGAAATTTGTACGATTTTTCAATGGAAAAGTAAGGAAGCCGACCTGTGTAGCATTCCTTGTTGTGACGAACTTTGGTGTTATTGAGATAAGTGTTTTTTTTCTCTAGAGGCAAAACGAGCTTGACGTAAAGAAAAACGAACTGGAAAAGAGCGTGCTTAAGCAGAGAGAAGAAGAAACTTACATGACAAAGGTAAAGATATAAAAAATTTCTTTCATCTACTTAATCATATTTTATTTGTCGTTTTAATATTTTTCTCGGTCTTTATGTTTTGTAGTTACCAAAGTTTGGATCTCCAAAGGTAAAAAGCGTTTCGTTTATCTTTGAAACACATTTCTAGACTGAATATCGATGCTCTTTTCAACCATGACTTGTTATCCTTGTTACAGGAAAAGATCATTTGCTCAATCAACAATTATCGGGAACTCGGTAGGAAATGGTAAAGTACGGGACCTGATTTATTCATTTTAAATTATCTTCAATTTTAAGGTAACTTATCATTGGATACGAGCTCAGGTGTAGTCTACCATGGCGGGAAAGATCTCACTGAAATACAAACTGAGGTCAGCAACATTACCTCATTGGTAAAAAGTTTTTCAACTCTAGATATGAGACTGTGAAAAAGCAAATTTCCATTTTTAGGTGTTCAAGAAATTTGTTTGGTCCAATCCTTTGCATCCTGATATCTTTCCAGGAGGTGTGCTTTGCTTCTTCTACTTTTGAACGAAGATGAATTGATCCTCTCGTGTCTTCTAATGAAGATGTCATCATATTTTCATTTTCTTTAGTTCGCAAAATGGAGGCGGAAATCATCACAATTTGTGTGGATTTGTTTAGAGGAGGAAAAGACGCATGTGGGACGGTAATTCTCGGTCTTTGCAAATGGCCATTAATGTTAACAAATGCCCATGAAAGAAAAGAGTTAAATCATGATTTAGATGACCGCATCTGGCACAAACAGCATTCTCATGGCATGTAAAACGTATCGTGATTGGGCCAGAGATGTTAAAGGAGTAAAAAAACCTGAAATGTAAAAATAAAACGTGATGTTTTAAGTGTTCATACATGATACAATTTTCATAAAACATTAACATTACGTTGTTTTCCTTCAGAGTGATGTCTGTCTCAGGTCATCCAGCGTTTGAGAAGGTTTGATTAAAAATTGCCATCACATTGGTTTCAAAGCATCCGTCATTCATAGATCATGCGATCAGATATTTTTAATCGTATATCTTTGAAGGCTGCGGAATATTTTGTTATGAAGATCATCAAAGTACCTGTTAACGAGAAAAAAAGGACTGTAAACATAAAAGCGATGAAGAAAGCCATAACAAGAAGAACAATAATGGTAAAACAAAATTTAACTCACCTTCTTCTGCAATGAAAATAAAAACGTAATGGATTGTCGCCTTTTAGTTAGTAGGAGCAGCACCTGATTATACTTCTGGGATCGTGGATAATATTGAAGAAATTGCAAAGGTTGGCAAATTCAATCTAATAAAAACACCAACGAAGTTTTTTTCATAACATCTCCAACCATTTTTAAATTATGATTTCGTTTCAGCTTGGCAAACGATACAAGATTGGTGTTCATGTTGATGCATGTTTAGGAGGCTTTCTTTTACCATTTATGAAAACAGCAGGGTATCCATGCATTGACGGACAAGTTGCAAAAAACTATACTATTCTTATCATCTTTACAAATTTTCAGCTATAAGGTTCCATCGTATGATTTTTCAGTCGATGGGGTGACAAGCATATCAGCAGATACGCACAAGGTCGCTACAAGTTTATTTTTTTCAGCCAAAGTCTTCACCACCTTATATTTTATCATCAATATTTTCCTTTCAGTATGGCTATGCTCCACTTGGTTCCTCGATCATCATGTACCACTCTCAATCCCTCAGACACTACCAGTACCACACCAGTACCGAGTGGACCGGTGGTATTTATGCAACGCCAGCAATGCCCGGATCAAGGCCAGGAGTTCATATTGCTCAATGCTGGGCCACTATGATGCATTTGGGAAATTCTGGTAACCACGTTTGCTACTTTTATACAAACTGTGTACATAACTTTGATATCTACCTGTGTTAGCTGTTGATGTAAGGATATAAATATTTTTAGGTTATACAGACGCAGCAAAGCGAATCATTCGCACCACCAAAGTGATAAGTGATGGGTTCGTGATTTTCTGTTCATGTAACAACTGAATTATCGTGTTTTTTTTTTGTGTTTGTTTCACGATATAACGATGTTTGCAGACTACGACAAACAAAGGGTCTTTTCGTTTTTGGAGAGCCAGAAATTTGTGTGGTATCCTTCGGTTCGAAGCAGTTCAATATATTTGCATTGGGAGACGAACTGACGGCAAGAAATTGGAAATTAACTTATTTACAATATCCTACGAGGTTAAACAGAGAGCACCTGTTGATATTAATAATAAATAAAAGTTTCTAACATTCAAGATTCTGTTTTAGTCTACAAATTTGCGTAACTCTACCAATGACGAAGTCAGGTGTTGTTGAAAGATTTTTACGTGATGTTAAAGAGTGTAGCCATAAAGTTCTTAAAAATCCACAAATCAAGACAACTGAAGCGGTAAGCCTATCAACTCACTAAACTCAAGTGAAACGTCCATCGTATGAGTTATTTGAAAATAATTTTAGTTTCAGAGTGCAATATATGGTACGACAGTAAAGATTTCAAACAAAACCATGGTGAAAGAACTGGCCAATCATTATTTGGATATGGTCTTCTCAACGACGACAACTTTGAAACCACCACAGGACAACGGAATTTAGTTGTGCTTTATTGACATCGATTTATTTACAACACAAGCTATATCTGTTACATCAAATGTAAATATCAATATTTAATTATAAACTAGATTTACCACTAAGACAGTAGCGCCATCAGCGCGATGATTGGAGAGAAGGGGGGGAGGGAAATATTCATGAATGAATGCTACAATCGACTGAAAACAATAGATTTCGAAGGAACTTAATACGGCATATCCTGTTTATATGAATATCCGCCCCCCCTTTCCCCCAGTTGAGGTTCTAGCTAAAGCTATGCCACTAAGACCACATACTTCAATTCCGACCATTTCTTGATTATAAAAAAACAAAATCCTCCATGCAAATCGTTTGTCAAACGTTAGCACCAAACATCTATCTATAGTAAACCCACACAATAAGAAGTGTAATCAACAAGCCTACGGTTCCAGCTGTAAGAATCATTTTTTCTCGGCGTGTTTCGTGTAAAATATCTTCTTCGGATGTGCTTCTGGTCACATGACCATTTTCAATCATGGACATACTTGGACTGTAGTCACCTTTACTCGACACCATGACAACTTTACCATTCTTGACATTATTCCCTTGACGTGGAGCAAGTTCATATTCATCTAAAGTTCATAAAATCCTTCATCACAAAGTAGTAAAATCATTTCACATAATACACAGAGTGTCCCAAAAAAATCCAAACAATAGCCGTCATCGAGTGTTAAAATTTCAATACATAAGACGAAGGGCAGATGCACTGCCGTCTGAAATTTTGACAGTTTACAAGTAATTAAATATAGATTAAGGAAATGAGTCTTCAAAATCGCGTGATTTTCTATCCTTCGGGAACGTAAGCAAATTACTGTGTGCAAAAGACAATTGAGATGGAGAAAATAATTTTTTTCATGTGTATTTTTTATATTAACTTCTAACTTCTATTTTTTACAGGGTTTTTTTGGGGGGTGGGGTGGGCTGTGGGGTTTAGTGGGGTGGGGTGGCATCTTGTATACACTAACATTAGGATATAAACATTATGTTTCTGTTTCAGTGTATTGTACTACTCTAAAAAATCTTCACTGAAAAGCATTTATAACCTGGATCAACTTCTTTCTTATTGTGTATCGTTTTCCATGTAAGTCCAGCTAAGTCGTCGAGCTCAATGGCGGGCCTTAGGTAGCTTGCAACAATAATGACGACGAGAGATGTGAAAAAGAGAATAATACCTTGACAAAGAAAGTCAAATGAAGTTCAAAATAAATGTCGAGTATTTTACAATTATTTCCCAATGTCTTACCAAAATACATGAAATTCATCCTGGCAAATAAAGGTCTTAGGTCTTCTTCATGACAAGTTGGTGCTTCATAAACATATTCAGTAATAAATCTTGCTGAGCCGAGTATTATACCATATACAAGACCTAAAATATTCAGGTGCATAATGAGATCAGTGTTAATACAAGATTCACGTCATACAAACAATAACAGATGCATGTATAACCTGCGAGTCCTCCAGCTTCATTTGCACGATGCCACAGTATACCAGCAGCAAATACAGCCATGACGGGAGCACCAATGTACATTTGGATAGTTTGAAGGTATTTGAAAAGACGTCCACCGCCTCCACCTGATGAGAAAAATATATGAAAAAGCAGAAGTACATTGGTGAGAGAAATAGCAATAAAACGATGAGTTAAGATCTCCGTAAGAAAGTAATTTATAGACCTAACAATAAAACGATGAGTAAAGATCTCCGTAAGAAAGTAAGTTATAGAACTAACAATAAAACGATGAGTTAAGATCTCCGTAAGAAAGTAAGTTATAGAACTAACAATAAAACGATGAGTTAAGATCTCCGTAAGAAAGTAAGTTATAGAACTAACAATAAAACGATGAGTAAAGATCTCCGTAAGAAAGTAAGTTATAGAACTAACAATAAAACGATGAGTTAAGATCTCCGTAAGAAAGTAAGTTATAGAACTAACAATAAAACGATGAGTAAAGATCTCCGTAAGAAAGTAAGTTATAGAACTAACAATAAAACGATGAGTTAAGATCTCCGTAAGAAAGTAATTTATAGAACTAACAATAAAACGATGAGTTAAGATCTCCGTAAGAAAGTAAGTTATAGAACTAGCAATAAAACGATGAGTTAAGATCTCCGTAAGAAAGTAAGTTATAGAACTAACAATAAAACGATGAGTGAAGATCTCCGTAAGAAAGTAAGTTATAGAACTAACAATAAAACGATGAGTGAAGATCTCCGTAAGAAAGTAAGTTATAGAACTAACAATAAAACGATGAGTGAAGATCTCCGTAAGAAAGTAATTTATAGAACTAACAATAAAATAATGACTTACGATCTATAAGAGGAAGCCATAAAACACCAAGGACAACAAGAACACCCACAACTATTCTACCAACATTTACTTTTTCTTTTTCACTGGCCTAGGAAGAAATCAACACGCAAAACTATAATTTACACAATAATCACTCACGCACAGCGTTCCTCATCGTCGTCAATCACTAATCACCTGCTTTCTTATGAATTTTGTCCAAATATCAATTGTGAATATGGTACTTGAACTGTTAAATACGGAGGAAAGAGACGACATTACAGCTGCTAACATTACAGACATCATGAGACCAACCATTCCAACAGGAAGAATGTTCATAACCAATCTAAAGTTACATCAAAAGTAAAATCGTAACGTTTATTCATGTTTATATTGCTAAACATTTATAATGAACAATTTAATCTGATATTTTAAAGACTTTTTGTATATTGAAACAATTTGTAAAATCTGTTGTATCATTAAGGATAAGAAGAGATGTAAGAAAAAACATTTTCGGTCAATTTTCAAACTTACTCAGGATATGCTTTATTTGTACATCCCAGCTCATTTTCACATGCTTTATGACAAGACTCAGCACTAGAACAACCAACTGTGTCTGGGTACAAGACACGGGCTATCATTCCAGGCATGACCATAATCCACATAGGAAGTACTTTAAGAAAACCAGCAAGAATGCTGCCTCCTTTAGCATGTACAATATTTCTAGCAGCTAAAGAACGCTGTACAATAACCTAAAAATACAAGAAGATAATCTTCTACATGTCTTGTAATAAATTATCTAGTGCTTCGTATCTTCAGATGAGATTGTTTAAATTTTGAAACTGTGCCATCAAATGCCATCCTAATATGTTGTTTAGTGTATCCATATATCAACTAATGTACTCACTTGATCTGTACACCAATACCATACGCCAATGATGGGCAAAGCAACCCACAGACCAATCCATGGATACTCAGGATCACTCGCAGGACGAAACATATTACCCCAGTATGGAGTCATGCTGAAACAGCCAGTGTCAATTGATTTATTACATGTTGTCATCATTGTCATATTACCCATCGTCATATTACCCATCATCGTCATATTACCCATCGTCATGTTACACATCATCGTCATATTACCCATCGTCATATTACCCATCATCGTAATGTTACCCATCATCTTCATATTGCTATTGTCATTCAGGGTGCCATTTAAAGCTTCGCAAATCGATCCCACAATGTACCTTCACCACCAACTTTCCCAAATGCTGTAAAAATACAAAACAAACCACGTGACGTTCATGACATCAGCAACGTAATCATGTTGCTATAGTTACCTACCCAAACCAGCTAAAATGACACCACCGACCAACATTATAGAACATTGTACAACATCTGTGTATGTTACTGCTTCAAGACCACCTAGAAAATATTAAATGTTTATTTTATAATCCTCGACGGTTAGCGTATGTAAAATTATCCAATAAACGCCGCATCTCTAATAGACATCGCCTACCATATTACAATATTGATAAGACATGGCTGCCTCGTAAATGGACATTTAATGATATGCTTCCCTCCAAACATAGGGATGAGTCACATATAGTTCTAAATATCCTTCATCAATATATTCATGATGGACGTCTAGACTAAATATCCCTCGGCACTATCAAATTAAATAGGTTTGATTTCACATTTTATTCTAAAGAAATTGCGTCAGCTTGCTTCTTGACATTTCCCCATCTGAACCATTTTCAATTTTGGTAAATGGAAAAGGTTGATGTGGAAATGGCAGGATGTTTTCTGCAAGTCGATAAAAACCACGCTACAACGAGGTCACTGCTCGTGATCACGAGAGTATCCGTAGTAAAGACACTTCGCTTTATGCGAGTTGAGACACAAGTAAATCTTTCACTCTCTTGTTCAAAATTATGGGGTTAGTTATTCTAAGCATTAGCTCCTTCCAGCTCCACAATGTATGTCGTTGATTGAGAGAAGAAACTCGTCTTTACCTCGTGTCGTCAATTTCCTTGACACTGTTTTACCTTGGGCTGCACCTTTGGAGTTCTATAAAATCTTCCTCGGTTTGTTGATATTTAAATACCAATATCACAGAATGTTGTGTTGACTTATAACATCAAAAGAGTGGTTTGTCACATCAAAGTGATGTTAATTCTAGAACGCCTCTCTCTCTCTGTTAAACGCCTCGCAGTAATATCTATTTACCACCCACCACTTAAAAAGGCTTTAATTTATAGTAAATGCCTCGGGGTTTATTAGATCATTTACGTTGATTTCTAAACATGTTATATTGAACAGGTTTGCACCATATAGTCAAGTCTTTAGAAGAAACTATACCTAAGATGACGTATAATGCTGTGATCAAAAGAACCAATATTGAAGAGATGTAGATACTCATTCCTGTAGCTTCTTTGAAATACAAACTTCCGGCATATAAATCAACCTGAAAAAGGAAGACTCTCAAACATTGGTAGACAGACAAAATGAAGAAATCGCAGTTCACTTACCGATATCTTTGTGAAGATGTAACTCACGAGAGAAGTGAATGTTAAAATTCCACGGAGTGTTGGACTTTTGTAACGTTTTTCTAAATACTCCGGCATTGTGAAGATCTAAATTATACATAATGAAGTGAATGTTAAAATCCCACGGAGTGTTGGACTTTTGTAACGTTTTTCTAAATATTCCGGCATTGTGAAGATCTAAATTATACATAATGAAGTGAATGTTAAAATCCCACGGAGTGTTGGACTTTGTAACGTTTTTCTAAATACTCCGGCATTGTGAAGATTTAAATTATACATAATGACTTTCATATTATATAACATTTATGCAAATTTGATCGCGACCTATCCTTACTTACCCCTCCTTTTAAATATACTGGAACAAAAACTTAACCCAAAAGATCGCGACCTATCCTTACTTACCCCTCCTTTTAAATATACTGGAACAAAAACGTAACCCAAAAGTAACAGGATCCACGATGCCTTGAAAGGAAAAATAAAAAAAATCGTCTTAGCCTGATTAAGTTTTGATATCTGACAGAAAGGAACCATGCAGCAGATAAGACGTATATTTTTCATACAAAAATTCACCTGCCATTCATACGATACAACAGCAATTCCCGTAGCTGCTGCATCACCTGATATTCCAATAAAATGTGCTCCACCCATGTTACTGGCAAACAATGATCCACCAACCATCCACCATGTCAAAGAACGACCGGCCAGAAAGTAACTTTCGGCTGTCGTGTCACTTTTACTTTTACGGAACTTCGCCTTGTTTTTCATAGAAATATCAATTGTTAATAAGATTTCATTGTTTTACTAAATAAATATCTCTGTGTGTGCGCTTATTCCAGTACTTACAAATAATCCAACACCAACAGTAAACAAAAAATAGAAAACGATGATAAACCAGTCGGCCCAATGAAGATTATTCTCAACCTTTCCGATAACCATGATTATCAATTTCTATCAATGAAGGATGTCTGTTTCTGGAAAGACAGAAAGACAGCTTTTCTATTGAAAGTACTAAATCGACGACCAAAGATCACAGCCAAGTAGTGTGTATTTTTTAGTACCGTCGTATGAAATTATCCAGTAATTATCACTAGGAAATTTATTTGTTTATATCCGTCTGTTTTACATGTTATATAATACGAAAGGTATTTCAGAATTGCATTAATCGCCAACGTAAAAGGAAATACTTTGACACACCTATACTTATTGGAAAAATGTTATTGAAACTTATGAAAAAAAAAGTATAATGTGAACTAAAATACACATTTTAACATCATATGGTTTTTAACAAAAGATGAACAAAGAAAGAAAAAAGCAACAGTGCAATTATAGAATAATGTTCTATCTTTATCCGTTTATGTAAATGTTATAATAGATCTCGTGAGAAGAAAATCTATGTGAGAAATAAACCGCGCTGTTATGCATAAATTTGTCATAAAACTTGAACATTCATTTCAGCTTCCGACAGTTGGAGGGAAACATAAACGATGGTCATTTAAGGATGTGTTGCGAATGAATTCCTGAGTATTTAACGTGTCCAACGAGCAAATGATAACTGGATTTCTCTCATGACCTCCATGGTTTCAATAGTGACCACGTCATCGCTGTTATTATGACATAACGTTAGGGTAGCATTCACAAGAAGTTTACTTTCAGTTTAAAAGTGAAAGAAATGAATGTGCAAGCAAGATGTGTAAAAAGATACCAAATTTAGAGTGAAGTCTTCACAAAAAGATCTTTCAAGGATGATGATATTGAGACACCCAAGTGACCTGAACATTCAGTAAAACTAACGTGAAATTCTGTTATTGGTATTTTGAAGAACATTTATCGTGTGTAGTTAAATACACAGCAAGACTTGTGGCTTATGTTTCTTACAGAAAGCAAACATCTTTTCATTAAATCATAGAAACATCTTTAATAAAAATCATAAACAGTTTGATATTTCATGATATTGTACTTTGATCAATGAAGTATTGTAACGCAAGTAACTTATTGCTCAATAAGGAAGCTGCAATTTTCTTTCAGATGGTGTTAAGCAGATTCACTACACTGATGTCACCACACAGTTCCACACTTCAATTAAAAAAAACATCTCACTAGTACTGCTGAACACTATAACTATATGAAAAGGAAAATAACAGCCATTACAAACTTTAAAATCAACCGTGATCTTGCGTTTAATACAAAACGTGCGGTCAAGAAGCATAACGTCAATTTTCATTAGAGCAAATCGTTGGTTCAGTATTCAGAGAAACATGCAACAGGGAAAGCTATGTTGCATAGCATGGCTTTTATAAATCAAAAAGCGGTCAAGTGTTAAGAGTTGATTTTCAGAAATTTACACAACTGCAAAATATTCTGGAATATATTATTAAGAAAAAACCGCAAATGTTTTCAAATGTTTACAGCTAAGAAATCCAAATATACGTGTCACAAATGTACAAACACATCAAAACAGACTTGTTCATTTTAAACTACTAATTCCGATCTTTAATTGAATGCAAAAGCAGTCGAAAAGTCATTTCCTTTATGGTAATCGTTTATATGAACCATATGAGCATACTTCACTCCTTCTTTGATTAATACATTAGTTTTTAAAGACAGTCTTGCCGTAAATGAGAACATATTTATGCGTGTGGCGTTGGCGTTTATCGAGCAATTACAATGGCGTTGGTATTTCAAGCAAATCAACACGGCAAAAGGTATTAAAGTGTTCATGATGAACATTACAGATAACTTAGATTTAAGGTAAACCGGAAACAAGTTAAAAGTGATACCTTGCATCAAAAAAAGGGCTGTAATTTTGTAAACAGGAACGCTTTCATAAAAATTTTTTTAATTACATAAGATATCACGCAATGCAATATCGAGTCTGTTCTAACAAGTTTTACTAAATTTGAGCTCGAAATCTCTTAAAAAATACTAAGGAAATAACAGGATAAAGGTGCTTAGAGTGTTGGTATTCTTACCGGCGAAAAAACTCGTAATTTGATCCAAAGAAACCGTCAATTCTTGTTGCGTAGTACAGCGTTCTCAGCAGCAGTGTAGACATCTGCCTCAGTACAACGGTGGATGTGGAAGGGTTGTGTACGGGGGCGTGTTTTTGACGTGGCAACAATGTATGCGTGGCACAAACACTTTGAAATATAAGTTTGGTCGCTAGGCTAATGGTATAGATACTGCTGTGCCGTTCATTGTTCTTGACGGATAATTTGATAAATGAAACAAAGCAAAGAAGAATCTGGCAGCTTTTAATTATAAGGTAATTTTGATGTGCTAAATTTGGCCATTTAATACTACTAGTACAATGATGTACGTTGCAGTACGTAAATGATACGTTATGATCATTTTAGTACATAATCGCGGTCTTTGGTGTTTCCATATAATTATCATAATTATCATGATAAATATCCAAGATGGCGTCTTGTTAGAAAATGATATAAATTGTTGACTTTTCTATAGAAAAGAAAATTTGTAAAGCTAAAATGAGTTATGAATTGTATCGTAATACGACTTTGGGGAATAGTTTACAGGAAAGCTTAGATGAATTAATACAGGTGAAAACTTATAACATTAACAAGAATCAGAAAATCGCGTGGAATAAAAACGAAACAGAAAGACGTGACAAACAATGTTGAATAATGCATTTTTACATTATATTTCTAGTCACAGCAAATAAATCCTCAACTTGCTCTGCAAGTGTTGCAACAGTTCGACAAAGCCATAAATCATGCACTTTCGTCACAAAAAAGTCGAGCCTCTTTTAAGGTAAAATGTTACAAAACCTTCTATTCTCATCAACACAATTATCATTTCACCCATAAATGAAATTTTTCCTCTTCAGGGACATTTAAAGGTTTATCGCTTTTGTGATAATGTTTGGACATTTGTCTTAAACAAAGTTGAATTTAAGGATCTGCCAGAAACAGTACAGGTTGATAAAGTTAAAGTGGTTGCTTGTGATGGAAGGGGTAATTTGTTATTTGTTAATCAAGATTTAAATCTTTCTCAATTCTCAATGTTATACAGTCAAAATACTTCTTCAGTTCATGCATTTACTAACATATATTTTATATTTTAGGTTCACCAGAAACACAATCCTAAATCATATTCCCTCAAGCGATGTAGCATTCCTCTATTGTAGAAATTTAACATAGTCTTAAAATTAACCTTGTACATCTTTCATAGAAGAAATAGTAAAAACGGCATTGCTTTTTGTTCATTTTAACTTTCAAGACCGCATAAATTTAGTTGTTTTGGTTTTTTTACTTGTGTAACTGCCTTCATGTTTATGACCTTCACATTTTGCCGATGAGATAATTGTCAAATCTTCTTAATCATCATCTTCTTCTTCCTCTTCATCCACTCCAGATTGTTGATTTGAGATTAATGTATTGCTGAAAGAATAGCATTTAAAGCTACTATGAAATAATGTTTACAATTTGTTTTCTTCAATACTGAACTAAACTGAATGATGAGGAAATTAATGTTGAATTAAAATGTCATCTACTGTTTGAATGTTACAAATTAATCAAGTTAGTTCAAATGTTGCTGTTTTCCACCATTTTGTGACATTGTTTGATGGTGCATGATTAAAATCTTTTAATGCAAACCTGGATGTTAAATCAACTAAGGGTATAATATTGATGTCTTGTTCTGTTTCATTCATATTCCTGTTGTTATTCTACACGAAAATAAAAAAAACAATTTCTTAACTGCATAAATCATTCATTTCTTCTCATCATCTCATGACTTTTTCATTAATGAAATCATTTTGCTAGACTAAGTTCAATTAAACTCTATACAATTTATAACTATGTAGATAGAAATGTTGGTTTACTTTAAAATATGATCCAGTGGAGCTTGACACTTGTTTGAAATTGCTTGATTCTCCTGTGGAAAGATACTTAACTAAGGCTAATTCCTCAACCTAGAAAATTGATAAAAACGACTATGAAGTAACACACTGACCTTGCTTATTTTGTTCAGTCACAGGTCAAGTTAACCCACATTTTTTATTGAACTTGATTCAACTAATGAAGATTACTCTAACTTACTAGTTATTACAACTAATTTATATTCTCAAAAACTATTAAAAGGACAACACGAAGGTAAAACATTCTCTGGCGTCTTGATTGTCATTATTCAACCTTCGCTTGATTTAAAACATTTTAAACAAAAACACCTTCAATCTTTGCAACTGATCCACTAGTTTATTCTTAATGTTTTTAAGCAGAGCTTCCTCTCGCTTTAATTCCTCTCTCATCTGCGTTAAAGTTCTACTGTTTGTCATTTTCTAACAAAATACATTAAAGTCGTGAACTTTGGTCGACTATTGATGAGTATTGAGGATGAAGAAGGAAATATTTGAACAGCATGTAGTACTTGTGGATATTGCTTGTTTTTATTGGAGTATGTGTTGTTGTCATGGGATTATAAGTTGTTTGTAGTACAGTTAGGAGCAAAACGAATGGCAAGGAAGACAAAGGATCATTAAAGGAGCAACTGAGAGTAAACTTGGTATTAAATGTACAACACGGGCAAATGCTTGATAAATTGGTGTAGGTTGGAGCAACAGTGAATCATACATTGGAATTTCTTGGTAATTTATTAATTGGTGACAAATATTTCAAATACCGTTATAATCTGACTTCATCATCAACATCTGTCCATTAAACTTTCGTTTACTTTTGAGATTATTCACAGTGGTTGTTTAAAGAGTTCAAACTTTGGATTTTTACTCATGCGTACGTTTTACTAATTGTTTGTGGCTGTATTTTACCGAAGAATGTGGAAATTTGATGAGAATTCTTTCACTGGTCGCCCAGAATTTTCTAAAGATTGTTTATCTGTGACATCGCGAAGATTTGATGTTGAAAGTGTTGTTGGAACACAGGATTTTTTATCAGGGAAGCACTCTTGGGCTATTAGAATAAAAAGTTTGGCAGAGGACTTGCCATCGGTGTTACATCAAAGAAAGAGCACTTACGTAAGCTTGGTTGGAAAAATGGTAACAAATGGGTATGGACTTCGGGAGGAACCAAGTATTCACCACAACTTATGGTAAGCGCGTCACCTTTAGGATGGTGGGAAGAAGGAGATGTAATAAAGTGTGAATTGGATTGTGATAATCAGAAGTTGACTTTAAAGAATAGTCGTACAGAGAAATCAGATACTCTATCTGGATTTGAAGATCCTGTACAACCTTACTTTGATCTCTTCCTTGATGTTAATATTGAATTAATTGAAGTTGATGGAGAGAAAGTTACACGATGATCATGTGAAAAGGAATGCTATGCATCGGCAAATAAATTGTGTATATTTCTGAGTATAGATATCAATGGCTGTTTAGTGTAACTTGAACATAATTAGTTGTAAAAAAATTCATTATGGTTATCTTGATTAAGATAATTATAATTCCAGCAAGGACTTTCATTACAGTTATTGTGTATAGTTGACTTTAAAGTAGGTAGTTGTTGTTTGTATTTATGATTGGCCCATGCTCCTGTAAAGATTGTGTATTTTTGAATATAATGAAAGTTGAGTTTGATGAATTTGAAGAAAATGAATTTTTTGAGAAATATTAATTTTTATTATAATTAAATTTTTTCTAATAACGGGTTGTTCCAATTAAATTTTTCTATTTACGGGTTATTCTAATTAAATTTTTCTATTTACGGGTTGTTCTAATTAAATTTTTCTAATTATGGGTTATTCTAATTAAAGTTTTCTAATTACGGGTTATTCTAATTAAAGTTTTCTAATTACGGGTTATTCTAATTAAATTTTTCTATTTACGGGCTAATCTAATTAAAATTTTCTAATTACTGATTAAAATCAACTGGAAATTGCCACAATTTATATATCAGGTTTGACAGATAAATAAACATGCCCGTAAATTACAGGCCACAACCATTGGATTTCCCCAGCTCCTCAGTTTCAAAGTTGCAAACAACATTGAGCATACGCTGATAGAATCTGATAAAACTTTAATTTCCTATAGGCCACGTCTACACCAGCCTGGGTTGGTGTGTCAACCCAGGTCAATTCTTCCACTAATAAATTCTTATTATTAACGTTTACACGATAGCCACGTCAATTTACCATCCCTGGGCACCCTTCTCAACACCCGAGTTGACCCATCTTAGCAAGAAGTAAGAGGATTGAATTTAGCTCATTTCTTCATTTAAACCTGGGTTGGCTTGTCTTTGGGCCCCTTTTCATGGACGCGAGGTAACAACTTGCTTCGTGTTATGTGTTAACCCGGCACAGAATTTGCTAGCGTTAGTTGCTTGCGCTCACATGAGCACGCGATAATTTTGGCAAGGGCATTCAAATATATGGCGGGAAACAGAAAAATTTTTAAATTTAGACTTTTCTGCTGCCCTCTCCAACTACTTTGTTTGTCCATGCAGCCATGCTAAAACTTTTGGCTAGAAATCACACAAATGTCTACATTTACCATCTCAACATTACATAAAGTGTTGCAATGATTGTGTTGGATTTGGAAGAAGTAAACTTGAATAGGTAGCACTTAAAGCTTAGCATAATATTGTCATGATGTCCTATCCATTTCCTGTATTCTGCTTGCAAACTTCTCGCATTATACACTCTCAAAGCATGGTTGTAGTTTCTTAATTCAGGTGCTTAACTCAAAGTCAAAAATTGATTACAGTCAAAATACAAACATAGTTTAAATAACAAAAATAAATAAGAAAAGAAGGAGAACGAGTTACTTGTCCCGAAGACAATTGTGCACATGTGAACACAACTATAGTTTATAAGTAAAGAAGGGACAATTTCTGTCCCGGGCTAACCAAGTGACCCGGGACAAGTTGTTGTCTCTCGGGCCTATGAAAACAGGCCCTTTGGCTTTATTTTCAAGCTAGCCCGGGTTCGTGAAAACATAATCACTTATTGCAATCTAACCCGGGTTAAATTTCAACCCGGGTTTGTGTAAACGGGACCATAGAAGACTCAAAATATGCAAAATAAGTACGATGTGTTCCGCAAACTATGTTAATACACGAGCTGGAGTATTCATAACTCGTGCGTGCTATCTGTTCTAGGCAAAACTTACAATTCTGAATTTATGATGTCAATTTCTCGTCTTTTTGTTAGGGAGGCTAGGAACAAAAATGGAAAAACTGGGATTTTTTAGGAATCTTGGGGTATTTTGGGTACTTCTACAAGGTTAAAGTTGGCAACGCAGATGCTGGAGTACGAAACAATGCTGGCTTTCAGTCTGGACTGAAGTGGATTAAAATTCTAACGTCAATGCAAGCAAAAATCCGCTTACACTGGTGCCTGAAATGTTTCGATTGATGTTTTAGAACATAAAATCCTCGATATCTTATTTATTTTAAAAATACATCTCTTCTTTTCTTTGTGAACTACGTTGAAATTACTTCAACATTGTAATCAAAAGCTATATAACATTTAGAGTATATTATATGTATGACAGGAGGTATTTTGTTACAAATGCCATACAATGTAGCAGCTGTCCGTCCATCCGTGACTTTATGCTATCTAAGCTTACCATGTTTGTAAAAGACAGCTTGCTACGTTGAGGGCGAGCCATCAAATGACAGCGTTTAACGTCCTTATCACTACGAGTTTAGATTTTCAAGTAATAAGCTAGAAATTATTTTTTACATATTTTGTATTATATATTATACTGTAGCATTGGGTAGTATAAACATATTCAATATATATAGTTTTTTTCAATTTAATTTTTAAGTTTCTGCCATATAGAGTATTGTAATATAAACAAAGAGATTGGAATTCGTGCTGGAAATATAGCTTCGATGGAGGGGAATTTTCAGAAACAAATTAGTGTATATTGGATTGGAAGAGATTTTTTTCGACCACATAGAGTGCTCCATGTTTAAATCATTTAATATCATTTGCAATTCGGCTAATGACGTTAGATGCAAACGGCGGTTAAATAAATAGATTTAACTAAATTGGATGATTATCTTCATTTAACGATAATTTGGCTTCGAAAGCGTTCTACACCCATTGGCTCAAAGAAAATATCATTGACACGAAAAAAATAATTACTTTTTTACTTTTAATAATTGTGTAATGAAAAAATGTGACGGTCTTGCACCCTAATAATAGAAAGTAATGTTCTGAAGTAAAATATCAAAGTCAATGTTACAGTGTTCGTAAAAAATAATTTTGACCTTTGACAGCGGTCTTTTGCCTTCATCGATCAGTGAAGTAGTTTTGTATGTAGTCATAATTATGTACAAACTGCCACAGCAGAACATATGAAGACAATTATTATATAGTGTTTTATGTTGAAAAGATTAAACGATGAAGATAAATACTCAACTAACCGAATCAAATGAAAAAATGACAAGCTTTGCAAACTTTGCTTCCTTTTTGTAAAGCTATTTGTAAATCATTTTTTTAAATTCAGAGAACAATGGAAGAAAAGTTTTTGTAGCCTCCAGGAAAACTCAAATTACTCAACTCATTAATATAAATTGATCATCTACTTAACATATTTTGTATGTGAAAATATACTAACTACTATCAATTATTTGATTATAATTGAACAAAGATAGCGTTATTTATTAATTATTCAGAGTAAACGGATTTAGGAAAGAAACAAGATTTATTTATAATTGCCATATCGCGTGAATTCAGAGGATTGTAGAAACATTTGTCTTGGTGGGTGACCAATTTTGACCGTCTGCCCTCCAGTTTTAGTTGGTATACTAAAACACGATATTGATATAATATAAAACAAATTCCGAAGAAGCAAGACATCTTGAGATTGCAAAATATGAATCAAAACAAGACGAGAAGTAAAACTGTAAATTTTCGACTTTATTTCAAAGTCATCCTCAGACAGAATGATGAAATAAAGTCGAAAATTTACAGTTTACTTCTCGTCTTGTTTTGATTCATATTTTGCAATCTCAAGATATCTTCCTTCTTCGGAATTTGTTTTATATTATACTTCTTTAAATTGTCGGCTGGTCATTGTTTTTACACGATATTAATGTTTTGGCAAACTGCTAACTCCTAGTGCTAAATAAACGAACTTTTTAATGAAACTGCAAACGAACGAAACTATTTATCGAATCTAAGTTAAAATGTATTGTGCCTACTTTTGGTACGTAAAATCATTAATTTTGAAATAAAGATTTTTCTTTCTAGCAACAAAAGACAACAGAAGTTCAGCATACCGAAAACGCTTATAAAATTAGAAAAATAGAATAAAAATTGGACGCAAAACCTCAATATATCCGCTTCTCGGACTTTGGTCTAACCAAAAGTGAACAAACTACCCCACCCCCCTGTGCCGAAGCCGTTCTTATAACTTTATTGGTTTCCGTTCAAATGTTTTTGCCAACTTGTTTTACACGAGAAAATTTCCGGGGGTAGTTTTGAACAAAGCCTCATTTCCGTTAAGTCGGTAGATTGTGAGCGCAACTCATGATAAAATCATGTTTTCATAAAGGTTTAATGACATGAAGTAATTCTAAGCCGTTTAGGTAATCCCAAAGCTTTGTATTTTGTTTTATTATAGATTTTTCACAGCATGTAACTACTTTATAAGGTTGTTGCGCTCCGCCATGATTACGCATGAGGCTCTTGAATACTCTCAGTAGGAATTAGAGCTCTTTCATTGGTCAATATCTTCATGTGCTAGAAATACACGTCTCTGATTGGATGAGCGGGACTCGAGTTTACATGTCTTCATAAGATCTGTCAACACTCCAAATCAACATTTAGGAATGGCAGTGAACCGAATTTCTTTAGTCAAACTCGACGCTTCGTTCATGATTAAGTGTACGTATTTTGTGATGTTTTGAGGTTTTGTTTATGACAACAATGCTATGGCAAAGTTTTACAAAGCTCTGCTTCATATTAGTGGCGTTATTTACCATGATTGAAGGTAAGAGTAAATTCTATCATGTTCTATAGATATGGACGCAAAGTTCATCATTTCAATGGAGTATTATTGATCTAACAATTTGCCGTTTCATTAGTAAGATTCCAGAGTATGAAAATTTATTTACTATACGGTGGAATATGCACAAGTGCTTCCTACAAAATGTATTAGCTTGTATGTTTCACTCGAAGGGCCATAGTATTCAGTTTGTATCCTTTGAATTTGTATCAATATACTCAAAACCGCGATGTATTTTTTAACACATTGACTCAAAATTTGTTCTTCACGCAATGTTTAAATGACATGTCATTTTGGTTATAAAATTAGTTTGAAGTCAAGCACGATTTGTCTTGACGAAATAACGTCGGAACCTCGATGACCTTTCTGGCTTTGTCATTTAGAGATGAATGTTGGCAAGTGTATTGTATGTTTACATTGTAAAACATGCTCTGTTAAGTTGATGAAATGCTATATAATGTATGGTCTAAAGTCCTCAAATATTCCCAGCTCATTTTGATATACTCTCGCTCTGTACTACGCGTCTTGCTTCGAAAAGATCGTATTCAATTACCTATAGCGTGATATCGGTATTCAACAATTTCGCGGTAACAAAAAACGTGACATTTTTGCTTCAATTGTCATGTCATGTAATGGTTTTTAACATGATCAATTCAGCGTGTTGCTACAATAAAACGTGTATTTTGTGTTTTGCACGACCGTAAGTGGATGTTATGTCAATTCGTAGAAGAAAACGCTGATTCTTTTGGTAGCGAGGTTTAGTCGCATAGTAAATAGAAAATTTGTCCCAACGGCTCGGCGTGTTTTGCTGATGAAACGATTTTAAGTGATTCGATCGAAAATACATTTTACGGCAAAACGCAACTTTAAAGTTCGGAATTTTAGTCGAACTCGTAAGTTTTGTTTATATATATACATTTGTATATACATGCATGTAGCCATGTAGCCATCAACAATAATTTTAACCACGCGTTGTTGAAATTATTTTAATAAATTGTTTTAGGCGATCGTACAAAAGATGATAATATTCCATGGTTTGAGAAAGAACCACCGACTTGGATATATCTATCCAACAACGAATCCTTTTTTGTGCCTTGCGAAGCCAAGGGTTTGCAACCCTTGAAATTATATTGGAGAAACGAAAGTGTTTTAAATTTCAACGTGAAAATAAACGCAACTAGGAATGGTCTGTGGTTTGTTGATGGCGTACAGCATTTGCAAGGAACTTGGTTTCGTTGTATGGCCAGAAATTCTGCTGGTGTTGTTCTGGGAAAGAGGTTTACATTTAAACGGCGATGTAAGTATTTTAATTTGATATTGTATTTTACATTTTATATTCAGTATTACGAGCAATACTCACTACGGCAGGGGATGAATATTTCGTAACACACTCAAAATATTGATCTTGTTCATGCAATTTTGCCAAAGTCCATCAATCTGTGCATTTAGGAAAAATTAGTTGAATTTGTAAAATACACGCAGTTCTGTTTGAAAAATGTTTGACAAAATCAAGCCTGGCTATTTTATTGTTTGCAAATACAAAGTTTAATTGATACTTGTTTTTCCAATCAATATTTTTACAAACACTGCACATGTTACAAAACGTGTCACAAAATCAGTAGTAGCGCAAAATTATAGCATGTTTTTCAGGGAGCTGTAAAATATCCTGTGATGTTTGTTGATTTTGCCCATCATATACTTAGATTACAAACATGTTCGTTCAAAATATTTTTGTAATTCCTATCCTATCTTGTTATAATGACAACATAACTAACCATTTCTTTTTTATATAAATGGTCGATCTCCCTTACCCGTTTATTGAAATGGATGACAAAATGGAAATACTTTTGTTTCCTGTCGGCGTGATGTTTCATTAGACCTTTCTAGATAACTAAACGTTTTTTCATTTCTAAACCCAACATTAATGAAAAAATGAAATCATTAAAATCATTATGAAGTTATTGTGTATGAAATGAAGAGTAATATTCATCGAAATTTTCAAATGAAATTGAGAAATCGTGTTTCAGATAATATATATCTGGTATTTGTCTCGTAATGACACTTGAAATTATTCCAAGGCAGCTAGTAATCCTGCCCTTATTTTATCGGATTATACAATATCTCAGACAATTTTTGTGTGGAAGAAAAACACAAGTCCATGATTTATACACCAACCAACATTTATACAAGCATATCGATCGATAAAGCTTTAAATATATCCGTTTTTCTTGCGCGACATTTTGTTCTTGTAAACGGTTTTCGCCATCTTCCGGCAATGTAATATTTTCGTTTTAATCTTTAATCATCCCACACGAAGCATTCCGTTTGATGGAATTTTTTTCTTGATATTTATAATTACTACAAATTGCATCGTGTTTTTGGCCCTGGCGACCTCTGACGATGGTTAGCGAAATGATGAAGCTCGCGTGACAACAGAATGTTTCATTTATAAAAGTAACAGTTCAATTCCCCAGAAATTGTCACAATTTATCCATCTCCCACGAGTTGTCAACAATTGTTACAATATTTCTCACGATAGAAACTTTCCCACATCGGTGTTTTGAAAATTGCCACGTTCAATATTGGCAACGCTAAAGTGACCACTACAATGGCGTTATGTTATAGTGTTATTGCTAATGGTTTAAGCTAATAGTATATTATCGATTTTACAAATTGAATACGTAGGCCTAGATCTGCTTGAGAAAATTCATAATTTAGCATCTTGCGAAAATAAAGCTAAATGATTGTCTGCAATACAACTTGGCATGTTTGTGAACGTATTTTTAATATCACAGCGAAAGCATATTTTTTGCGGGGTTTATTCCTTGTATCAGTATTTTGCGGTTATTTTTTTTTCACTTTACAAACCACATTTTGTGTAAATTATCAGTACAGTTTGTGTCATTAATAAAGCTAGTGATTACTTGCCTACAAAAACACAAAATAATAAATATTACAGTTATTTATGCCGAAAGTAAAAGGAAAATCTATTATCATGATTTATTGGTAATTATTGTCGTTCAGCCTCTGACGGTTTACGGACTCTTTGCTTTGAAATACGATTTGCACCTAAATGTTCCGGCGATTTGCCAATAACAATAAGTTTTAAGGTGCGACGTCAGAAAAATAGCCATTTAGTCAGCGCTACACCGCTTTCGCAAGTGAATTGCCATTACTTTTCAATGTATTTTGTGATGGCTTGATTTCAGTTAGAGAATTGTATAATGATTGTTTCCGAACATTTTTTTCTCTAAATCTAAGAGAATTTAACTATATACTATACGTGCTTTTGAAGTCTTAGCTACATCATGAGAATCAAGCATTTACAGTAGTTCTTTCTCTGCAAAACACAAGAGTTTAGTCATGTATTTATTATGTCTGTAAATTTGGAAATATATAATTAGGATAAAAATCATCCTTTATTTTCATATCAGGAAGACAAACAGCGAACAAAAGATCTTATTAGATTAGCCAGCGTATATTCATGACAAACAAGATCTAATTATATTATATCCTGACATTAGATAAGGATTAGATTACATGTATGTGTATAAATTTGCAGAGCAAGTTTTTTTTTTCATATTGTCATCGCCAATTTATCATTTTGTAATATTAAGGTGTACACAATGCTACGTAAAAAATTTGATGGAAATCTTTTCAAACAAAACATCCACATACTGTGATAATGATTGCTTTTCGTAAATTCATGTAAATTTTAACCAAAATCTTATTTATTCGCCTTGCGCTTACTTCGAATAAACTTGTCGAGTCAATTTAAAAAAAAATGGTGATGGCGGCAGAGAAGAGGTTGGATTTGTCCTGCTGAAAAATTGCAAAATGTGCTGCTGTGTGCTGTATAACTTTCAAAACATTGTAATTTTTTACAAGCAGTTTTTTTACGCCGGGTGAGGTCCAACATTGTTTTGTTATAATTATAATAACATTGAATATTGTTTAAGCGGGGTTTGGTAAGCATAGGTGATATTATTCTTTTTCCATGACAAACTATTTTTTCAATAAGGTATTTGAAATAGAAGTTTAAAATGTTTTCTTTTTAAACAAGTGTGTGGACACAATGTTTGTAAAAACGTCACACAAACATACACACAGTGACATGTAAGATCTGTATGTTTGACCTTAATATTTAGGGGTTTGTTTTTAAACATGCCATTCATTCATCATTAAATGATCGATTACATTTTAAACGTTTATAAGGTGTGTGCTTGGACGACGGTTAGTTTTTTGTAGATATTTTGGTTTCAGTTTAGTAGGGCGATGTTTATAATGAATGTAATCTTTTTTCTTCCTTTTGCGTGTACATGCATGCAATATTTTTAAAGCATGAAAGAATGGAGTTATAATTAAAACGATAAGACTAACTATAATGTTGTTGACTATCTTGTTAAAAGCGGTTTTTTACGATCGTATTAATTTGTCAGTTCTCTCTGTTTTCAACATATTGTTTCAATTATTTTTATATTTAATATACTTCAACCAAAATCTCCGGCTGTAAAATCCTGACAAAGTGAAAATCATCTCCATACTTCCGTTACTCATCCGACTATGACATTAGTACATACATCTATATTTAGAAGGTATGATTTTACCATGTTTTATCAAAAAATTATTTATATTATAAGCATTCAAATGTATCAATTACTGAAATAATTGATAGTTTACATTGGTTTACATTATTTAATCAACGATCTTGCAATTCTTGGCCAGATTTGCCATTTTATCACCTCTACCTCACACGTCATTAAAAATACGCAACAAATGCTAAAATGCTTTTTCTTACTTTAATCCTTCAGGGTTTAGAGCTTGTACAAATATTTAGTAAAGGTATTATATGACAAAGTTGAGATTTTCAATTTTCTCATGACGTATGTTAACTTCTCAAGGATCGAATGACATTGGTGATCATGTCTTTCAATGTTGTGGCGAGTTTTGTTCCCCCGAACCCCGGGAGATGGCGGAGGAAATTTATTTTGACTTAACTATTTCTTTGTCATCTCTTATCAAAACGTTGGGTCCAGAAAATAATTCGTTTTTAACGATTATTAAATTATAAATGATAGGAGAAATTAAATACACTTTTGCGAAACGATCTTATGGCGCCAGGAACTTCAGATACGGAAATATCAGATGATTTCCCAACCATTACTGATAATTAAAAAGGAATAATTTTTATAATTATTTGTTAAGAAAGATAATATTATTGTGTTTCCTTTGAGCATCAACGTATAAAAATAATTATTGTTATTTTGGTCCACCGGAAATATTTATCGTGTTGATTTACATGAAAGATAAGTATTTGTGCGGGGTAATTACGGTTATAAATGTTGTTTTCTTTAACGTGGAGCACTTTAGTAGCGACAGTCGGTCTCCTTAAAATAATGAAATGAATATATACTTCATGTTAGTTAAATGAAGAAAAGGACGACACTAAAAACATTGATTAAGCTGTGTGTCGTCTTTGTATTATTTTTGTTTATATTGGCTCTCACAAACTTCCCTGATATTGTTTGCTTGCGTGCCAGTGACAAATTTAATTTCTGTGCGTGACGAGGAGAAGGCTTTCGTGATGTCATATAAAGAACCAAAGTAGTAGCTAAATACTGTCAAAATTAAATGAATCCTACATAAATACGCTTGTGGTTTTCTCATTTCCTTTTCTCCCTTAGCCTTATGGGAATGCAAATAATGATCATTGTGTTTTGCTTCTTCATGTTTGACTTCAATCATATACAACATGCTGACAACACAGTTGAAGGTTTTAATTTCACTGTTATGAATTCACTTTCGTGATCGCTATCCCTTTAAGACTCCTAATTATTTAACAGTACCGCAAGTAATTCCCGACTTGAGAGCGACTCTGGCCGAGATAAAAATATGGTTTTTTATTCTTTATCTTGAAAGAAAACCCTCACAAAAGCCTTGCCCGCATGAGAATTTCCGCAACGATATTTGATCAATGCTTTCAAGTAACTCTACAAGTTCGTTTTTGTTGTTTATTTGTACTAGAAATGATTTTAAAGGAATCGACTTCCTTGCCCCATCTAATTTCGGTCATCTAATTGATGTCTAGTCGTTTATTGAATTAAAAGAACAATGTTTAGTTATTGTAGGTATGACATTTGTTTTTTTAGGATGTTTGTGGGGTTGATACTGGTTGTTAATTCAATAGGATCTTAGTAGTCATATAATTTTAAGATTGCCGAAAGATTCAATTAGTAAACTTTGGTAAATTGAATATAGACAGTGTGCAAGCTCTTAATTTCACAGCTCTTTATCATCACGTGCGTTCGAAACATCGAAACATTGGTGCCATAGAAGCATTGTCAGCATGACTTTCCTTTTCAATTATTGCAAATGTCTGGATTTTTTCACTGCATCGTGTGCTGGATCATTATGATTCTTTGTTTCACGTTGTTTTAATCGTTGGCAGGAACTAATGATTTTTTTCAACTGCAAAAAAACTCACATTTTATTTCGTAGATTTGTTCACTTTGCAATTCTTAAAACGCTATTTTGTTTTAGATCTGAGATCAATACGGCTACGACATTCAAGTCCTGTTCTTTACGGCAATGTCGTACGATTACACTGTATGGTTGATACGAACTATCAATTATTAAATTACTCGTGGTTCAAAGATACTATAATTCTCAAACTTACTGACGGTGAGAGAATGCAGACTTTACCTTCAGGAATCTTGAAGATAAGAAACTACAAAGTTTCCGACAACGGAAATTACTCATGTCGTGTGAACAATGGATACAAGGAGATGAACAGTGACATGCTGAGCGTTCAGGGACAATGTAATTCCTATAAATTAGCATGTGCTTCTTCATGTACTTTACTTCATCACTGTAAATATGTTATGTTTTTCTTTCATCAACAGCTTTATCCAAGAGCAGTCTCCATGTTTATCCTGGAAGAATGATCCGCCGAAACCTTGGTAGTCATTTGGTTGTAGAGTGTATCCACTTTAGTGAATATAACTCTTCGGTCATCTGGAAGAAAATGACAAAAGAGGGTATGCGGATTGTGGCAATTAACATTGGATATGCTGATCTCATATTTAAATCCATACTGGAGTCTGATGGTGGTAATTATAGCTGTGTGGTAAATGGTCATGAAAAACGCGATATCGTAATATCTGTTGAAAGTAAGTTTATTTGTTCGTGTACTTACAAGATCTCATTTACGTTGCCTTTAATAACACGTATGTGGAAACTCACAGCCCCAGCTAACGTAGACTTAAAACTTAACGTGTAAATTTCGCTTACAGGCCCTGCAATCATTGACACAAGAAAACGACACAAGTTAGTCTCTAAAGAACACGATAAGTTAGTTATTAACTGCAGTGTCGGCGGTAATCCCCCACCTTTGGTCACGTGGTACAAAGACGGACTCAAGCTTCGAGAGAATGCACGTTTGCGTTTCTACAAAAACAAATTACGTCATCAGCTTGTGGTGAATCACGTTGTACCAAGGGATAGTGGGGTATATCAATGCGAGGCCTACAACGATTATGGATCAAATATTGATGATAGTATTTGCAGAGTCATAGGTTTGTGATTAAATAATTGCTTTGAATAAAATATCTCATAGTTAATGTTTCACATTTGAGAAAAGTGTGTTTGTTAAGTTATTAATGTGATCATGACGTCATATTATAGAAAAAATGGACCCCCCCCTTAACGTCGGAGGTTACGCAATCTCAGCGACTATGATGAACATAACATGGACCATCCCCCCTGGATATGGAACTGTTCAGTTTGTAATACATATCTTAGATTATTTAATGAAGTCGGACTTTCAAATCGTGACTGACGACAACGCAACTTATCGTGTGATTGAAGATCTCAGAGCCTTTACAGATTACTCTGTTTTTGTTCAAATGTTTTCTGGTCGACCTAGAGGGAAATCTGCTACATTTTGGGTTACCACACTTGAAGCAAGTATGTTTGATATTTTCTTATCATATAATGTGATTTTATTATGTATTCTATATATTCTATAACCAAATGATTGTGATTGTTCATTGCAGGGCCGTCAGGACCACCAAATGACTTAAAAACACGCAGTTACTCCATAGGGGTAAGTTAAGTACTTTGGTGTAAAGACATGTGTGTATGTATATAGTATAGACACATATTTATTGTGTAAACATATGAAGCAGGGTGGCTCATATTCACTTAGGCATTATTTACCAAAATATATTCCTTTGAAATCCATTGTTTTCTACAGATTATAACCGCTGACATGTATGATTGCAGGAGTCCTCCTTTGGATGACTTTGTATGTATCTCTTGGTGTTTTAACCTTAGAGTTTTATTGCTTTCCAAGACTTTAGATCTAACCTGGTCGCCTCCGTTCATCCCTGAACAAAATGGAAAAATCGTTGGTTACGAAGTAAAATATATCTTAAAAAATGGCGAAAAGAAAATTGTAAAAAATTTTACGTTGAATGCTGACGATTATACAACGATATTACGTAATCTTCATCCAGGAGAAACCTATTGCATAAAGATCGCTGCAAGAACAAAAGCGGGACTAGGTCCTTACTCAAAAGAAGTATCTGGTGTTGTTTCAAGCTCAACGACGAATGGTTGGTGGTGTTTAAAGTTCTCATATTTGATACATTATTGAACTTTGAAGTTCCTGTAATTTTAGAATTTCTGCACAAAATTTATGTTGCTCAATCTTTGAAACTGTATTGTTCAATGTAGCCACGATTCCAGCGCCATTAGTTGAAGCAAAACACGTGAATACGAGTATCTTGATAGAAGTCAATTCTCCAGGGGATGATTTAGATATTGTAGGATATACACTTACATATAAGTATCTAGCTGAAAGGGCAAGCTCTGAAAAAGAGGTGACAATAAATGGATCAGATTCGATGTATGAACTGCTGGAAGCAAGTGAGTTCCCAATCTTATAATGAAAATGAACGTCAGTAGAGATTCTTATTTTATTTTTGTTTTTATCGTAGTTTCGAATGTAGAATACGTCATTAATATCGTTGCCTTTGACTCGATGGAAAATTATGGTCGGCCTTCCATTTTGGTTATTTCTACTAAAGAAAGTATGTTGATAAAATAAAGTGCGCTGTGGACTGGTAACTATAATTATATTTTAATGGCCTTGTCTTAATGATTTCTTTCTAGCGCCAGTCAAGGTGAACTACGAGATGTTTCAAAACACAAATTATTCGGAACAGCCTCATCTAACGATCACGTGCCATCCACAGCCTCAGTCCTCCTCCCTTCTAGTCACGTGGGTTCAGGAACCCGCACAACCCGATGCAAAGTTTGAAGTCATTTACGGCGAGCGTCTCAAAAAAACGAAGACCCGAATACAAACCGAAAACTTCAATGTTACTATATCACAAGTTACTCCGGGACTATTTTATGACGTCACTATTCGTAGCATTTATTCAGTTCGTCTATACAGCACATCGAGTGGACCTGTATCTAACTTTTGTAAGATCGCTGACCAAAGTAAGTGTAGAGACAGGGAGTAGCTTCGTTTTTGTCGTGTCAATGTATTCATTATCAATTTCCTCGCAAACAGAGCCTGCTAGTCCACCAAGAAATATGTCTTGTTACGTGAAAGGGTCGAACGTTGTCGTACGTTGGGATGAACCAATCAAACCTAACGGCCACATACTGAAGTATCACTTATGGTGGTTAACAGTTGAAAGAAAAATCAAGCAAAAGGAATGGATGTCAACGTCGTAGGAATGGATCTCAAGTTTACTGTAACTAACGTGATGAGAAGTAAACAATTTTTTGTGAACATCAGTGCTGGAAATTCCGCAGGAACCAGTCCTACAGGACATTGTATTGTTGATACATCGGTCATTCCAACAGGTAAAATAAAGATATTGTGAAAAAGAATGAGAAAGGAATGGACAAAGTTTGAATATTGAGTTAATGTGTTTTTTTTTATTTTAGTTCAAGATACGAACGAAAAACTTGAAATTAAGAGGAACATAAACGACATCAAAAATGGAATTGTTATTGGTTGTCTTGTTAGCTGTTTACTGCTTGTGCTGTTGCTCGTTTTTATCTATTGGAGTCGGTAAGTTAAAGTTTTTAAAAAGAATTTATTGTTTAAACTTTCATAATGGTTGATGCTTACGTATTACACCACAGCAAAAGACGTTTACAGAAAGAACAGTTGATACTGAAGGTCGAAAGCAATGGTAACTTTGATGCAAGAGAATATAAATGCAATAAAACAGTGTACACTGAATTCAGTGACGGCGAATCCGGAAAACGGCGCATCGTCATAAAGAAATTTATTGATGAAGGTAATGATAATGAAGTCGTTGACGATACCAGGGTCTATAAACAATCGTTGATGTTATATGAAGTATTTCATTTGGATTTCTTTTTAGAGACAAGTAAAGAATCGGACCGTGGTCTCGAAATGGTGCGTTATCTACATTGCACAGACAATTTTATCTTCATTGTGTGTTTTTAGCTCTCTTTCTTACCAGCTACCTGTTAAATTCTTCTTGTTTTTTAGACTCCAAAGAGCAGCTATTTATTTCTGGATTCTGAAAAGGTGCCGTTTCTTCAGCGAACCGTTAACCGTGACGCAAGGTAAATATCAGAAATTTCCACCTAAAGTAAACGTTTCCACCGTTAATATAAATTTTTCTTACAATGCAGTGCGGATACTTCATGTGATAGCCAAGATAGTGGAGTACAGACATTTAGGAATAAAAGTACGTCAAAAAAATTTTGTAACTGCTGACGTCATGTCATTTAAGATAATGTATTTTACCAAACAACAATGCGATTTATTTTAGAATTCCGCGATCACGGGACACATAAAGACTCTGGAAAATTATCTGTAAGTTCATATTGTTGTTAAAAGGAAGAATTGTTTAAATTACGTTCATCATTATAAATCAACATGTACGATGTTGTTGATTTTGTTTACAGAAACCGAGTAAAGATGCGGGCGTTGTTGTTGAAACGACTTGTTAAAAATCATTTGTTATTCACGTGGTTTGTCGGAAATCTATGTGCATCTTATTCGAGGCTAGTTTCTTATCTATGTTCGGTGAAATCTACGGAATATATATTTAGATGTGAAATATTTATTTACAGATTATCTGTAGTTTATAAGGATCTATAATTATGTGTAGTATAGTTTATATTTAGTAATTTTCCTGTTTTTGTTCACTGGATGCTTTCTTTAATCCCTCAACGTCAACCTGAGTATATTATTTATTGAAAAGTTCCTAGGTTGTTCATTATTACCCATGCACAAGACCTTATTCTTACTGCGCATGCCCAACAATATTTTTCACTCGTGTTCAAGACGTTTAGGGAGACGTACATACACTCTTATTTTTTACAATTTTTACTTTAAATCATTCACCATTCAGGAAGTTTAATCGCATCAAAAACATTCGTCAGTTTTCATAAACATCGCCAACAGAGAGTATTAGGGTGGTCATTGTCAACAGAGAGTAAAAGGGTGGTGATTTCTAGAATTTCTTAAAATTTACCATAAGTTTGGATCATACGGGGTTTTAGATATTTACAAATTAGAGGTTCCTACAGACTAGACTGTCACATTAATGAAAGAAAATTGTCTGACACTCTTCTCAAACTTCAGTTATATATTAAAGTTGTAGAAAATATTGAAATAAGCGTTGACATTATATCGCAGTGACGTCATTGTTGCGTCTCTGACATCATCGTATTATTTGTTCGCAATTTATTGTATTCCTTGTATGTAGTCATATTCCAAATCTTTATATTTGTACAGATATCGTTACTATTTAATGAATGAAATAATCATAAACTTGTAAATAAATAGCAATTCTGCCTACACATGTGTGCCATCAATATTAGACAAAGCACTTGGTCAAATCTTATGAAATGCGCATGAGCCCATAACGTCATCTGCACTGTTGTACGCATGACAGCATGACAAAAGAAATAAAAGTTTGGTGAAAGTTTTATTTATGTGTTTGGTAATCATTGAGAGATTCGACTTTGATTGATTTGTCAATTTATTGATGTTTAAAACGACATATGGACACATTATAAAAACGAAATTTATCTTGTTACGTTTTATTTTTACATTAAAGAACTTTTGTTTTGCTTTTCATTTAAAGAGAATGTGGAAATGGGAAAAATCGTTTATCGTCGTATTTCTTTATAAATGTATTATTACGAATGATGAAAAAATGTCAATATACTCGAGAGCAGACTACAACTGCAAGGAGCTGTAAAACGTTCCAGAGGTGTAGCGTTATACCCCCATCCCACAGAGGTGTAGTGTCCATACCCCCATCCCACAGATGTAGTGTCCATACCCCATGCCCATCCCCATCCCACAGAGGTGTAGTGTCCATACCCCCATCCCACAGAGGTGTAGTGTCCACACCCCCATCCCACAGATGTGTAGTGTCCATACCCCTAACCCACTATGAAAACAAAACTTAACATAATTAAATCATTACCTTTAGCTAGCCTCTCCTCTCACTTTAATGCAACTTTGAATATAAAAAGACAGAAAAGAAATTAATTTTTTAAAGTGTAATCGTTGTTAAGAATAACAGTGTTCATGATACGCTAACCTTGGTTCTTTCTTCATGTAAAACCTTTCCTCACACTACGGCTAACGTTATCCTGTCAAATGTAAAAAGAGATATGTGTACAATCTATATAAACGTTCTCGTATCAAAAACAATACATACTCTGACACCAACTTAACATGGACTTTAAATACCTCATTTTAACTGGGAATGCATTTCTTTCAATGCTTTTAAGAGAACGCGCTAGTGGAAGGAGAATCCCAGGATACAACACAATGCGGGATGAATGCCCCAGGATTGAATAACGTAGAGAGAACTTAAGGATTTATGTCGGAGGGAGTGGGGAAAGACAGAATTTTAAGAATTGGTGAAATAAAGACTACAGCAAAACAGAAGGAAACAAAAGAAAGAACTCCGGGTCCGGGTAGAAACTTGAAAAGGTTTCATGAGAGCGGGCTCACATTAAATTCTAAACACAATGTTTTTTTCTTAACCAGAACACAACTTACAGTTCGACCTAAAGTAAACTACTCACAAACGTACAGCAATTTCACGGAGACTTTATTGAGATGCAAAAAATCCATAATTGATCATAGTGCACAACCCTTAAAAAAATCCATAAAATACACGCATTGACATCAAAACAATTGCAATGTGAAACAGTTTAGACTTGACACCCACTAAAAACGGACTTGGAAAGCAGAAAACGAAATCTCGGTTCTCCAGATGACGTCGTAACATAAATCTGGGCTCTCCATTCTTGAAAAATAACTAAGGAAATACGTCACGTTGGATTTAGACAAAGTCGTGATGATCACGTGAGTACAATGTTTCCCAGTAAGGTGGAGGAGGATCTTGGCTTTTGCTCATGTCAACATAATCTTTTTTCCTATTGGGTATTTTTACTTCCGCCAAATTGTGACATTGAGGAGGACAAACGTCACCATTATCACGTGACTTGGTTTGTGTTGTAGCGTCTTGTAGCTCAGGTACTGATGCGTTATCTTTTATCTTCTTGGAGAGAAAACCATCTTCAATATTTCGTAGTGATATTTCTTCGTTCGTTTCTATTTTTTCTTGCATCCTTTGCTGTCGTCTTTTCATACGTTTCACACGGTTGGTCTGCAGTAAATAACAAATGAAAACATTGAGTTGACTATTTCTAGTTCATATTTCGTGAAAATCATGAAAAATATTTCAGCCTTTCTACCTTCGTGACCATATTATGAGCCAGCAATGATAAATGGACTGAGGCGAAAAAAGAACATAAGCATGTGAAAAGGTACACTGAAGACATTCCAACAGCAATTTCGCCCAGGTGTTTCGTGATGGATTCACAGCTGGTAGTATCATCAAATTCATACTTTAAACTGCTGTATGACGTAGTCACGGAGCATGCGCAACGCTGTTTGTCACTATCATACGAGCATTTGTTTAATGAAAATATGAAGTTTGTAAGTGTCAAACCGTAATGTGCGACTCCCACTGGCGAGAGAAGAGCAGCGACAGAAGATAATAGCATGCTAAAGATGATCTAAATTTGAAAAGATTTTTAGCTTTTCTTGCTTTTTAAATTATAGCTTGGATATCGATGAAATTCAACAACTTACTGTGAATAAATGTTTTTTCACATAGACTGAAGTAAAGAGGATTCCATTCGCCATTATCTAAACATTATAAAAGAAGTCATCGTTAAACACTAAACAAAAGTCGAGATTATTAACTCAGGAAGATAAGTGTTGAAGTTAACCTTAACTACTGTGACAATTTAAAATCTTAAACTTAAACTTAACACGCGCTGTCTTCATTCATAAACATTTATGCAAAGATAATGTCTTTGAATCAAGAGTTTTCAAAACATGCAACAGCTCAGCAAGCGTTAGTAAATGAAGCGACAAAAATTTCAAATGCATTAGAATGAATATTTTTTTTGCCGTCCCTAACACATGGGACCAATACTGCGAATATAAAAAATATCTGATACGAACACAATTAAATTAAAATATTAGAAAAAATTCTTAAAACTTAGGGTGGAAACGTTTTACTCAAGTAGAAAGACAAAACAATTGATTCCAGTCAAGTGTCAAACTCAGCTAATTTATCGGGTTGAGCCGAACTAATTGATATCAACATGTTATCTGTGTGGTTAGAAAAATAATTAATAGCGAAAAAGAAAGGCTATTGTTTGAGTCTCGATTATCGAACAAACGCAGGTGATTTTTCAAAAGATAAATCAGAAATCTGAACAATGCCAATTTTATATATTGGCTTTATCATGTCCACTCTGTAACACAAGGCTAGACTGTTATTGCCATTCACAAAATTTGCCTCCAGTTAATCGACACTGTGTCCTACACAACTGATTTCAATCCTCCACATTAACCACTTTCAAAACTATGTTTTCGATTATAGCAACTGAACGGCCACGTTAGAACTTTAGTGGTGCATAATTAGGGGTACGAGTTTCAGCTGTTGTTGGGCACAGTTTGAAACGGTTCATAATTGATGCATAAAAAATGAACAAACACAACACAAAAGCCGTTAGAAATATGAAATCATCAGCCACAGCGCTACATATCAAAAGTAAAAATGTACATGAAAACTTACCACAGCGGATGCAACCAAGTCAGGAATTGCAGGTGTAATGTTCCCAGTTGATGAGGTCGTGTTTTTAATGGCATAATGGCCGACAAGAAGTACAACACCAAACGAGAAAATAAATATACCACACAGCGGTTTTAATATCTTCGATTCCTTGAAATTTAAAAATTTGTAAATGCAACAGCTTAAGCTGTATTTCAGCTTCATAGATTCTGCCTTCGCGTCTTCTTTTTCCTTCATTATCATCTCAAACGACATGACTCGTAGGTTACGATCTCCTATAAGTGCAAATTGTACGAGTTCAAGTATGTGCAAGAATCAATTCTTGAGCAGTTAACTTGACGATGAGATTAAAATTTAAACTTGTTCTTCAGCAGTCAACTGGCGACCCTGAAATGTATAATTTACATTAAAAAAAGTATCTTGTCAATGCTAATCTTCTATTGCAACAAAAGTAAACAATGTGAGACGGACCGCACGTGTTCCTTATCATTATGTAAACTTGAATGCCTGTCGACAGCCTGTTCAACATGGTGAGTTGGATTTTTAGGAACCCACCGAACAACCTTCAATGAAGAATATTATACAACAACACATAAAATACAAATATATACGTACCTTACTGAGCAGAAAAAGAAAGTTTTCGATGCTTCACAGTTAAGCTACTTGGAGTTTCTTAACCTTCAACGCGATTAACAAGAATTGAACAAGCTCAAAAGTGAATATTACACTCTGTCGGCGTCCCTGCGATAATGAAAGCTAAAAACGAACGTTAAGGCTTCAAATATTATTGAAATAATGGCGAAGCATCTGCATCTCCACTTCACGCATGTCAAATCAATCAAACGAAATTAGCATCAAAAAGACGTTGCTTTGTTATGTTAAATTACGCATTTACAACACACGTGTTAACTATTATCTTTTCCGTTCATTAGAAAACATTAAAATATTAAAATGACAGATGAAGAACGGGTGGTTTTGAAGATGAAAATATCTCCGACAATGAACTGAATTTTCCTCACCGACCTTACACTAGCTATGGGGAGATCGCATCTTTTGGCATAATCGAAAGGTATGATGTGCTCCAGCTCCATGGTCATTGGTCAGAAGCTGAGGTCAAGCAATGTCTGGCCTGTAGCTCAGCCAAGAGAGTTATGGTAGGAATTTATTAGTGAAAACTAAATCATCTGAACATTTTCGTTTCCAAAATCATTGGAGATTGTTTTTTTAAATTCGAACATGCTCATAAAGATATTCATAATACCTTTAAGCATAATATCACTGCTAAAATTCATTAATTAATATTCTGGTTCTTGAAAAAGGTCTTTGTTTCGCCGCAAGTTACATTAACGCACATTGGACATCTCAACGGCAGCTGTGTTGAACAAACTGTATTTGATTCCAAATGTGACTTCACTATATCAGCCATAGCCTTGAAAAAACATCCAGAATAGAATGATTTTTCACTCCAAAAATAGATACGCTAAGCGGAGACTGACCTTAATAAAAACTGGATTATCATTTAAACTGGAGGAGCGACGTATAATTTCAACACCAGCCTAAATATGGAAAACGAAAATTCAAGAAGAGATTCAACTAATTTTTATAAGTTAAATTGTCTTTAGTTAACTGTGTCACACAGCTAGCAGATTAAGATTTACGTTTGCAAAAAGATAACCTTCCATTTTCTTGTTTGTAACCAGTTTTAACGCAAAAATCTCATCAAATAAAAAGTGTTGCACAGAAAAGATGATGAACTGACCTTCTTTGCAGTCTCCTCCATGTATTCAATGTCAAGTTCATAAAGTGTTTCAATATGATCGGATGTAAACGCTATGGGAACAAGTAACAAATATTTTTCACCATTTTTGCTCAATCCTTCTATAGAATCTTCAGTCTGTGGACCAAGCCACGGAAGTGGTCCAACCTGTAACATAGCAATGACGTAAGCAATGATGATGACGTAATGTTGCAAATAACAGAACTCATGATGAGGCAATATTATAAATGACGTTGACTGAAATGACGTAATACATTGATGACGTAAGGCTATCAATGGTGACAATACTAACAATGCGTACTTTTATAGAGAAGTACAAATTGATACATTGTTAGTGGTTAAGCAAAACGTGTCATTTATGATAAAACAGTGTGCGAATTAACGGTGTGCAATGTGCAATTTGCACATCGTTTTAGCTAAAATGAAGACAATTGCACATCACTTTTTCAAACGATGTGCAAAAATCAGCGGTTTTAACGAAAAACACTGTCGTAAATCATATGAATTTGTTCACGTTTAAAAATATTAATTTAGCAATTAGCGCTATATAATAATTAACGTAATATTGATTTGATTATGTCTCTAAAGAAACACTTTTGTCAAAAAAATTGCACATGGTTTTTTTTGAAATAATTCGCACACTGATAAAAGTATATATATTACGTCATCAAAACGCGGGGCCTCTTAAATTTCTTCTTGATAGGTTAGGTGTAAATTAGACACAAGTTCTTATTTCTTTGTTAATAAAATGACCTGGGATTTCTTGAATTTATCTCCATGGGCAATGAATTTATCTCTATGTATGTACTATGTAATACATTCAAATATGAGTGGCCTCCTGCTGGAAGAACTAGTATTTTTCATGTAGAGTTTGTTAAAATTAAAAAATTATACAAAAATATACCTTTGATTGCCAAACAAGTCTGTATGGATTGCTAAATTGTAATTTATTCATGACTGCATGGACTGTTGAAGCAACCTCAGCAGGATATGGATCACCACGATTGACAACCTGCATCAGAAATGATTACTTAGTTATTATTATGTGAGTACATGTGAGTACATGTGAGTACATGTGAATACATGTGAGTACATGCAAGTACATGTGAGTACATGCGAGTACATGTGAGTACATGTGAATACAGGACTAATTGTAATCATGAAAACTTACGGACATTGGTAGTGAATGAGCTGAAAATAATATTACAACCCTTTCTCTAACGGATTCTGGAAATTTTGTCAATTCATCTTGAATGTTTGTAGCAAATGCCTAAAAATTTTTTACTTGTTCAGCAGAAAATATTTTTTAGAAAAACAACAATAACGCTGTGAAAAGTTTCCACCTCAACAAGTCCATGATGAGTAGGCCATCTATCAATTACACTCCATTTTACATTTGAATTAAGATTTCTTTTCTTATAGAAACGATAAATTGCATTCAAACTGCTACCAGTGGTTGAGCAAGAATACTGCGGATATTGTGTAAATGCAACAACTCTCTCAATTTCATCTCTGCGAATATGGTTAAAAAAACATTAAAATAAGTCTAAGAATGAGTTAATGATGAGTTGATTATAGACCATGTTCATTGAGGGGGGTTGAAATGGATAGAAATGGATACCTTTCAATATCCTCTAAAGTATCTTCTGTTAAAGGATGAGCATATCGAAATCCAATGTAACATTTATGAGGAGCTAAATATGTTGAACATCATAAAAAATGGTCATCAATAAAAAAGCCTTGCATATAAATAAACTCACATGAAGTATACTGACCAGTTTGAGGACTTATGTCATCAAGGATTTTAACCATTCCTTCTCCTTGTTTTTCAGTCCATTTCCTGATGGGTGAACCACCTCCAATTTTATCATATTGTTCTATAATCTTAGGTGTTCTTCGTTTTGCAATCCATGGGGCTAATCGACTGCAAGGAAATATTGGAACTAATTGCTCAGTTCATCAACAAACTTAATTCAACCGCACCAAAACACATTCATTTATACCTCTGAGCTGGTAGTGGTATGAGATCTTTATCAGAGAATAAGCGAAACAAGAAATCATGAACCTCATCCAAAGTACTTGGACCACCCATATTAACCAACATTATCCCTGTCTTTGCTTTTTCTCTATTGTTGAAGACACATAAATATTTCTAGAAATGGAACTACGTCCACTATGATCTACAATGATTACGGAATCATTTGAATAGATAGTTTTCCTTTTAAAATGGAATGCTGATAGACAAAATGTTCATGAAAGAATGCATTAATACATTATTCATAATACGACTGTATTGATTTGTATTTATTGATTCTGAATAGTGTTTGACAATGTTAAAAATTCTGCTCTTTTTACTTTATTTCAAAGACATTGAGAAATGCGTTATGAAGTGTTACATAACATTCTAACGTCGGTGAACATTCCAACGTGGGTGTGTATAGATTTATTAATACTGCTGTAAGCCGTATTATTCTAACTAAAGGAAGCTACTCAAATCATCCTACCTTTCATTTTTCATATTTTCGTTCAATTTACACGATGAATGAATTTTTCGCGTCCATACCAAATTTCTTGCTTTCTGTGGAGCGGTATAACTTGATAGAGGTCCATTACAATTATGTTGTGACACTCTTACAATACTTATTCTTAATTCTGAATAGAGAAAGAGCAGTTAAGAACAGCCGCGTACCATGAAGCATTATGTAAAGGATGAGGTTAACTTACTGGTAAGTAAAAATCTTGGCAGCATACTCAAATTATCCTCAATTCTGTCAGAAACAAAAAAAATATAGATTATAGACATTTGAGGATAACGTTCACAAACCGGAAATACCCCGGGTCATATCATGTTCCTTGCGCGATTTATGCTAATTTCAATGTGAGACTCATATCTGAAATGACATCAAAGTTAGTTTTAATTAATAAGCAAGTAAAATTTCAAAATGATTAAGAAATAAGACACAAAGCACTTGAAAAGCCGCTAAAAAGACTTTATCAAAGCCATATAATAGAAATACGTTGACAATAAATGAGTATTTATTTCAAGTCGGATTAATAAATGTCAAAAAGATAAGCATCTCCCATTGTCTACAAAAAAAGCGAAAAACAAAATGAAGGTATCCATTAACATTTGTCATAGCCATATAACTTTATAAGACTATAAATAACATGATTGTTGATCGACGTTACCAAACAGTAGCGTAATGACATGAATTTGTACTATTTGTCTTGTTATCTGTGGCGTGTCGTTGTGGATAGCCATCACCTTCAATAAATATCTTTCAGTGTGTATTTTTTACGAATCTTTCCAAAGAATATGATCGTCGGTCTTATCAAAACGTGGATCGCCTAAAGAAATTAACGCAGGTACGTTGACAAACTTTGATAGACATGCAACAGCAACTATCGACTGCGGAAGAAATGCAAATGAATTTTTAAAAGAATGTTCCTTCTTTCGAAGACAACATCTTTTTGCCAATGTATTTGTTCTTATACATTAAATATACGTTTACAAATGCAAACAACCTTGTAAGTTTAATGTTATCTCCGGTGGATAAAGTCTTTCAATGTTCTCTGACTACACAATGTTAACATTGGTATTATATTATCATATATAATGTTCTTGGCAAGACGAAATTAATTGTGTGTGTAAGGAAGCTTTTCTTTATAAGTATAACTAATAAACTAGGTGAGACACAGTTCATAAAAACATGTGGTTTGGACGATATGTAAAACAACTACCTTAGGGATAATAGTCAATTCTCGTGTAAATCACATGTTTTTCATGCATTTAGTTACTGCATTCTAGTTCGTTAATGAGGGTTTTGGGAAAGATAGACAGTTTAGTGTTGCTGTTATAGATATTTCATCTACATAGACATCATTTAATATGAACGGCGAGGCGTTGGAATACATTATTCTTTCTATCTAAACATTCGTCCATTAAGCCAAGAATCAATTATCTATTTCGCGTTTATGGTCTTACTTTACCGTAAGATTAAAAGCATTTTGTTAAATTCATATGTGTTGAGGCGTTGTCAGATGAAATGTTTAAATTGCACGAAAAAATGCAAGTTTTTTTTATAAATAATATTATGTATATTTTGCACGTTTAAAGTCACAATTATCTCAATAAAATTTACCACTTCTATCTGCAACAGCAATAGTGAAATCGAAATAAGACCACGGAGAAAAATTACAAATGTCGAATTTTGCTAATGCTAGTTACAATACGCAACGGCCAGCTTGACAACATCAATTATTTCTGTGTGAATAACGTTAATTCATGACATACTTTTAAAAAAAAGCATGAATTGTTGATAAAACTAGATTATTGTTGATTTTATGTTATAGTCATTACTCTGTAGTACAAAACTTGTAGCTTGCACGAAGAGCCCATTGGTAAGAACAACTTTTTAGTTATAAAAAAATGTCTGACAAAAACGAGTGGGCAGTTTCATTGATAAAATTATCTTAAAAAATTTAAAAAGTAAAGATAAAAAAGAGAAATGACAAGCAAATGTCAATTGACTTTTCTTTGAGGCAAAAGCGATGGCTCAATTAATCAATTTTACGTATACAGTAAATTTTTTCCGTCTAAATAATACATACATCTTATCAACAGAGTGCAGCCCCGTTCAATGAGTTCAAACATAAAGATAACTCAGCTGTAGATATGGATCGAAAAGAAAAAAAAATCTTACAAGGTGAACTGAACTTTTCGAAGTATTTATGTTGGATTGAGTCATCAGTTGTTGTTGTGTTCTATTATGTCTGTTCATTATAATATACTGGAAAAAGACTTTTAATTACTGTATCATTCAGACAATGTGTTTAACTAAAAATACATTTTATTCACAGATGTAAATGTGCCCGAATGCACAGGAATTGATGCGCCAATGTTAATAAAGCAAGACATTATTGCTGATGAAATAACCTTTAAAGAGAAAAGTGAAAAAAATGAACATGCGAATGGAAGTTATCAAGGTATTGATTATGAAAAAGTAAAAGAGCTACAATTTTTTCTAAACACTGTGACAGTCACCAAAGAAACACCAGACATTTGATTTTCGAACCTTAACACAACGCAAACACTTGATAACGCGGATGATTTCAAGTGTTGCAATACCTAAGCTATAATAAGAAATCTTGAAACGTCAACTAGAAATTTCTGCTTTTCAATTGATTGTACTTAATTCATTGGAAGCTTGTTTCGTAAAACATAATTATTTAGGGAAAGAAATCTTTTCTCGAGGTATGAAACGTGAGTTATATTTCAGCTAGGAGAGCAAACGATGAGGAAACGAACGCTTCCAAGCAGAACTCAAGCAAAGAGAGCAGTCACGTAGATAAAAATCCTGAGTTAAACAAAGAGTCAGAGGTCGACACAACCATCAAGGATACAATTGAACATGGCAACTTGAAGAGAAGTTTTCATACTGAGAAAGTTGACGATGCAAACAACAACATTCAACATGACAATCCAGAGATGAAGAAAGATGGCCGACGTAGAACAAGATTTAGTTCCGAAATCACAATGCAACCAAAATTAAATCAACCACACAGTGTTGATATGATCATTATGATGGTATGCGCATTAATTACTCACGCTAATTGCCCTCAAATTAAGAACTTTTTTTAATGAACTAGTCGTGGGAAGATCTGCCTTTGATGTTTTCCATGGTGATCTATTATTTTTCATAGGAATCTGACTCCAATGAAATCCATCCAAACAAGTCACGTGATGTATCATCAACCAACACGCACCGAGAGACCACTGTACCTACTAGTCATCCCCAGTCTCCCAGCAGCTTTCTTTTACTTACAGCAATCACCTGTGTGTGCTGCCCAATGATTGGTCTGTTTGCAGTCTACAAATCTGTTGCAGTAAGTCCATAAATAATGTTTACCAGATTTGTGTCAATGTCGTCATTCTAGCATTAAGATAAGTCTCTTAGTGCTTGTAGATGTAGATCGTCCAGGTTAGTAGAGTCCTGAGAAGGACTGTTGTTGTCGTTGTTGACTGACGTTTCGACAACCTTAGCGGTAGTCATTTTTTTTGACTCTGAAGATGACTACCGCTAAGGTTGTCGAAACGTCAGTCAACATCAACATAACAGTCCTTCTCAGGACTATACCAACCTGGACGATCTACATTTACAAACATGTAACAAAACTCCCGGGTTCAAACCATTTACTTTATAAGTCTCGTAAAGTCTTCAGAGTTTGCTTTACGACATGTTTGTTCTCTCATTATTAGGTAAAGCAGTCTGTGCAAAAAGGTGAAATACAACAGGCACATGAAGCTTCAGCGCATGCTCGACAATTGGGTATACTCACCGTGTGTGTGGGATTGGTCTTTGTCGTTGCCATAGTAATAATAACACTTATGGCCACAATTCTTGTTGAGTAAAAGGATAAATAGTTCACAGTGATTATCCCAGATTTGTAATTATATTCCCAGATAAAAATTCAGTAAACATATTGATAAATGTAGTTTTGGCACTCCATGCAAAATAGATTGCGCTTTGGGAATAAAATCTAATGTGAAATGTTCATAGTCCAACAAATGTATTTTGCTGACTACGAGATATTATTATATATGACGAGTAAAAGAATCGTATGGTTGTTTTGTAACCAGATATCAAAATATTTCGTATCGCTATCAATAGGTCACATAGGGTATAAACGTATTGATAGCGTCCAAGTTGAACGGTCCAACGTACAAAATTCTTGTACCAATGTCGACCAATATGTTTGTATACTGGATGGTCATTACCTTGTATGCAATTGAGTGCAGCAAAGCTTTAAATCCAACAGAAGTAAACGTCTGCAGCAGGAACGAAAGGTGAGAAGCCACTTATAAGCATCGCATAACGAGACAGCATGAAATTCCTACACGAAACGATTAAATAACATGTTCAGTTCGACTATGACACACAATAGTTCAGTATTCATATTGAAGAAAAAATTGCGTATTGAAGAAAAAATTTAAAACCGTTCGAAAATAATACATCACTCAACTAAACATATAAGAAGAGATGAGATTATACATGAGGAAAGTGCACTGAACTGATCTATAAAACATTCAATGTAGGCAACAGGGGGGAATATTTGACGAAGAACTCTCCAGAAAATTAGTAATAAAGGTTCACAGAATTATGATGATATTTTAAAGTAAAATATGCTTTTGTAGCTACACAGTTAACGTTGAAAAAACACGGAAGATTCGCGTGAGGGAAAAATACAAAGTCTTTTGTTGGTCTTGGACTCGATGCACTAAATATAAGTATATAATGATTTATGAATATTACATTTGTTTTGAGATTTTTGAGATAACATGCAAGTCAAAGGCAAAGTCTTTCTCTTGAATTGTGCATTATCATTAAGATAAATAAAACTGATAAAAACATTTCGTTGTTCATTCACATGAAGATGGGTTGAGAAAGAACAGTTATACACTGTACAAGAAAGAAGGACGAGAATAGTTCATGAATGTTGTACGGGTTGGAGAAAACAAGGAAACGGTTGTCCAATTGGTAGGCATGTCGTGAAACACATAAAAACATTCAAAATTTTAATTGATTTTGAGGCAGTTCAATATAGCTACATTTTCTTAGCAATTTGTGACACATACGGATGCCAACATGGACGTTGCACTCGGCCAAACAAATGTGAATGTTATAAAGGTTTTTATGGACCAGCATGCACAAGAGGTACAAAGAGAATAAGTGTGTTGCTTTAAATCGATGACTTTAATTTAATGTTACCAACATTTTAGCGTGTCCTTCTCATAAATATGGCGAACATTGCCGACATGACTGCAAATGTAAAAATAACGCAATCTGCGATTCAAAACACGGTACATGCAATTGTACTGAGGGATGGTCAGGGTTGATTTGCAACACGGCGTGTCAACCAGGGACATTTGGAAGAAATTGTACCTTACATGTCAATGTGTCGTCAACAATACGAAGAACGTTTGTGATAAGAAAAATGGTCAATGTCGTTGTAAAGCAGGATATAAAGGTATAAGGTAAAGAAAGAAAATTTTATATAATATAAGAGAGAGTAAAACCTGGTAAGACATCATTTTTATGGAGATATTAATCCTCAGGATTTAAGTGTGTTTGGATCACTAGATGTAGTTCATTATTAAGGTGTTCTTGAAAAAATATAATCGAATAATCTGCACTTACTGAGAGCCTGCTTTTAAGAATACTTTTAAGAAGTTTTTTGTTTCGGAAATAAAAACGAGTATCTAGTAAAAAAAGAAAAATTGCACATGTTTTTAGAAGAACCATCACAGTAATGTCTGGTATCTTTTCTGGCATTACTATCATGTTATTGATGATTTCGATGTGCATTTTTTGTTGGCTAGATGTGAAGAGAAATGCGAAAGTGGTTTCTATGGAGATGGTTGTCATGCTAAGTGTCAATGTCAGAATAATGGAAATTGTAGTCATATTGATGGAAGTTGTACATGTCCCCATGGATGGACGGTAAGATCAAACATTGATGAAATTATTTATATAAAAGTACTTCACAAATTACCAAAACAATCACAAAGCAAGAATGAAATACAGCAAAAAGCGGCAATTATAATTAATGATGATTATGAAGAACCTTCTTAGAATTGCTAAGTAATCATGATATTTCAAACATAGGGAATTATTTGCACGGAAAAATGTCCGCAAGGGTATTATGGTAGAGAATGTACTTTAAAATGTAACTGCACAAACTCACCATGTCACCATATTTCTGGGAAATGTCGTTGCTTGGATGGTTATATCGGCAAGAGGTATGACGTCATGTTCGGTCTGAAAAAAATGTTTGAATGAATTAGTATTTGACGTATACTTTCAGATGTGAATACCCATGCTCAAACAATACGTTTGGTCATAAATGTAAGAGGCAATGTGAATGTATCAATAACAGCACATGCGCAGTAGACACGGGGGAATGTAACTGCTCGAGAGGATTTATTGGTGTACATTGTGAGCAAACGTGTCCATCAGGATCATCTGGGAATGATTGTAAAAAGAAATGCAACTGTACAATTGGTCAGGGAAGATGTAACCCATTCACGGGTAATTGCAGGTAATCCCATTGAACTATAATAAATGGAACGCTACCTGTAATTGAAAAGCCTGATAATTTTTTGAAGCCAAATTTTACACCCAGACAAGCGTGTGTAATCAATCAATTTTCACTCCGCGAGAAAATCTCAAAACACTAAACACGCGTGTCTGGGATAAAATCTCGCGTGTCTGAGTGTAGGATTTGGCTTCAATTATTTGCTTCGGGTAGCGTTCCATGTATTTTAGTTCAATATGTAATTCTGTTGTTGTGTTAATGAACAGCAACTAATTTCATGAGATCTTTCATAATGTCTTTCTTTGTCAGATGTTATCCAGGGTACAATGGTAGTCATTGCGAGGATAAATGTCCTGAGGGAAAATACGGCCCTGGATGCAAAGGATTGTGTCGTTGTCGAAATAATGCTACGTGTAGTATAAATGACGGATCATGTGACTGCAAGGATGGATGGATAGGAGTCACGTGTTCCAATCCATGTCCAACAGGGTAACATGAAGTAGCGTTTCTAGTTGACGTACATTAGGTTAGCACATTAATACTTTATGTAGCTCATTGCACAAATATGTCTTCTATTTAGAACTTACGGTAAAAACTGCATGAAAAAATGTGAATGTAAAAACGGTGCAGATTGTCACCGTATTAATGGCCGCTGTACGTGTCAAGGAGAATGGAAAGGAAAACATTGTGATAAAAGTATGGAGCATAGCGATATGAATAACGGGGATAGTTGACAATTTCAAGTAAAATATACCTGATTTTTCTCATGTAGAATGCCCACAGTGGAAGTATGGTGAAATGTGTAAGAAAAATTGTACATGTGTTCGGAATAATTCCCTCAGGTAGACATATGACATATTTTTGCCCGACTGTTCATCTGTATTTCATCAAGAGCACGTGATGAATGATATTGAAAATATTCCAGTTGTCATGGTGGAAGCGGTCAGTGTCGATGTAAAGATAAATATATTGGCAGGAATTGCAATGATTCACAAGGTAAAATAAAATCAGTTTTTAATTTAATTTTTATTTTAATTTGAACGTTTATGTGCGTTGCAAACATGATTTTCTGCCTTCTGTAGTCTGTGAGAAAGGTTTTTATGGCAAAACATGCAAAACATGTCCTTGCAATGGAAGAGGATCCTGCGATATCGACCAAGGTACCATAAAGTGTTTCTGTGATGATGGATATGAAGGGGACAAATGTGAATATAGTAAGTACTCACAGGGATATTTTCTAAAGATACATTTTTTCAAAGTGTGTGCCTGACGTCGAGTATAATGTCTGTTTTCTGCTGATATTTTTCAGATTGCATTTCAGGAAAGTATGGTTCTAGATGTCAACAGCAATGTCTGTGTCGTAAAAACGCACAGTGTGATCACGTGAACGGTTCATGCAACTGCCTCCAGTCTCCTGGTTGGACAGGAAGATTTTGTGACCAAGGTGGAATGAGACAATGTCAAAATGAATGACAACCCTTGACTGTTTATAGAACTTATTTTCCCCACGTAGGATGTCCGTCACAAATGTTTGGTACAAACTGCCAACAGAAATGTCAATGCAAGAAAAATGCAACGTGTGATCACGTGAATGGCGTATGTAACTGTCAAGCCGGGTGGAGAGGGACAACTTGTAATAAACGTAAGATATTTTATCGTTGCCATTGCTTGAACATCAAACAATCAGAGAATTTTGATTGATTCCTCATGCCGTAGAATGTACACGAAACAAGTATGGCAGAAACTGTGAGTTAGATTGTCAATGTCATGTGACCAACACGTTATCATGTGACCCAGTCTCGGGTAAATGCAACTGTAAAGCTGGTTGGACTGGAGACTATTGCTTTGAAGGTAATTCTATTTAATTCTATATGAACAGAGGTTTGTATAAATATGTTTATATATATATAGAGAGAGAGTTGCTTACTTTGAGTTATTGATGTTCTTTTGTTTAAGAATGTTATCATTTCTTCTATGGTCAAAACTGCATCCAAGAATGTCGTTGTAAGAAAGAGACAACATCCTGGTGTCATCCTGTTACAGGAAAATGTCTTTGCTTTCCGGGATGGCAAGGTCCACGATGTGACAAAGGTTGAATGACTTGTTTATGATATGGCGACTTTAATAAGAATTTCAAACCGTCCATCAGAAAAACACTTGCGATGTTTCAATCATTTCCGACATTCATCGGTAGTTCCCAACGCTGTCTTTAAATCACAAATCCTTCTTCTACAGTGTGTGAACAAGGCAAGTTTGGTGACAGATGCAGGTTAACGTGTAATTGTAGCAAACCACTCTTTAAGAAAGACGTCTGTCATCATGTGAACGGCACGTGTTTCTGTACAGATGGTCAATCTGGCAAATACTGTAATCTAAGTATGACAAAAGATATTAAAGTCACGATCCTATTCTTCCAATATGTTAATGAAATATTTGCATTTTCTAGCTTACCTGCAAACAGGCGCTCAGCGAGGTACCTATCAAAATCCTGCGACAGTGATTGGTCCAATGGCAGCTATTCTTGTCACATTGATCATAACAGTCTCCATAATGGTAGTTTATATGAGAAGAAAGCACTTGCGCAAAAAAGCTAAATTTTCGATGAATGAAAACATACCAGATACTGAAGGTAAATACAACACAATCCAGTAACGAAACTTTGCAATCCAACCTTCATTCAATCGTTTCATTTGTTATTCTAGTCATGGTTAATCCCATATTTGATGATGGAGTGGAGGTATTAAGTCACGTGATGAAATCAGACAGTAAGTCATATCACGTGATAAAAACGAAAAACATGTTTCTCAACATATCTTTCTGAGAATTATATTTACATAAACTTCACGTGCGCATGTACATTGGAATATATAAACATTAACACATCTTGGTGACTTGGTCCTAGAAATCTTTTGTTTTGGTCCTAGAAATCTTTTGTTTTGGTCCTAGAAATCTTTTGTTTTGGTCCTAGAAATCTTTTGTTTTGGTCCTAGAAATCTTTTGTTTTGGTCATAGAAATCTTTTGTTTTGGTCATAGAAATCTTTTGTTTTGGTCATGGAAATCTTTTGTTTTGGTCATGGAAATCTTTTGTTTTGGTCATAGAAATCTTTTGTTTTGGTCATAGAAATCTTTTGTTTTGGTCATAGAAATCTTTTGTTTTGGTCATGGAAATCTTTTGTTTTGGTCATAGAAATCTTTTGTTTTGGTCATGGAAATCTTTTGTTTTGTGTTATAGATTCGTACGATAATATTGCTTATGAATCGTCAACGACCCATGAAGATTCTACTGGGGAAAATGATAGCTGTGTTGATGACAATAAAGTGATTTGTTCACCCACAAAAACAGAGGCGCAGACAAATTGTCCAGATGCTAACAAAGACACAATGATAAATCCTATCTATGATTTTGGTTATAAGTGACAAAACTTGCTAAAGAATACAAATTCTCGCAATACACGTAAATATATTAATGATATTTTGCTTTTGATTTCACGCACGATAGTCAAATAAAATAAGAGTAACGCGCTAAAAATATAATTTTAGTTTTCATTCGGTAAAAGAATATTTACCTTAAGTGAAGTATTGACTAACTCAATCATTCTATTCATATCTTCGCTTAGTTTATTTAAATATTTATAGTGCCGAGGATGACGTCACTCATGACATCACTCTTGTCACTGGTTTCCAGGCCGTATACCTTGCGACTTGAAGTAATCAACACATTGTTTCGGAACTTCAGCCAGCACAGCCTTCGCGAGAGCTACAGGATCCTTAAAAATGTGGAATTTGTTAAAGACCATTCATAGTAACTCACAACGACTCATAACAAATCACAATTACAAATAAAAACCAACAAGATTAAGAAAATAAGGTCGATATTTACGTAACAAAACATAAAAAAATAATGTCAGTCGTATTTCTAGATAAGAAAACGTCTCATGATATTACGGCGTGGGGGGGGGGTGATTGTTGACAGTCATCAACGAACATGATATTACGGGGGGGGGTTATTGTTGAAAGTCATCAACGAACGAACATCATTATCGTAACTACTTAACCTGTTTAAAGTCACGAAACGGCACAAACTGAACAATATCTCTGACAGCACTGCCGTGACGAGGACTGCTTAGACTAAAAAATAACAAAATTTAACCACCACTTTGCAATTATTCAAGAAATGATGTTCACATGCATATATCACGTGATACTAACAATCCTTCATCACAATCCAATGTATTCATATCAGTAAAGTCAGCTTGTCCAACACCGACGATAATTACTGACATTGGTAGCTTTGAAGCACGCACTAAAGCATCTATTGCATCCGACATATCTGATAACACACCATCTGTTAACAGCAACAACACCAGATACTGTAGACAGAAAACATAAAGAAAATAATTATTTCAATTCTTGGACTAATCTCAAACTACACAACGAACATAAACACGTACTAATCATCAATAACATAAACATGCAATATCATTATTTTCAATTAAAACATCCATTTCTATTCTATAAATACAAAACGACATAACCATTAAAACGTACTGATGAAGTTCCAACCAATTTCTCAGCAGATTTTGCGATGAGATTGATGATAGGCGAAACGTTAGTGGGTCCATATAACTCAATACATGAGATACAATTTTGATAAGCACTAACAACACCTGCAATTTCTGTGAGACAGGTGACATTGTTTAGGGATGTGTTTTATTGTGTAAAAAGCTTGGCCATGAATACACTACACAGACCTTGACATGAGGGATTGTTTGGGTTAAAATTGAGAGCAAAATCGTGGGCAACACGATCGTAATTGGGAGGAAGTTTCGCACCAAAACCATACGCAGGAAACATCTTGTCACTTGAAAGACATTTAGCAACATTTATTATTGACTGCAATCCATTTGCGAAAAACAATGATTGAAAATCACGAGTAAACCTTACCTATCATAATCTCGACACACACTGCCAACAGCAACCAAAGCTTGGACATATTCGTTGGGACTGTAAGGACTGATAAAATGGAGAGATGTTGGATTGGAAGGATGACCGTTAGATGCTGTGAAATCAACTCCAACCTATGTATAAAGAAAAAAGGTTAAAAATTAATAAATGTTGAAAACAATGTGTTCAAGAATAATTTGCTTACAGAGAAATTTACTTGACAACCACCCATAATGTAATCAAGAAAAGTAAAATCTTTCCGAATCTAAAAGCAATAAGTTAGGATCATTTTTCGAGATCTAGAGAGAAATATTAATTTATGTTATCAAGCAAGAGAAATTTTTAAAGACATACACAAAAACTTGACAGATAAAGAACACCAGAATTGACATATTTCTTCTTTTTAGCTTTCTTTTCTTCATTGACAAGAGGAAAAGAAATCTGCAAAATTAATTTATCTTTGTAATTTTAATAAACCGTGGATATTTCAACCAAGGACAGTAGAACAACTGTGAACATACAGGCAGTGGATAACAAGACAACCATGGACATTAAAACAATGAAAAAAACCATGGCATAGATAATCTTCATGTGAGTATTATTAAAATATTTCTTTATTATGCACCTCATGATCTTTTCCACCTGAAAGTTCACGTAAGGTCACCTCAAATCCACCAATCACATCATGCTCAGTGTCTTTGTCCCAATCAAAACATTTCACCTAAGAATATAAGTCAATGCTAACAAGCACAATGATGTATCTACATGGTATGTTTATGTACTAATGAGGATATGTTGAGTACATATGTATTGGTGAGTACTTTCATGTTCACATTAAAAGTTTGAACTAAAAATGAAGGTAATATAAATTTTATGTAATTAGTACCATGATCTTCTTGTCATAGTCACCATTACATAACTCAGAGATTGGAATCTCGATCATTTTAAATGAAGGATTCAAAGTATTTTTACAAATCTAGAAATAAAAAATGAAGAATTTTCAGTATGTAATTTTAAATTTCAAAAATTTTGAAGACATACCTCAGTTTTGTGAACAGGCAGGTTGCTTCCGTCAGGAAGTTGCTTAGAAATGACTAAATATGGATCAGATTTACCAAGAATGTCCTATCAAAATATTATAGAATGAAAAAAACAACATCAGCTCCACATAGCAAGTGTTTGATAAATGCTTCATAAAGTGCTCAATCCATATAAGTTTTGAAACAGTTTACCTTTTTGTCCAGATTCTTTCCATGAAAAAGCAATTGAACTATTTCATTGGAGTCATTGAGTTCTTCTGCAACAACCTACATAAGACAATTTACTATCATCCAGAATGGAAATTTGCCTTAACTTCATATGCAAGATTTGAAATTTGCATGCACAAATACACAATTTTCACAAAATTTCCCACCCCAGATCTCAGGTGCTCAAGGCAAACTTTCCAGTTTGTGCAATCACCATCATCAATACTGTATATTGCATGACAAGAAAAAAACAAATGTTTACCAAATCATAAACATTTACTCACTGTAATAGTGCCAGCATTTTTTTTATCTTTTATTATCAACTTTTCAGTGAAGCTTTTCCTGGACACAATCTCAAAAGAAATTACAAAAATGAGACCCAATTATCTTGTTGGTGACATGAATTGTATACATACTAACTTGACCAAGGGTGCACTCCATAGAACCTAAGTAATCGTCGTCATTTAACTTTTTCGTTTCGTTATCCACATCGTAGACAGTAAACTTCAGTTTCTGCACCATTTCAAAATAATAATTCACAGAAATGCTCTTCGAAAATTCCGGGTTCAAATTATTACCAACTCGTTCCGTTCTACCATACTGTAAATATATTATACAAAAATATAACATTCATTCTTTGATTCTAAAATTCTTTTTAAATCTGCATTGGTTGAGTTTGGATGACAGTTCGAAATTCTAATCACAGAATTGTTCGTTCGTAAAATATAATTGTTCACCAACTTCGCTCCTTACGTACCTCTGTCCAATGTTCATCTTTAAAAATGTACACTGCGCATAATGGGTCTGATTTTGAAAAGGAATCTTTATCCAAGAGTCCTTTACAGGAGATATGCAAAGAAACCTTCGTCACGCAGGTTTCCATAACTAAAGGCGATTTAAAAGAAACAAATACTGAATGGTTATTCAACTGAAGTAAACAATAAACAACAAATAAACACACCCAGCTTTCTTCGTCATCATTCGGATGTGTTTCGAAAATTGCCGTAAATGTCACTGATCTCATTAACCTGAAGCAGCAACCAACAGATCGTCTGAAGAAGAAGATTAACCATAACTAATATACCATGTCAACCGGCGTACCTATCATAGATAGACATATTTACCATAGACTGAAGACATATCATCATGTGTTTGCCGACAAGGATGCATCATATGCAAGGGAGTTGTGGTTAACAGAGATTCTAAATAAATGATCATTTCAGATTTATGAATGAAAACGAACTTCAGATGATTTTAAATATCACTCATCAATACTAGTTTTAAAAACAGATATTCAAAGCAGGTCATATTATAAATATTAGTAAAGAATTAGCTAGCATGAATGAAAAATTTCTTGTAGAAATCACGTCTTATCTCCCGCTGTGGTAGCACTAGGGGTCCTGTTGCAATCGCTTTGGCAACATTCCGCAAAATATTGGTAAACAGTTTCAACAGTTTTGACAACACTTTACATGTTTCTCTAAACGGTAAGTTAAAGAATATTTTAGAAGAAACTACGAAATAGAATGAAATAGAAGGATAAAGCGAAGATCTTTACAAATTAACGTACGGTTGGAGAAATGTAGAAGACAATAATTTGTACGATGATTATAATAATAGAAACAAATTATATTGCGTATTTACTGTCGTCCATATCATCTGTCAGACGAATTTCGCCATTTAGTTACGGCGACAAGAATACATACAATTTGTTGGTTTGTATATGATTGTTTAACGTAGAAATGAACCGACGTTAGATCTTCTCAAAATATTATCATGGAAATTCGTTTCTAAAATAAATAGTCAGCAAATCAACAAACAAACAATTGAAATTCTACGAGAATTACATCAAAAATTGTCTAATAAAACTTTACAGTATGTAGACATGGAAATACGAAACATTTTGGGGGTCTTTTGTAGAAACATTAAAGATGACTTCCTCAGATGATTTCGATGACATACTGAATGGACTATCTAATGCTGATTTGCAATCTCTTTCTAACGAACTGGATAATGAGGTAAATACAGCCATACGCATACATATATTAAATTAGAAAAAAATAGTCTTTAAAACAAACGTTTGCAAAAGTGAAAACACCCAGGAATGATCTTTTTGTTGTAAACAGGGATAACGATTATTTCAATAAATTACGCCGAAGATTCTCTTGTTTCTTATTTGTAGCATCATGTTTAATCCTGACATGATTTTTACTCTGTTTCACCTTAGCAAACCTTTGACATAAATGAACAGATCAAACATATGGAGAAATTATCGATTGAAAGTATCGAAGGTGATAATTATTTACCTCTTCATGGACGTAACTATCAACCTCGACGTAAAGATCAACCTGCACCTAAAGAAGAAGAAATGCAGTTTCCAGACGAGTGGAAAGATGCAATGAGTGAAGCAACAGACAAAGACATCCAAGAACTTGCGGGTACGTTGTCAAAAGTAGACACTCGATTATAATCAAAGATTTTGCACTCACCCTTTTGTCTACATTTATCTTGTCACCAAACAATCATCAATAAATGAAAATTTTAATCATTCCTAATCAAGGTATGTTAGGCGTCCACAGTGTTCTTACGCAAGAACAGAGTAACTCCAACGAAAATACACAATTGAAAAAATCTTTACGAGAACTAAATGAAAAAAAAGGTACATAATTGCCTGTATTAGTATATTGACTTAGAAAAAGATAAAGTTTGCCAAAGATAACCTATGATAAATGTTTTATTTGGGAAATCTAACAGAGTTTAATCATCTTCTTTAGATGAAAGATTCGAGCCATCGACGGGAGTATCTGATTACTACGGGGAAATTGAGCATGTTGATGTGAGTGGTTTATTTCGAAGACTCAAAGACTTCGACCAAACTCTGACAGAGATATCTATAAACAATATGAAAGATTTAGATGATGTTTTAATGGCGATCGCAGATTTCATCGCCAGAATGGATTGTCTGAAAAAAATATCAATGGCAAACACGAGAATGGGTAACAGAATTGGAGAGGTGAGAATATCAACTGTCCACAAACACCAAGGACTCATTTCGATTGAATTTTTCATGTTGTATGTTTAGAAATTGGCAGAAGCACTGCAACACAACAAAAGTTTGGCATACCTTAATATTGAGTCCAATTTACTCTCCGGAGACGTGCTTGTGGTAAGAACTGCTTTTTCTTATTGATATTTCAAACAGCTCGTCATCAACAAATGCTTTGACACTTTCTACATAGAAAATACTAGACGCTGTGAAGGACAACCCCTGCTTAAAAGAATTGAAATTTGCCAATCAGGTAATTACGAATAAACACAACATTGAAAAGATAGGACACAGCTGCATAGATAAAGTGTGGTTGAATGCTTGGATGAAAGATTGTGTCCACAGAACAACCATACCAATTAATAAAGGAGAAATTATTTAGTTTTATGACAATACAGACAGCAATAAGTTATATTTTAATGTGATTATATTGTCATGCAGTCCAAGACGGCAGGAGCGAAAAATGAACGCGAAATGGTGAAAAAATTAGAAGAAAATCATCACCTTCTAAAATTTGGTCATGCCTTTCTGACTCCCGGCTTGGGAAACATGGCTTCTAAATGGATCTTACGAAATAATGATAAAGGTTTATATAAACTGAACATTCTAACGTTTAACATTGTATCGATATTTGAATTTACGCTCTCTCTCCTCCAGCTCGACAGAAAAGAAAATCTGCTGCAAGCAAATAAATGTTTGAATTTACGGAATGGAAACAATCACGAGATATTAAATTTATCCGTAAATAGGAAACAAAAGCACCGTATATTATAGAGAGCGCACCGCGTTGTTTAGATGTTGAAGTGTAAATATATCGCAAATAATAAAAACGAAAAATAACACCCACCCTTTTATCCTTTTATTTACAAATAAGAGAATTGATACTACAACATAATTATGAATTTTCATTTTTTCCATTCCACTATCATCCACTGTCTAGAACGCGAACCATACTGCACATAACTTGTTTCCCTATCTAAATATGTCTCTAGACAAAATAATCTTTAAGTTTTGTTTATTTATTTACAAGTTCGTTAAAATCCATTTGAGATGACGTGAAGTTCATCATAAAAATTCTACATTTAAAAAAATACACTTTCTCTCATGATCCAAGGAATTCATATTACTTGCAACGAACCCATTTGTAGTTCTTTGAAAATCCACCCCCCCCGGTCATAAATTATGCTCGAGAAAAGATAAAACAGTCGCTTCGTAATGTTCCGACGCCCCCGGTTGTCGTATTCCATGACGTTCACTAGGATATATCTGATCAAAAATTAAATATGATTTAATATGATAAAATATGATAAAATATGATCAAAAATTAAATATGATACTAAAAACGACGAGAAGGACAGATAAATTGGTGAAAATAAGGACAAAATAAAAGTTATCAACAATACCTGAAGACGATATGGTTTCCCGCTCGAATAAGACGATCAATCAATGAACTTGTGTGATGAAAATGAACATTTTCATCAATCAAACCATGAACAATCAACAGACGATTTTCTCTATGGTAAAAAAAATTGATAAAATCAAATGTGAGAATTTCAAATATAAAATTACAAAACAGCTGTTCAAAAACATCTATCAACAGCTAAAACAATTACTAAAAATTTCCGTGTTTGGAAGACTTTGTTTATGATATTTCATAACCTTATTTTACATAGAATAGTGCGTCTCCTTCGTGTGTCACGTGATTGAAAAAGAATAAGACAACTGATAGTTATACGACAATAAAGTTTTCGTAACAAGACGCCAAAATACTTGTGTATTGTAATACCAACCTCAAACTGCATGTTCTAAAACTCCTTTTGTCTTCACTTTAATGTAAAAGTGAAACATAAAAATGTGTGTCGTCGTACTTACTGATCGGGAAAATCCTTAACTCTATTAAGGACAGAACTCCGTGAATATGCGTTAGGGTTGGTCTGCGGCGTGTTCATGTAACGTTCTGTATAACCGGTATCATAGGCTTCCCAATCTGTGACAGGAGCACCAGCTACAGCAACCTTTGCAATAGGAAAAATAAGATTACTTCCATCGATGATTTAAGAATAAATGCGAGGGTAATTTTATGTCTAGAAAATACCTCCAGAAACTATATTAGTTCTTTATGATCTATCTATAAATGTTGTTTTACCACGTCGCTCATTTTAAGGCCGCATTACGGACTATATACATCAGCCTGCATCAACCTGTATCAACCTCACCTTAAAAACGTCAGGTCGCTGAGCCAGGCCTTGCAACGATAAATAACCACCTAAACGACATTATATAAATGACATAAAAATGAAAGAAAAAAATTATATTCTAATATATTATTTTAATCTAATTAGAGTTAAATTAGAATTGAAACAAAAAAATTAAACAAAAAATTACCGTAAGACCAGCCATGAATAGCAACTCGACTCAAATCAATGTACTTATGGGTTGTCTTGGCAACATGATGTAGTGCTTCCACTTGATCTTCTATTTCAACACATCCCTGTTGAGACAGCAATAGTCATATCAATAAAGAAAAGAAAAGCGTTGAATGAATTGATGAATTGAAGATAAAGAAAATGAAGATTCGCCAAGGACGATGAAACAAGACTAGGTACTCACGATGAAACAAGACTAGGTACTCACGATGAAACAAGACTAGGTACTCACGATGAAACAAGACTAGGTACTCACAAGATTATTCTTGAGATGACCTTCAAACTCCTTTCCACGATGAAAGGAACCACGACAATCAAAAGCAACGACAAGATAACCGGCCATAGCAATTGTTTGTAAACGTAGAAACTGTATACCTTTGTGAGAGTTTGTCACAATCTATAATCCAACAAACAATGTTTCTGTAAAAGTATTGTCCAACGATATTGAACGTCTCAACGGCATCCTTTTGTGACCTTCTATCCACCATTTTATTCATAAGATACCACTAATATCCTCACCTGTACCGAAGGTCCACCATAAACAAACAAAACGGTGGGATATTTCTGTGCTACATCAAAATCACCAGGAGGTTTAAAAATCATACCATGAACAACATGACCTAGAACAAAATTAAAATTTCATTTTCCATGTTGACTTTTTTGATAAAGAGAACGATATAAAACTAACCATGTTTAGGACTTTTGAAACTTATCAACTCGGGACAGAGAGATTCGTTTTGTTGACCTTAAATACAGAAAAACATGGAGTTCTTACAATTTGCTCGGTGAAGAAACCGGAACATTGTTGTAGTACACGTGATTAAAATGAAAGACGTCACGTAGATTTTATAAGATTGTTGAGAGCAATTGATGGTTTTTGATCAGCAAAATAAAGTCGACAAGTCTGTTTTAACAACATGACCTATTTCGTTACATGTTTGTAAATGTAGATCGTCCAGGTTGTGGACGATCTACATTTACAAACATGTAATGATCTATTTCATCGTTGCTAAAAATTTATTCAACGCCTTTCGTATCCTTGAATAGCAACGTAAAATACGATAAAACGAAGAGGTATCATCACCTGGTGCTTTAATATGAAAGCAAGGAGTTGCCATTATACTTGGGGTAAATGTCAACAATCCTTTACTATGATTGATGGCATAAACCGTTACTGAAGGAAGATCTTTAACAGAAGAATACACACTCACGAATAGACTACAGTCCTAAAGAAAAATATTCAGCTTTACATGGAGTAGAACATTATGAACGTGACGTAGATATTACGTATACATGACGTAGATATTACGTATACATGACGTAAAACTGATACCTCATTCATTGTAACATTATGATGAAAACCAATTTTGGTAAGACGTTCGGGTTTTCGTGAAGGAGATAAGTACCATGCAGCATAAAGATGTTGTTCAACAGATTTGTCTCGGGTTCCCATGAAATACACAACACCTTTCCTCTCGTCCAGCCATAACTACAAACAAAATAAAATTAAATGTAGATATGATCTTCGCACTTTGCTGGCCAATTTAAGCAATTGTCTCATGAACCTGAAAAATTCAGGCGTCTCAACGGGATTCGAACCCATGACCTCTGCGGTGCCGGTGCAGTGCTCTGACCAACTGAGCTATAAAGTCACACAGTGGAGAGCAGGTTCATGAGACAATTGCTTAAATTCTCCAGCAAAGTGCGAAGATCATATCTACATTTAATTTTAAACACCGCACTGCATATAACATTCTTCATAAAACAAAATAAAATGAAAACAACCTCAGGAGTAAACTTTGATTATCAAAATACACACAATAACTTCAACATTTACAGAATGGTGATGACATTAATGTTTACAGTAAATACATAAATACTTCATATGAATTAGTTATCTTTTTGGGTGAATGAGATAATAGTGATAAAAACAGAGTATTCGCTCTTAAGATTTATATAGTTTCTATAGCGTAATTGTACTTCATTATATTTCAAAGTATTAATAAACAATGCAGACCTACCTTATTACCATCAACCTCCCAATTCCCGGACGTGAACTGACGAAATGATGCTCTGTGTTCACTAACAACGCCATTTGTATGGTTTCCATGGCTACAGTCAACATTGACAAAATAAAGATGACGAAATCCTGACATCTCGCTTGTCCAAATAAATTTGATAAGATGGGATTGACCAGGTGGTGACATAAAGAAGTGTAAAATATCACAAACCTAAGCGGATAAAGGAGGATACTATAAGGTCTAACAGGGATTGTAATGTTTTCCTAAAGACATTTGGGACTGGTTATCTCTGGTGTTAAGAAATCATCAATTAACCCACATTTATCCAAACATCTGTTGATTCGTTGATAATGATCTTTATGGTCTCCTGGGGACTCACGGCTTCATCATAATCCATACTGGCTTCAGATTGTTGAGGAACAAAGATAGACAATGGAATTACTATAAGAGCAAGACGTTGTTGAGCTCTGTCCAGAAGTTGAGCCCAAATACTAAACAAAAAATATACATGACACAATAGTGGTAAGACTTTTGAGGAAATGCGTTGTCTCTCTCCCTACTCATCAAACTTTGGTTACAATAACCAAAAGCAATATAGTATATATACATAATTCAAATATCACCCACCTTTTTCCATCTGGTAGCCAACCACAACGAACAATATACTCTAGCCATGGAAAGACCTCATGTAAAGATACTTTTAAGTTATAAATAGTTGTTTCCTCATTGAACTAAAGGCAAAACAAAAAGAAAGCCATGGAAAATACTTCGTAAATCATAGCAATGATAAGAAGATAAAATATGACACCTTTCCATTGTCATTAAGTGTGAACTCAACCAACTTTAAACATGAAATTGCATTCTGTGTACCTTTCAAACGATAAACAATTGTTGTTTACATTTACATTGTTTACATTATGTAATTGTTCAGAATGAATAAACAGAACAACATATACCTGCTCTAGGATATCTATATGATTCAACAGTAGCAGGAGCTGTGGCTTCCATGCTCGGTGTCATAGTCAAAATTTCCACTTCACTTTCATCGACCTAAATATCAACAAGAAAATCACTTCCATATATGTCATTATGTCATCAAGGTAGTAATACTAATTTCATCAAAGTAGTAAGTGTTGTACAAATGCCAGCAAAAAAACAAGATATAATACCTCTTCATATAAAATACAAAACCTATTGTTATTTTCAACAATTGGCTGCCACCAATATCCAGTATAGCGATCAAATTCTTCCTGAACAACAAACGATGGTACTCCAGCTGAAATTGCCTCTTCTACCCCGGTATTCTGTGGCAGCCCAGAATGTGTCCATGTTAGACGCTTTTCACAACCTGTGTTCACATTGCTCACCCATACATCTTTGTGATGGATAAATGCTATCACATTGGGATTAGCAGGGGATAATTTAGGATCCATTCTTGATTCTTTTATTTGGCTTCTTACTTCACCAGGAACAAGTGGAACATTGGAATCACCAGGATTCTGTGAGATGGTCAGATTACATAAATCAGGGATAGTGAAGGATAAAATTGTGGTAAAATCACGTTTATACTTACAGATGGAAGAACATGATCTTTACACATGTATAGACTACTGCAAGCAGGAAATAATATACTCCTAGAGTTCTTGTCATACTCATAAGACGTAATACCAAAACTTCCCATTCTTTTCGTTCTCTCAAGAGTTGTTCTTCACGAGAGAAGCCTTGAAAAGGCCCAAGACTATCTAAATCTAGTAACAAATGCCATGTAGGAATTGCCACATGACCTGCAGTCCCGTTTCCATTCTTGCCTTGTCTTAAATCCACGTAAAACAACGTGTATTCACTTCGGTTTTCAGGCAAAGCCAAGAAGTAGAGTTTAGAGTCGCTGAAAGTGAAATTATTTGGCGTCCGAATCGATCTTCGACTATGCAAACTACGCGATGTCTTTACAGTTGAGATTAAGTCAATCCAACTGCGCTTACGACCAGGCTCATTAAACATCCTCGGTAGTTTCCCCGTCATGAAAACCAACTATTTCAAATATTGATCAACTAACGAAATGCCATTGCGAAATTCCCATTCATTTCAACCATTTTGAATTCCGAGATTTCTTAGTTCTCAGTCCCCTAGACCGTCCATCCACGCATTTCGCTGATTATGCTTATTTCGACAAATCTTTCAAATCGTTTATTCAACAAGACAATTTTATTTACATCGCTTTAGTCACAATGAAAGCAAATACAACAAATTTTATAGCTAGTACTGGTACGGCTGAATCAATCTGTAGGTATGGATACGTGAATCTTTTGATTAAGGAGAGTTTTTAGCAGCATTTACTGTGTTCAAGTGAAGTCAGTTGTGCATTAAGATCATCTACATCACTTGCTTCCTAAATTTGAAATGCAATGACATAAAGAATAATCCCTCAAATGATATCCATAAAAATGCATCAAAAATACTTTAGAATCCTTCAGTTCTTTGATGAGATGAGCCAAACAATTAAAAGCCTGAAAGAAGTATTACTTCATAAGAAAATTCAAGATATCAGATGATGTATGCAAGCAATTCAACTATATACATAAGACATACTTCTTCAACTCCTTGTCCATCTTTAGCACTAGTCTCGAAGAATTTTAAATTGTTATTTTGTGCAACCTATAAAGAAATATGATATTAATTTTCTTTCAATCACATGCTGAGACAAAGTGCATCTTAAAAACAGCAAGATCAGCAAAATACCATCTCTCCTCTTTGCTTTGAAATTGTTCGAAGATTTTGTAAGTCAGCTTTATTACCTACTAACACTTTACAAACATCTGTGCTGGCATTCTATAAAATAAAATGTTCATCAAAATTCCACAAAACTTTTTCATACATGCCAAGTTGTAATAGGCAAAGCTTGCAGAAAATTTGACAGAGCTACTAATCTAAGCAAGTGCCAAGGGCGTAAGTATTTGAGCAAGCTGAAATTTCCAGGCAAAAGTTATTGCATCTAAAGTATTTATAATTTGTATGCACAAAACTTGATCAAAAACCTCTTCAATGTTTCTTAACCAAGAATTAATGTGACCAAAAGACTCTTCAACAGTCACATCATACACCAAAAGAACACCCTGAATGATGAGGAAAAAAACAGCAATAAAAAGTCAATAATAATTAATAGCCTTAGTCCAAAACTATCACACATACCATTGCTCCTCTGTAATATGCACTTGTTAAAGTGCGAAATCTCTCTTGACCAGCAGTATCCCTGCAACATAAAAAACAAGTGTTTCATAAGAATATAACTAAGGTTATATCTAAAGGAAACCCATCTTACATACCAAATCTGCATACGAACTTTTAGTTCATCAACATTTAACATTGTCGTCCTGCAATCAATTCCTAAAAACGTTTACAACTAGTTCAAATCTTGCTATCTGAATGGCTGAATCACAACCAAAAAGATGATTTTCAGTAGCTTTTTGTCTCATTGCCAGAACTGAATTAGATCTTAATTGCATACCATTCGAACAAACGGTGCAAACTGCAACTTTCATACTATCGTGTCTTCATGCAACGACGATGAACAGTTGAGTTAAGGACAATAAGGACAAATGGCTAGCCAAGAGGCATTAATTAAACTATTTTAAAAAAGTATTGTGATAATGACGAAGCTTTAATACCTATTGTAGAAACATAAGCATCCGTGAATTCTCCAGCTGTATAACGATAGATTAAGCATGTCTTTCCCACACCACTGTCACCTAGCACAAGGATTTTAAATGTAGAATCGTAATCATTATTTACAGACATTGTAAATACGTGTTTACACGAAGCACTACTTTATCATGAGACGGCAATAACAACGTTCATTCCACTTCCGTGAAGGGCAAGTAATTGCAAGTAGGAAATCCGATCACGTTGACCTCTCTCAATCACCGACATCGTCAAACAAAGCTTCAAAAAATGCAGTAACTTTAAGGCCAGACAGTGGAGTCAAATATCATTGATAAATTTTACAAAAAAAAACATTTAAGAAATGCAATCACCACAAATTGAAAAGAAAGGAAGATAGACTTTTATATGAACTTCTTACGTCTTTTTCACCAAGTGCTGATTTCCAATGGAAAGTGAAAACTAATATTTTAAGATAATTATATAGCCTTCTTTACTTATGTAAAAATTAGAAAGATAAATGTCACAATTTCTAATCAAACAATAAAGAATTAGAAGAACCAGAACTGAGTAGATAACAGAACTATTCATACCTTGCGATGAGCTGACATCAGCAAAGTTTTATTTATTCTGACATCAATCACATTTAATTGTTTTTGCTTTGTATCTTTTTATTGAAGTATGAAATTTAAATGATGAAATAAACTAATGTAATATCTCTATTTTGGATGGTGTATAAAGATTGGTGATCTTACATCATCTCAAAAAGAAGAAATTAAATAAAGGTGGAATCATATCTTGAAATCATTTCTTCGAATCATTTCTTGCAAAGGATACAAAAACGATAAAAGTTTTTGAAGATCAAAAGAAGAGTTTTTCTACAATAAGTCAACAATGAAGAGATAAACGCGGAAGTACAACTTTGGTTGGGATAAATTTGCACGATAATTGTTCTGGTGATTTCGTTTACTACCAACAGGCAATCTGTATCATTTTTTTATAATCTAAACGCTTCAATCAGACGTTTCATACATTGATGTTGTAGGTACTGTTAAGGACAACACAGATGATGAGGTATACTACACGTTTTATCCTTCTATATCAACTGTTGTCTGAATTGATCCAGCAAATACATCGGTACATGTTCTTCAGCAACCTACGGGGTAAATTTGACTCGGTTCTAGTGGTATATACATTGTAACTTCTACAAGTTTAATATAGGTACAAAAAAAATGTTTTTTTTCGTACCTTTCTTGATAATTTGCTGTAATGAAGGAAATCTTCAAAAAATGCTAAAGTATTGATGACTTCATCCTGGAGCTCTGGTACTTTACCACTAAATACAGGCCACAAATGAAAACGATATCAGGCATAACTATGTATAAATTTCTAAGCATGAACTAATTCGTGTAAATCCCGCCTGTCAACATCTAAAATATAAAATAACACATAATAACTTACTTGGCATTTGAGTCGACTAATGAACGAACGTATTGTCCAAGACAAGCCAAGAACTGATGCGTTGTTTCAACATGATATTGTTTTAAAGCTGTAATAATACCAACTACAAATGGTGCACAGTCAACTGCATCACCAGGTTTTCTTGCCACCATGCCAGCTTAACATAAACAACAGAAAAAAACTATAAACAATTATAAAGGAAAGCTCCGCAAAATGACCATACAGAAAGACCATAAAAATGACCATACAAAATGACTATAGAGAATGACCATACAGAAAGATCGTACAGAATGACCATACAAAAATACCATAAAAAATGACCATACAAAATGACTATAGAGAATGACCATACAGAAAGACCATACAGAATGACCATACAAAAATACCATAAAGAATGACCATACAAAAATACCATAAAGAATGACCATACAAAAAGACCATAGAGAATGACCACACAGAAAAACCATACAGAAAGACCATAAAGAATGACCATACAAAAAGACCATAGAGAATGACCATACAGAAAGACAATACAGAAAACCATAAAGAATGACCATACAGAATGACCATAAAGAACGACCATACAGAAAAACCATAAAGAATGACCATACAAAAAGACCATAGAGAATGACCATACAGAAAAACCATAAAGAATGACCATACAGAAAAACCATAAAGAATGACCATACAAAAGACCATAGAGAATGACCATACAGAAAGACAATACAGAATAACCATAAAGAATGACCATACAGAAAAACCATAAAGAATGACCATACAGAATGAACATACCGAAAGACAATACAGAAAGACCATACAGAATGACTTTACAAAAGAACCATACAGTACAAAAGAATCATAAACAAGGATAAAAAAACGTTGTTGGTAACTAGCTGTAAAGAAAGATTCACAAATACGTACCTAGATGTTTTACATAAACTACTTTTGGTAACTGTGAAACGACACACAACATCGTCAATAATGGCAAATAACCAATCCTCTGTGTTGTAATGTAGATCTAAACACAACAAGAAAAATAAAGCAATACCATTGCATCATCTATAAGATAAATGCAACTAAGAAATGGCTGGTGCGGAGCAAACGGAATTTATACTTCTAGCACTGGCTATAAATGCCGGGAGCTACATTGCCGACCTTGGCTAAAGGAAAATGATCAAAACTCGGCCCATTCTCAGGAATTTTGTTTGCTTTATAAGGATATCACCTTCTTCAATGGATCGTGAATGCCAGCAGACTCCAGGTATGTTGATAGTTCAGACATAAGAGGATTTTCCTCGCTGGGATATGGTTTATTAGGATCTTGATAATGAGCTTCGATATCTTTGATTAACGATCTAATAAAATGAATAAGTTGTTGTAAGACAAGCACATGAAGGTCATTATTGGATAATCAACACTTACTGATTTAGCGTGCTTAAAGTACTTTCAAAGTGTTTCGAATTAAACTTGCAGGAAAAATTTAACTCGTTTGTTATTTGTAGTCGCAGTAACTGCATTTGACCAACCTACATGACAGAGATAACCAGAGATGTACAGTGTTTGATAGCTAAGGGTTTTTCATTTAATGGTTAATTCAGTAGACAGTTCTCACCTTCATGATCACATCAAGAAATTGTGGCCACGATTTGGAGCATTTTTGATATGCTTGAAAGTAAACTTTGGCAGGATTAGCTGCAAATAAAATAAAAAGATTATATTTTGATTGCAATGTGAAACGTATGTTTGTAGATGTAGATCGTCCAGGTTAGCGCAGTCCTGGGAAGGACTGTTGGTGTTGATGTTGAATGATGTTTTTACGTCAAATAACCGAAGTTGACTTTGATCATGATCAACGTGATGAATGTCGAAACATCAGTCAGCACCAACACTAACCTGGACGATCTAAAATATTAACGATACTCCCACATTACCAACAATTTTCTTAACGGGAGTCAAATTTTGAGCAAGACCATCAAGCATGCCACGAAAAGAAGCGTCTTTCTTTAAAGAAACTTGCACCATTCTCACAAACATCTTCCAAAATGTGAAAAATAAAGTAAGCGTTAGATCAATAAAAATTCATAAAGGAAATGTCACGGTAACACTGGAAAAGAGAAACATAATGGTGATTGAAATTTGCAAGAGATTTCCCCAATCAAGTGAACAATAAAAGTGTAATGATATCATCTAAATATTCAGTCCCTTTCCTTTACGGTCGGAAAAAATATGTTATTTTATAAAAAGGATTTTGTTGTTAGTTGTGTTTGTCACATATTTCTAAACAAATGCTGACCACTGCTTTCATTGTGAATGAAGCAAAAAAAAGGTGGTAACTTGGTTAGGGGGAGAGAGAGAAAATGGAAACATTGAAGTAAGTTACAAACCTGAAGTTCTTTCACTATCATAAACGAAAGAAGTTTATCAAGTCCTGTAAGACCAAATGAGTCAACACTGTATTGAAGTTCACGAAACAACAGAAGGTTGACAACTTCTTCTTTCGTTTTACAGTCATACCACGCTCCACTTTCTTCGATGTAACACGTAGATCTAAAAATAATATGTAAACGAGCACTAAGGATAATATTTTACTCTTAAAAACACTTTCAATAACCCTAAAAAATATTTCTCATGCTTTTCATTACAGACTTCTCTTTTTACTTTGGATCAGTAATCCGTAAAATTTCTCTCGCCAAACGACCAATGAAATTCACCGATTCATCCACCGGCGGGAAAATAGGAATGGGGATAGTCGTTGATTGGTAGATGGATTGCCAATCATATACCTTAGCACGTAAAAAGCTGTTGCACTCCTGTTCCACGTTATAATTTATAATTCTTGACACTTCTTCCTGCCAAATCTTTAAACCATAAATGTTGACGTAATCTTGAATGTATTCAAATGATCTTTTAAATGCATCCATACGATTACCAAGTTCCTTCAAACGTGGACGAAGATCAGACTGCAATGAGAATCACAACAAGCAAAATAACCAGGCTAGAAGGTTTTAAATGAAATATTTAAAGAAACCTTATCTACTCACTTTTACTTTAGAATTAAAAATGAGCCCCTGATGTAAAGCGCCAGCGACTTGACGGACGAGTTCCTTTCTAATGCCATCCTCAAGAAGTTGTTTCGGATCAACCTGGTCGAGATAATAGGACAGAATGTACAAAAAATTCAATGATGCATTTCTGATGTAAAGAAAATGTAAACTTAAGACGTAGAATCATCATGTTTTTGATATTATCTCTAGTAGGTACCTTAATAATACCGACCAACGTTGTTTTCATCATAAGAATCCCTTCGGTAAATACCGAAATGCTGTGAGTTAGTCTAGCAACCTGAAAAAACCGCCAAATATACAATTTCATCTCATCATAATGTTGAAGGCTGTTGTTGTGAATATGCTAACCATGTAACGTTCATCTAACTGAGCATATTCACGGAGCTTTTCTTTCTCAAGTCTTGTAGGAACCTTCGTCAACAAACAAAATATTTTTTTACAGACATTAAAAGATTATTGAAATAACTATTTATCTTCACCTCATGTTTGTAAATGTAGATCGTCCAGGTTGGTATAGTCCTGAGAAGGACTGTTTTTGTTGTTGTTGACTGACGTTTCGACAACCTTAGCGGTAGTCATCTTCAGGGTCAAAAATGACAGAAAAACAGTCCTTCTCAGGACTATACCAACCTGGACGATCTACATTTACAAACATGTAACGATACTCCCGGGTTCAAACCATTTACTTTATAATCACCTCCTTCATTTTATTGCTAAGAATCCAAATAATTTGAGCCAAAAGTTCAAACATCGACTCCGGGATAATTTGAAGCACCTACGTTTGAGATAACAAAATGTTTTTATCTTTTTGCTCTCAAACAAGGCCTGGCACATCATGAAAATTTTACCTTTCTGACATAGCTCACAAGTTCACCAGAATAATATTGAGACACACTCACTAAATCAGGGCTGTTCGCCTGACTAATACGAACGAGAGGTAAATCAAGCGCTGACGCCATCTAACGGAATAAAACAAATTCAATATAATAAAAAGTACGCATGATCAATGGAAATAATAAAATATAATGCCAACAAAAATATATAACTATATATGCAGTTTGATGATACGTTGTCAAAGACTAAAACTGTCAAAACCATCGGAGTCATCGATCTTGACTTGACAAGCCCAATATGCTGTTATGAATTCTTCACGACCCTATTTAACCTGTGTATTCCCAAGCATTATATCATTTATCCTCCATAGTCCCACCTTGAGAAAGGTAGCCCGTAGCTTCCGAACCAAAGAAGGGCTTTTCTTGATACCAGATTGCATGTTGCTGGTATAGCTACAACGAAAACAGTGGGATACATAGGAATATGAAGGAATATGAAGGGATAAAAGCAACGTGAAATACTCCACGACAATATGAAAGAAGGGATAGTGATGCAGTGGTAAAGAGGGTTATTGTGTTAAAGATTAGACAAAAAAGGATAAATAAACCTGTCGATGATAATCCAAGCATACGAAAGATCAGCAACGAGCTGAATAATAATCAGAACCTATCAAAAAATGAATAAAATGATGATTCAAAATTACTCATTCCATTTCAGAGTAAGAAAATATTGATCTCAGATTAAAATAGAAAAAAACGAACCTCTTCTTTAATGTTAATGATTCGTATCATTTTATGAAGGAACATTCTTGTGTCAGCGAGGAATTGACAGACTTGCAAGTTGCTCTCAAGCTGATGAAATTCTTGAACCTAATTTGAAATATGAGAACTTTGCCCGGATGTAGTTTACCAATTTAATAATTCTTTACAACACACATAAAATAACCTCTTCAAGTGCTTGTATTAATTGCACAATCTTTCTTCCAGCGGCCGTGGAATCTTCATAATCTAAAGACTGGATCTGAGTAGACATCTCTCTAAACCAGGCCTGTAAATTCTCTGCAGAGAAAACAATGAAAGCAATAATGCTTATTATCACCTGGGACCGGTTACACGAAGCATGGATAGCGTTATCCATTGGATAACATATTTTTTTAAACGGTTAAAAAACTTCTTAAAAAAGGAAAAATGTGAAGGTGTGAAGTGAGCGATCACTGAAATAAAATACTTCTAAGATTACAAAATTTCTTTGTCGCAATAAAAATATAAACACCTTTTTTCACAAGCTTAAAAAATTTAACATCCAATGGATAACGCTATCCAAGCTTCGTGCAACTGGCCCCTGGTGACCTCTTTCAAGTGATTATTTTTATGTCATGATCAAATACTATGAAAACCATGAACATATGCAAAAATATTTACCATTTTTTTGTATTCTTGTGAGAGGTTTGACACCGGAGAAAACGTCCGCCAACTCATCAATTCTCTCAACACTTTCACGTTTGTTCGTTTCCCATTTTATTTGCTTTTCTTGCAACATTTTTTTAAACAATTCCTTGACTACGTACTCGAACTGTGCTGTATTTAAGAGTATATCAAACCAATGTCCAGCATTATAACCACTCGCCAATACAGTATCTCGTATAGTACGACAACGTTTGTGATTATCCGCAGCTGCAATATAAAAATATTAAACAAATTTGATAAAAGACATAGATTGTCCAGGTTAGTATAGTCCTGAGAAGGACTGTTTTTGTTGTTGTTGACTGACGTTTCGACAACCTTAGTTGTAGTCATCTTCAGAGTCTTTTGACTGTGAAGATGAACTTTTGACTCTGAAGATGACTACCGCTAAGGTTGTCGAAACGTAAGTCAACAACAACAAAAACAGTCCTTCTCAGGACTATACCAACATGGACGATCTACATTTACAAACATGTAACGATACTCCCGGGTTCAAACCATTTACTTTAAAAGACAAAGACTTAAAGTGAAACTTGAATTTCTTTCTAACTATTCTTAAAAAATTTGTCCTTAGCATTGGTTCTTTTGCATTTTCTAACAACAACCACATTAAAGTTGCTTTTTATGCATCACAATCGTTGGATGTTAGCGTTGCATAGATGTTATGAGAAAGTAAACATTTTATAAACAATACCTCTATCTGTTGTATGCAATAAAACCCAACGAAGTGTAACGTTACAATCACGTATACAATTCATTAATTTGGGAATATTATCAAGAACATATTCTTCCGTTAAAAAACCTTCCTTTAGAAACTTCAGGACCTGGAAAAAGATAATATTTGGCTAATGGTGAGAATCAGTATCATTACAATGGATAACAAGGTACATAATGTTTACTTGAACATTCAACTTTTGAATATTACCAATGTGATGTATTGCCTAAAAAATGACAGTATTTTCAGTTATTACATAGATAGATGCTTGACATTTAAAACATTTCAGCCATTCACCAAATCTCTGATGTTTGTTAATTCAACAGTATTGTTCAGTGCGGTCTTTGCAGCCCTATATGGTTCCCATTCTTCCACAAGATTCACAACTATCCCCATGTAAACATTGATCACCTGTCATGAGAAAGTAGACTTATCAAAAAAAACTTTTGTATCAAGATTGATTTCATTCCATGTAAATATGTAAATGATGTTTTACCCAATTATCAGGAAAGTGTTTATCAACAATTTCTCTCATCACAGCTTGTTGAGAGTTTAAAATATCTGGAGCAAAATACAGGATGACATATAACATAGCAGCTTGTGTTGCAAGTGCTGTACTACGATGCTCAGGAAGAGGGTATGATGACACCTGTAGTGTATAAGATAATACATAAATAACAACATTTATGTACCACAATGATCATCAACCCTGAAAACCACCAACATCCTTAATCAAACCACCTAATCCCAACCATCATCTTTAATGAACCCTGTTAACCACCATCATCCCTGTTAACATAATCACCATCCTCAATCAGCCCTGTTAACCCTCATCATCCTCAATCAACCTTACTAACCACCACCATCATCTCTAATCAACCCTATTAACCACCATCATCCTCAATCAATCGTGCTATCACCACCATCATCCTTAATCACCCCTATTAACCACCACCATCATCTTTGATCAACCCAGCTAACCACCACCATCATCCTCAATCAAACCTGTTAACCACCACCATCATCCTTAATCAACACCACCACCATTGATCAACCTAACCACCACCATCATCCTTGATCAACCTTGCTAACCACCACCATCATCCTTGATCAACCTTGCTAACCACCACCATCATCCTTAATCAACCTTGCTAACCACCACCATCATCCTTGATCAACCCAGCTAACCACCACCATCATCCTTGATCAACCTTGCTAACCACCACCATCATCCTTGATCAACCTTACTAACCACCACCATCATCTCTAATGCGCCCTATTAACCACCATCATCCTCAATCAATCGTGCTACCACAGCCATCATCCTTAATCAACCCTGTTAACCACCACCATCATCCTTGATCAACCCAGCTAACCACAACCATCATCCTTGATCAACCTTGCTAACCACCACCATCATTGTCAGTCAATCTAGCAATACCTGATTATATATGTCATCCGAGCGCAGTCTACCAACCAGCATTTTCACAAAGGTTTTGGATATAGGTACACGACTGAAAAATAAGTACAATGAGATACAATAAAAAATATATGAACAGGAAAATGTGTAAAACATCATCACCTAAAGTAATCTTCAGGATATCTAGGTGGTCGCTTTCCAATACTGTAACCTGTGCTTCTTAGCAATTTGCAAACGTCATCAATATTAGATTCAATGTCTGCTCTTCCTGCACTGTAATATAAGAAATACACGATTTGTTAAATACTATGACTGCAAATTATTTATATTTTGGCAACTGATACCATAAAATGATAAACAACATCTTCATCCCTTATGCACCATGTACAACTGTGTAACTGTTTACCTACCAATATCGATAGTAGGATACCAACATTCTTTCACGAACTTCACCATCAAATTTCATATCAATCAGTAACAACATCACTCCATACAGGTACAAGCCTTCAGCCTAAATTGATGATCTCAGTAAAATTAATGATAAGGCTTTTGTAAATGTTCAATGCCGTTAAATGTATGCAGGCAATGTACCATAAGTTGCTTGCCATCAGCATTGACAAGCAATGATTCTAATGTTTGCTGAATGAACACACCATCGTCAAGTTCCTCCAAGAATCTGAAAAAAATTTCAATTTACCATAAAGTACGCACAATTTATTGTCATAACAAAGATAATATTAAACAATAATAATTTTTTTGTCAACCTGTTTAAATCTGTGATGTACTTAAAAACACTTTCGAATGCTAAGAAGAAACGAGTCAGAATATCGATGTGATTATCTCGAAACTCTGAATCGAGATCCTGTAGTTCCTGTGAAAAAAAAGAGCAAAACTGACTGAGTAAACACAGGAAATAATGGACGAAATTTTAATACTGCAAACCAGCACACACATTGGCAGAAACAAACAAATATCTGTGGCTATCATTTAAGCATTAAAGAACTCATCTTTTAAGACTTACGGATTTTGCATCGATTTTTGCTTCATAGAAATCAGGACCTTGGAAGTATGAAAAATCTGCCAATACTTCGCCATATTTCAACTGATCTCGTTTGTTAGCAAGTCGAAATTCGGGTGGCACAAACTCAGAAAGACGAAGAAGCTCTGCAATTATTGCATTTCCTCGACTAACAAGTTTTAACAATGATTGACCACAGATATTATTTTCAGCAAGAAAATCCACCATTTTGCATACTGTCGGAATTGCTCGTTACATCATCGTCTTTCGTCACAATGTGAAAAACCATGGTCAAATACTGGGTTATCCAAATTTATTCCCTGGTAAACGTTTATAGTAACTTTTATTTCTTTAAATGTTCTTAATAGTATGTAGCCTATTTGATTTTTTCGCTCTTTCCAATTGATAAACTTATTCAATATTCACAGAAAGAAGTAGCACAATAAACAAAAATATTCTCGTTTCTGGTGACAAGGTTCGTCGTCATAGCAAGGAGTTTTTTTTAATCTTTATAATCCGTAAGGGAAATGTTCTTGTGCCAATATTATCATCAGTTTGAATCGTATTTCAACCAGTTTTTTCGCGAAACAGTACGAAATGTTTATTTTAGGCGGTACAATTAAACAAGTCCCAATGGCACATAAGATCAGAGACTAGCCAAGCATAAAGACGTCTTTGAAAAAAGACAAAAAAGCGGGGTGAACTTAATATGCAAAAATGCCACATCTTTACTTTGTAGAGTACACACATCAAGTGAGCAACGGTCATAATCTTTGATACCATACTGTCATACAAAAAGGGAAAAATCCTTAAAAGTTGAGAGTGAAGGATAAGCAATATGTTGGTAAATTGAAGTATGCGTAGATTAAAGAAACGGTGCTTAAGTTTATTGAGAATGCAAACAGTACTCAATTATTTGTTATGGTTCTTTCTTCTTCATATCATCTTATTGGCAGTGTTCATTGTATATCAGTCAATGAAAGATGAATATCCGACTACGAAAAATCTACCATTATATAATGAACAACAAGACCATATTCCTTCTAACGATATTCATTTTCGAATATCCACTCAAGAAGTGTTAATCCGTGAAATTATAGACAGCCAAAGATATGATATTCATATCAGTATTGCAAAGGGAAAGGGACCTCCAAAACTGTCGTTCAGTAAAAATAAACGATGGATTCCTCCAAAGATTGTAAAGGATGTTCATTCAATGAAACGTTCATTCACCAAATATGTGTACGTTCACGCCGAATACACAGAGCAAATGTCAATGGCGACGTTAAGTTTATTGAGTCTTTGCGGTTTTGCTCAGTTTGGCGATCGAAAAGTCGTAAGACCTTACACTCGAGATTCAAGGATAACAAGCAATGAACGTAACACCAGATCACTTGGTGTACTTTATGACTTGGATTATTTGGGTAATTTACTGAACAATGCTGGTTATTCACCTCTTGTCGATAAGCAAGAATATTTAAATGAATGCAAACCGACAGATCCAAATCATGTTACCATTCATTTTCTCTACATTGGAGGTGTAACGAAAAATTGGAATTTAGGCAAATTTAAGATAACTGAGGATGTTTATGATAATATTTTTGCGAAAACCAAAGCAACAGGATGGACCGACTGTTCGTTTCTTGATAATCTAATGAAAATTACACCAAGTAAGAGACAATATTGCATTAATCCCACAATCATTAAAGACTGGCGCGTTCTTGAACGAGATATTGTTAATGGGGCGAAATGTTTAAACATAATTCTCTGGAGGGGAATTGGTGGTGGAAAATATCGTAGTTATTTCACGGAAGAGCATATAAAATATTCACACACCGTTTTGCAATATGCATTGAAACCCAGTATAACTGTGCAACATGAAGTAACAAAATTTCAACAAGCTTTTCTTCAAGATCGCTACATTGCAGTCTATATTCGCGCGGAACTTGTCCTTATACCGCATCGCTTCGATATTGATTTGTTTAGAAACTGTTTGAACGTCGTTGTTGATGTTGTAGCAGCTCTTAAAACCATTACTGGTATTAATCTAGTCTATCTTGCATCTGATATGTCTAAATATGGTTCTGGATCGTTGCTTCGAAATTATCTTGGCAGTTCTGAAAACAAAACAAATCCTTTTCCGGAAATTTTCAGCTCTCTAAAGTCTCGTATCGGAGGTGTAGTGTATGATTACAATCCTTTAAATACTGAGATTGTAGATCGTGGAGCAATAGCTCTTGTTGATTGGTCACTTTTATCGCATGCGCAGTACTTAGTTACCGCTGGTGATGAAGAAATGTCGTCATTCGTACGTCTGGTTATCGGATCTTTTCTCACCAATCATCAAGATGATAAGGAACTTTGGTCGAAGATTTCCGTGTGTGGGAAATAAACTGTTGAACAATGCTCATTGGTCAGTTGATAAATCACGTGTCTTTGGTGAACGCCATAAATGTCTTTACTCGTGACTAAAGACGAAACAAAAATCAAACAGTTTCTTGATGTTATCAAAAAAAATGCATAAAATTTTTATCGCGTTCTCTTTCGTTTTGTTACCTTTTGTGGCGAGCCGAGTTGACTTCTTCAACTTTTTTTAAACTATCCAGAGCATGAGGTATTCTAAAAAATGAATTAGGTATCTTGAAGTATATACTAGGTATCCTGAAGTATATATTAGGTGTATCTTAAAATATATATTAGGTATCCTGAAGTATATATTAGGTATCTTAAAGGATAGATCCAGACACATGATGTATGTTAAATGACAGAAGTGAAGATCACCTGCTTTTTTTTATACTAGGAATTTCCTCCTGATCTTGAGTATATGATTGTAACTGATAATAAAAATGGGGCAAAACAACAAAACAGTGAAAAATTTCATTGTTGATGATTATATTTTATATATTTCTACTTCAAACCTGACGTTCTGTCGCGAGAACTTCGTCTTGCCTTTGAAAGTTTTCCTCTTTCTTTTCTCTTTGATCCGTAACACGCAGAGTGGAGTTTAAAAAAATTGGATTTTTAGATTTTGGGAAAGGTGGCGAGTCTTTAAAACTTAATTTCACTTTCATATTGTTTAGACCATCAAAACTGTTGTTTGTGGTTGAATTTCCTTTTGTCAGCAAAATATCAGAAATGATGTGAAGCCCTTTGAAAGGCTCCTGGGTAAACGTTAAGGAGTCTGCCTTCCCACTGTTCAACATGACCATTCGTTCCAAAGCGTCGATACGAGAAGTCAGATTAACTACATTCCCCATGATATTACACTTAAAAACAATAATTAAGAAATAAAAGATGTCACGAGGCGACATTTGGGAGAACTCGAGAGGAGATCAGTTCAAGCCCGAGACCGAAGGTCGAGGTTGCACATGCTCGAGAGTGATTGATTGTTTTGATTGATTTGATTGGTTGAGCTCAGATGTGTTTTGCACAGGCTAATGCAAACACGGCTCTAGACCAATCACTGCACGCGTTTCATTGTTTTTATTTTAAAAAAGTTTTAGTGGTAGAGACTGTGAGATTATAGATTGAAAATACGGTTTTTAAGTAACCTATGACAGTTTACTTTTAAAGAGATTATGACTTTTACCGTACGATACTAACTCAAGAGGACATTTTCCTCTTTCACCCTTTGCACCTTACCGTAAGATACTTACTAACTCAAGAAGACATTTTCCTCTTTCACCCTTTGTACCCTACCGTAAGATACTTACTAACTCAAGAGGACATGTTCCTCTTTCACCCTTTGCACCCTACCGTAAGATACTTACTAACTCAAGAGGACATGTTCCTCTTTCACCCTTTGTACCCTACCGTAAGATACTTACTAACTCAAGAGGACATGTTCCTCTTTCACCCTTTGCACCCTACCGTAAGATACTTACTAACTCAAGAGGACATGTTCCTCTTTCACCCTTGCACCCTACCGTAAGATACTTACTAACTCAAGAGGACATTTTCCTCTTTCACCCTTTGCACCCTACCGTAAGATACTTACTAACTCAAGAGGACATTTTCCTCTTTCACCCTTTGCACCCTACCGTACGATACTTACTAACTCAAGAGGACATGTTCCTCTTTCACCCTTTGCACCCTACCGTAAGATACTTACTAACTCAAGAGGACATGTTCCTCTTTCACCCTTTGCACCCTACCGTAAGATACTTACTAACTCAAGAGGACATGTTCCTCTTTCACCCTTTGCACCCTGAAAAAAATAGACATGTGGTTATACCTATGAACATACTTGAAATATTTGTACAATGATGGTACTCGCCATTATCCCAGGTAATCCAGGAGGACCAGGCGCTCCTCTGTCCCCCTAAAGATTTCTGTCGTTAAAATACATTCAAAAGACATTAGAGATTTAAAATTGCAAATTGTGCCTTACCATTGATCCGTCTAGGCCTGCTAAACCATAACGACTTTTCAGATGTAACAAAATGTTAACCTTGCAGTTAAATGATAGATTGCGTTAACGTTTGTTGATGATACAAACAATGTAAAAATTTAGTTGTTTACATTTTCTCCGGCAGCAGCTTCGATGTTGAATCGTTTTTTAGTCTTTTCACTTGTTGTTGAGGTGAGTTGATGTGAAAATGAAATGAGACAAGTGAACGATAACACAAAAATACAAAACGTAAGAATACTTTTGACTGAAGTCATTGTAATTTGAAAATAATTGAAAATACTTTCAGAGAAAATCTGCGTTCTACAGTGCAAAGCATTTCATTTTTGCCCGTGGAATGAAGACCAATTTAGTGAAAGACTGTCAATTTTGCAGGTACCAGCTATTCTTTGTATCAAATGATCAAAATAAAAATACATTTGCTGATTTCTATCTTACAGCTGTAAACAACCCGAGAAGAACGTAAGTCTAAAAGACAAGCAGAAAAAACGCAACTGTATTATGCTAGATAAGGTTACAGAAATTTACTTTTTACATTGTAATACCGAGTAAATGTAACTTAAATGTAACACAATGAATAGAAATTAGCTTATTTGATGGCTTTTTGAAGCAACATAACAACATCTTTATGTCCATATACAGTAGCAATGTTTACTGGAGTATCACCAGAATCATCTTGTACATTCATTGGACACTTGTATTCCATCAGTAATCTCAATACGACAACATGACCACCTTCAGCAGCACAATGTGCCGGGATCCAACCTCCGGTCATCCGCATCTCCATATCAGCACCATGATCAAGAAGAAGTTTGACAGTTGCAGTAGACCCTAGACGACAGAAATAATACTCAGTTCTGCCATTAGTCTCCACATCTAACTATAAAACATTTGAGCCTGCCAAACTCACCATTACAAGCGGCAATATGCAAGGCAGTTCGTTTGCCCCAGTCCCAATCCTCTGCGTCGACATCAATATCTGATTTAACAAGAAGACACTGGAGTGTTTTCACGTCATCTTTTGCTGCTGCTTCGTGAAGCTCGGTCATTACTAAGAAAGCCTTAAAAACATAATAGAAAAGATACATATTATACGAATGAGTTTATGCTGGCACATTTGCGGGTGTCAAAAAAGATAACGAAAATATAAAGTAATACTTACCCCTCAATAAATACGCTTACAAAGTAACAAGATCACAATAAATATGAATCTTAAAAATAAGTCAGTACAACAATTACGGCCAGAAATATATGAGAGAACTATCATTGTTTGTCTGAATGACAAAGAAACAGCACCTGCAACTAATCACTTATGAATTATTCATGTTCGATCAACTGTACGCAAGTAACTGGAGTGATGAATGAGAAAGCATCTTTCAAAAAACGTCTATATAGATTTTTAATAATTTTTTGAAAATATAAGAAAAATTACAATGATCTTTTTCTCAAATCTTTTCCAGTCGAAGTAGCTATGGAGGAATTAAAACGTGACATTGATTACATAATATCATATGAAATCATATGAAATGTTGCATCGTGGTCAGGGATATGTCAGCCATATGAAATGTTGCATCATGGTCAGGGATATGTCAGCCATATGAAATGTTGTATCATGGTCAGGGATATGTCAGCCATATGAAATGTTGCATCATGGTCAGGGATATGTCAGCTGTTAAACATTGAGAGAAGAAATCATTTTCATAATCATTACAGACGATTCAAACTTTCTTGAGACGAATTTACTACAGTTGCACCTGAAACAAACAAGAGCATACGTATCATTTTTTGCGACATTATTTTAACCAATCACGAAATGCAATACATACGCATTTCCTGAGACTTTGTTTTGTCCGAGATACTTCGCCGTTTAGGCGGTTGCTTGCTTTTCGTTATCGCTCGTTGAACCTGGACAAATAAGAAAAACATTAACGAGAGTTTAAAAAATAAGAACTGGTGAAATTTTTTAAAGTTAAGGCAAGAAATCATCAATATATTGACCAAGATAACATAAACAACAGTATGAATGTTTTATGAAGTGCGGTATTTGAAATTAAATGAAGATATGATCATTCATTTAATAAACAACAGTTTGCACTGACAGTGAGATCATGTACAACGATGGAAATCTTAGTCTGTATATTTTTTAGTGGGTGATCCAGCGTTAGTCAAAATAAATAAAGCTGCTCAATTTTACATTCAAAACTATTGATTTTCTGAATAAAATTTTACCAATCAAGCTACCTCTAAAGTATTTGGAAATGTAAATATATCTAAAATAGGCTGCGGTAATTTATTTTGACGTAATGTAGCCTAAATACGCCACCAATTAATTTTCAATTGTAATGAGCAGAATTTAAACCTTTATTTAAAAAATCTTTTGAATTTACCTGTTTATTAAGCAAACAGTGGAACACAAATATAAACAATCCTTGTAGAGAGTTGAAAATTGCAAAAAGATACTTTAGGAAAAGCTTATCAAAAAATAAATCCAAGATGGCGAAGATCCAGGCAAAGCCAAGGACTGGCATTATTATAATGGACGCTCGTGCCGTAGCTCGTAATTTTCCAACTGTATCCTCGTTTTGTACACGTTGTGATGTAATAACGCTACGTAACATGATACCGTAGACAACATGGCTTGCCTGAAAAACAAAAAAAATTTTAAATATGACGTAATGTGCCTAGATTGAGCCATCTAGCAACATCTAGGTGTGTCAGTATAGAAGGTAATTAACAAGAAACAAAGAAATGCGTATCAAGATGAATTTGAAAGCATACAAAGATCTCTAAACAGTTCAGCAACTAACCAGTAAAACACAAATCATAGGTCCTAGGGCAGCCCAAAGGAAACCATCTTCTTGAGACAACCAACAATGACCTTCTCGCCCATACGAAGATACTCCCTTTATCGCGATTGATATAGTAACAATTACTGCAGGTACTCCTAATGAGTAAGCAATGAAGCAAAAACAATAATTTTTGTTAGCGATGTGCGCCGACAGTTTCTAAAAATTGTTATGTGAAATAAAAGATTCGTCAGAGGAAAAATCCCTTTACTACCATTTCTCAAGAAAATAGAAAATGATGTTTTAATATACACCATCTCTTACCCCATCCAATGAAATGAACAGACAGATACCAATTGCGTCCATACTCTTTCTTAAAAACATCTGTAATAAGCATCGTCAGTAATATTCCTTCACATAACATCCATAGAAATAATGCCAAAACAAAGTAATGAAGCAGGACTCCAACAGCTTCACAAGGCACCTGAAACATGCAAAATTATATAGTCCCTCGAGGTATACACCTATCCTTCCCTGTCCTCCTCCTTAGATGTATAATCCCTCGAGGTATACACCTATCCTTCCCTGTCCTCCTCCTTAGATGTATAATCCCTCGAGGTATACACCTATCCTTCCCTGTCCTCCTCCTTAGATGTATAATCCCTCGAGGTATACACCTATCCTTCCCTGTCCTCCTCCTTAGATGTATAATCCCTCGAGGTATACACCTATCCTTCCCTGTCCTCCTCCTTAGATGTATAATCCCTCGAGGTATACACCTATCCTTCCCTGTCCTCCTCCTTAGACGCACCTCGTCGTCGTCTCCGAGAGCTCCACGAACTACAGAGAAAATATTAAGAAGTGCGATGGCGAGACAAAGATTCATGAAATTCACATAACGTGTTGACCACAGCGCCTTCCGTAAATACACGTAAACAATCATCGTCAACAAGATGGCTGCCAGAGATATCGCAGAACCAATCGTTGAGATGGTTTCCAACCTTGTATAATCATCAGAATCCTGACAAAAGTAAGGCAGTCGACATGATTGAACTCTCGATATCATATTGAAAGAAGACAACGGTTTATATTCCTCGACATTTTCCCATAAAGTGACTAAAGTCAGTAATTGCCATCGTGCACATGCGCAGGTTTTGGAGCAAAACACGAATTTATACCTCAATTATTTTATTGGTATTAAACCAAGAATAAAAACGCTGCCTGTACGCCAGACCATAGTTACACGTCAAAAGTTACATGAACATTGCCACCTTACCAAAAATCCGCTTCTTGATACAAATACAGCAAATAACGTCAAATGATCACATTCACAAGTGGTAATGACGTCAGTAGTTTCTTCGGGAACCAATCGGCAACCCTCGTCACTCCATTGGCTGTACGAAACATCTGGATTCCAAAAAACACATTGTTTTTGCGTTTTTGAACCGAGTCTCTAAACAATCACAAAAATCCGATATTTATAAAGATATTTATAAAACAAGCTTTACATTAAAAATACACGAAATGTTCCTACCGATCCATTGTTTTCCAATCGAATTCTCACAGGTTCTGCGAATCTCTCGCTATCAAGTGGCTTCACAGTCGTAGAAATGATTTGGGAGCCAGGAAGCAAGAATATACCACTACCACTCGTGTTTGCCGTCACGTTTACAACACCAAGTATGGATGCCAGAGTATTGTAAATAACGCTGACCACCGTCAACGAAGAAGAATTTGACTGAAATATGACATTATGGCGACAAAATAAGATGCAGAGAAATATTATCAAATACAAATTTTTACAAATATTTTTCATACGTTGTTGAAAATAGATTGCGGTAAGATGATCTTGCTGTTATTTTGCTGGAAGACATATTCTTCTTGCTCAGTGTCATTCATTACGTCATAGTGACGAACTTCAAATGCGAGATTTTCTTGAACGCTATTTTCAATGACGTCACCAGTTATGTTCAAATATTGTTCAACATTAAAACCAAAACCCTCCAGAGATGTCACCAATTCAGCTGCAGTGTTAGGGCTAATCTAAAAACAAATAAATTGTAGAAAACTTTAACACGACCGTTCTTCATAAAAAGATCTTGGATAAAGAAACCATACCTCATCAATGTCAGTCCATGTGTTTATATTTTCCATGTGAAGAAGATTGCTTGCAATCTCAATGAACGAATCAATGGTTTCATAATTTATTTCGGTATGAACAATACCGCTTCGAAAGAAACCGTCGCTTCTTTCGAGGATGTTTACCGTCGACAGTAGATCCCTTCCATACAACCGTAATGGTCGACCGGCTCTGCGACGAGTTAACGTTCGAAGTTCTCTCAGAGCACTTCTGATGCTAATGTTCACATTGAAGCCTTCCTCAAGAGCGTTTAACTGTACAGTAAAAAATTACAGTTATGTTTGTAATATAGTTAACAAAAACACAATGAAAGAAAATCATGCAAAAACATTTTGGAAGATCATCGTCATAAAATGACCATCAATTTTTTAGTACAACTCAAAAGTTGTATATTTAGACTTTGCAAACATTTTTACGATGTTAATGAACTACAAAGATACATTCACCTGATCTTCTATAGTCTCAAACTCTGGACTGCGGCAATCTTTCAAATTGGGTCGACGCCATCTTGGAGGGCGACCAGGGAACGCCCTACAAACACGTGTTGCAGTCCCTACAGAAACACAAACATACAATAACACAAACATAAGCATTTCGATCAATCTTCTAAACTCAACAAAGATAACCAATTCACACCAGATTCGTCATCATCTTTAATACAATTTTGAGAGGCGGTAAAGCCTACTAGCGTTTCATTCCAATGTATCCCATCAATCTCCTCTTCGTTACAAACACCAAGACTTTCTGCTGTGCCTATGAAATCATTACAAAAAATAGAAAGTAGTTACGACACTCAATCTCATGAATTTCACAAAAGTGTAGAGCTCGGTTGAACATTGACGAAAAGCATTCGAGTGGTGTAAAATAATAAAAATTCCAAAAATGTTTCATAATGTAGAAAGGTTTTACGACACTTTAAAGCACTGAACTAACTATAACATGGCGTTAGTAAACATACCAGGCAAAATAACGATAAATCTCGCTAAAGGACTACGCGTCGTTTGTCCTCCATCTTTTATTTCACAGTACATATCATAAACATCATAACCATCTTTCGTTGAGTGCAAACGTCGGGGAACTTCCCATGTTAGTAATTCATTTTCACTATCAACATTCCTCCATTCTCCATCAGGGAGACGTTTACGATACCATGAGTATGAAACATTCCTTTCTTGCAAATCATGCAAACTACGACAACGCCAATTGAAATCCCCTGTCGCTGTAAAAAAAAATTGGACAAATGAAACTTTCTTTCAAAAATATATAAATATTAGACAGTGTTGACAATAATAACTATTAATGAGTACCATACTATTCAGTAGTCAATAAATACTAACTACTAATGAGTACAATACTACCAGTAGTAAATACCATACTACCCAGGGTGAGTACCATACTAACCAATAGTGAATACCATCTAACCAATAGTAAGTACCATACTAACCAATAGTGAATACCATAATAACCAATAGTGAGTACCATACTACCCAATAGTAAGTACCATACTAACCAATAGTGAATACCATACTAACCAATAGTGAATACCATACTAACCAATAGTGAATACCATCTAACCAATAGTAAATACCATACTAACCAATAGTGAATACCATCTAACCAATAATAAGTACCATACTAACCAATAGTGAGTACCATACTAACCAATAGTGAGTACCATACTAACCAATAGTAAGTACCATACTAACCAATAGTGAATACCATACTAACCAATAGTGAATACCATACTGACCAATAGTGAGTACCATACTAACCAACAGTAGGTACCATACTAACCAATAGTAAATACCATGCCAATAGTGAATACCATATTAACCAATATAAGTACCATACTAACCAATAGTAGAGTACCATACTAACCAATAATAAGTACCATACTGACCAATGTAGATACCATACTAACCAATGGGTACCATACTAACCAGTAGTAAGTGAAACATCATTAGGATCAATTCTTATCGCAGTAGGTGGACGGAATATTACAAATAATCCAAGTGTCACAATTGTGCTCCTGTTGGTGCTAAAACAAAAGAAAATAAAGATATTTCTACAGTTTAAATTCGTCTGTAACGCAACGTAGCTCAAAAGTTGACTACAAGATTTTGGGGACACGCTCGTATGCATTTGATACTTTAATGTTTCAATTTCATAGGATAATTTCAAAATAACAAATTTTCGTGAAAACTATCAATTACACCAACTTACGTCACAATACATTCATAATATCCACTGTCTGGTCGTCTTGGTCTTCGCAATGAAAGTTCAGAATAGAATCGGTGTTTTCTGATTTTCGTTCGTTCGTTCCTGCTAAGGGTTCTGTTGTTAAATTTCCACTCAAACATTACGACCTCCCGCTTCAAATGAACAATTCAAATGAAGCCTTTGATCATAGATATTCGTTATAACGCGAAGTTTAGCTGCAAAATAAGAATGCAAGCATTTGAAACGAAAGAAATGTGAGATAAAACTTGAGTAAGAGAATATGAAGTTTTAATTTGATTTTGTCAATCCAAAGTAAAATCTATTCGCGTTTTCGCAAGGAAATTTCTTGTGTCCGATTAGCGCACGCGCAAGAAGACTGGAAACAGAGAATCAGCGATTTTCAAAAAATTTATCTGTATTTTCCAATTTTTCATTATCTCATGCAAAATCACATATTTATACCTCGCGAATAATTGAGTCAATAAACATGTTAATATCAATATCCTACCAAGACCACTCGAAGTTGTAACGTTCCCACTAGGCAATCTCTGACGTCTTCGTCCATATTCCCTACCATCAAGTGCCAATATGAAACCAAAGAATATCAGACTGAATGCTAACATGTTTTTCATAACTGTAACGAAACATTGACAGCAGCATGATGAACCGTTAGAATGTAAATCATCATATGACTAATAATTCTTGATATTTTCTAATATATTACAGACGGGGGCAGTAAAATACATAATTTTACAATCAAACCATACCACAATACTGTTAATGGAATGTTGGGCATGAAAATCGACAAGAAAGTAAGTTTGAATTAAAAAAACACACAAAACAAATCAAAATAAAATAGCCACATCTTTGTATTTGTTGGGTGATTTGCCGACGTTTGAAATCGTGTAACAATGTACGAATTTACATCTTTAGTCGGTGGTTTTCACATGATACAAGCAGTTAAGTTATTCCTTTTATTATTTTAATTGTACAACAGACAAAATAAATCCATAAAACTATTTATTATGCAGAAAGAAATGAAACAAAGAATCTCGCGATATACTTAACCTGCTTGCTCAATGGTCTATTCTACTAGAAGCTTTAATCTCAGCATTTTTAATTATATATAATTATATCCTCCATGTCTCTTGAACATGATCTTGGCCTGATCTCGGTACATGAATATCCGAATAATAAATTTAAACGAGTTATTCTGCTTCGACAAAAATGTATCCAATTAAAATACATACCACAATATTGGTGCTAGAGTTTATCGTGCCTTAAAGCGATGAAATAACTGACACTAAAACATTAAGACATCAACGTACCAATAATTAATGTTCGAACATAAAATGACAATAGAAATGCCACAGTTTGATACTTTTATTAAAGTGTTACATTAAATATTCCACTTATTCATTGCTGTTGTGTTGATACGCTCTGCGAGATAATATGCTTATTAGGTTAAACTTTTTAGCTCAAAGAAGAGATGTTGCAACGCATTCATTATTTGTGGTCACGCGAGGAAGTCATATGTGAAATGTGCGTTTGACAGTAATAACGTCAATAATGATGCAAAACTGTTATTTTGGCCCTGTTCACGATACCGGATTGGTTTGACACCGGATTACTTTTCGTACCTGATAGGCCTTGCGTTCATACGGGCTCCGCTGAAATCCGATACGCTTTGTATCGTTTTCCGGAACGATTTGTCCGCTGTGGAAGTGGTATAAAACCAATCAATACGTTCCGTTGTCGTGGAACGCTGGAATGATACGTTCAAACTTGGCAACTAAAAAGTTAGTGCGATTTTTCAATAATGAAAGCAAACATAGCGATACAAACTATGTTTTAGATGAATAATCCGCCAGCAAATATAATATATCTTCAACATGGCATGTTTAAGCTTTTAACAATGTATTATCGTGGTGTGAAAAGCTTCTTTCCAGTGTCATTGTAATGGCAACATATATCCGGTTGTATTTGGACTTTATACTCTTTCAGTCCTTGCGGCCATCAGTACAAATGATGCAAAAACTTTAATACGCTCAAGAAAAAGCTCTGCTTTGTTATCTGTCAAAAAAATTTCTCACTTTCCTACGAAATATTTGAATTAGCAACCATCGCTGCTATTACTTGCACGTACAAGTACTGGGGCGAATTAAAAACTTATGTAGCGTCTTACGAATCTGGCATCGTGTGAACAGAGTGCATTTTTCGTATCGGATTGCTCAACGAATCCGGTATCGTGTGAACAGGGCCTTTATATGAGAGTAAACACTCGAAGTATAATACTCCAACATGCAAAACCCTCTCATGCATTTTATAAACATTTACTCACTTTCAAGCCAGAAGGGGATCTAGGATTTTGGATACCATAGGCAAAACATTATGACGTCATTCAGTGCTAAAACCTATGACGTCATACTTTTGCAAAACATACTACACTATTTATGCTTTCGATAAATTGTTTAAATCAAACAGTCTAATCATTCAGCTATGCAGAATCTTGTAGATCTCAATCGTATAAATACATAAAAACATTGTATATTTATACTTACATATCACAAGGTCGTTGATTTTCACTATTCAGAATATTGAATGCACACAAGACTGTTTCGCCCCATATCAGGCTCATCAGCATGCCTAGGAACACTTTAACGCAAAACAAAAATCGTGATCCGGCATGGACAGCCCCTGAGAGCCAATTAAGCAGACTGGTTATGGCGCCAGAAGTTCGCCTACACACCTTTGAAAAGGAGTTTGGTTAGAAATGGGTGACTATATGGGATATTTCATGGATGTGATATTGCTCAATTTTTCACAACATCCCAGTCAATTCCAACCTTTACCCCCACCTAAATGAGCACTCTGGTTTTTGAAGGCGCCAGAACCTCTTTCACACCTTTAGCAAATAGCAAAAGGAGTTTGGTTAGAAATGGGTGACTATGGGACATTTCATGGATGTAAGATTGCTCAGTTTCTTACACCATCCCAGTCAATTCCAACCCTTTACCCCCCACCTAAAATGTGCACTCTCATTTGCCAACAAATGAGCAGAATGTAAATGTAATGTAATAGTCAAAATAGAGCTTTGTATAAAGAGTCTTTGTGAAGACTAAAATTTGGTGTAAGGAAAAATTATTCTATTTATGCTTAACAATTTTTGTGAAAGTAAATTTATATGACAACGGCCGAGTACCATACACTACTCAGCAGTTTTAAGATTGGAATGTATATAGGGAAAAAACCTTTATCAGAGCTATTAGTTTGATGCAAATTCTATTGACGTTACTATTGTGTACAACGCACAATAAATGGTTAACATATGGACATTTCAACAAAATAAAAACTAGGATATGAATAAATTCATGCAAATTTTAGCCTTGTATTTCCAACAGCAAAAGTAATAACCTCACCAATATCTGGTACAATTTCCTGATGAATTTGCATCAAGGCCAAACCATTTAAGCGTTCCCCAACCATGGTACTTCGCTGATAGTTTTAAGTGTCCTAAGGAAGAAATAGATCGTTCACATTCACAAGAGGTAATGGGAGCGTTCCTAAAATACGTAGTAAAATTTTAATGTTTTCAAATCCGGCGAAATGAACAGATTTTAAAGTCTGGGCAATGTTATCAGGAAGGAGGCCGCAGTGGGTCTCCCAATAAGTGTACCACAACCTAAGTTCAGCATCTAAGGCCAAAGGATTTGGCAAATCATCATAATAAAAGTTAGCCACAGTTTTGAATGGCTCTTTCCAATCCACCCCATCTCTTGTCATGGACATCATTTTCGTCGGTACAATGCTAAGGCCTTTATAGACATTCACACTCTCAAGGTCGAATCGTGATTCTAAAGAAGATTGCAAATGATTTTGTAGAGGAAGAGTAATTGCACGTTTATAATACTCAGAAATGGTTGTGTGGGGAATATTTTCCCTGGTCGTTTGTTTGCGCAGTGTTCTTGGTTTCCATTCTTCAATGCCAACTTTTGCTGCCAGTTCAAACGCTTCGTCATACCAGGTGTCATGATAAAAATCAGAGGAATTCCTCATGTTCACCACCTCAGTTTTCAAAGTTGAAATTAAATGAATACCATCCATTATATCGATACTCTTACCCTGTAATAACTGTGTTACTGGAAGAGTTGAATCAAGAATATTTCTCGTGATAACTAAAGCAACGACGAAATCAAACCTGTCAATAAGTTGAAACAAAGATGAGGCATCAGACTGAAGCTGGTTTGAACTCACCATCTAGATTTTCAGACATATCGTTAAGGGTGGTGTATACAGGTACAAAAAGCTCTTGGAATGTATCTAAACCTTCGATACGTTCTACCCATCTAGTTTGCAAACGTCTGTTAATCTAGTCTTTTTCGTTTGTTTCTGAATTACGATATGTTTTCAAAGGGAATATTGCGAGTTTGGGAAATTTTAATAAAATTAGTGGCATTGTTAACATGTTTCAACATATCATTGATACCGTATACAAATGACATATTTCAGAATTATCCATACCCTTAACTTTCTCCTATACAAGGAAACATCAAAATTATGGGTTAAAACAGCAGGTTGCATATCACCAGAAGTTGGAATACCAGGCAATAGTTCCTGGGATGATGTGTGAAGCAAAAGACTATTGGCTTTATTTAATGTCTGAGCAAGAGCTGCAGCAGAAGAAAAACTCATTGGGCATCCTTTTAAAAGTTGGTTGGGCAGCAGGCCTATTAGTTGAAGTAAAAAATTTGAAATGTCAACTGTTTTGGTGCATATTTGGAAAAATTTTGACAAATTTTCGTTTCTCTGTTGTTGAGCAGCTAGAATTAGACTGTGTACAGGAATTAGACAATTTTCGCTTCAACCTGTGGGCATGGAAAATGAGAGGCACAAAATGATTAGACTGAAAAGTCTCACCTGGTTGTACAGATACTTCGTGACAAAACAAAATATTAATAGCATCCAAACCTCTTTGGCTTAATAACCGGGGCTGAACAATACGATTAAATAACAATTTATATCTACTTTCACCAGAATCAGGATAAAAGTATGAATTTTCTACCTAAAACAGAAGATAGGCCCAAAATACAAAGAAAAGATGACCATTTCTGGTCATTACAATTTAAAATAGCCTCCTGTTTTACCAGTTCATCTGTTGTATATCCAGTGTCTAAACATTCTTTAGACACTGACAAAGGCAAAAGATTGTTTAAGCTTTGGGCAAAGTAATCACTGTGCTCACTTATAACAGACAAAAGCATGGGTGTTGAGCATAAAAGCAGCATGAATAAATAGCTCAAGCGATGTTAAAATTGCAAAGTAGGGACCAATGCATTGTTACCTACCAGAACTAGGGAAGCTGAACTGTAGAGGCAATTGCCAGAAGCTTCAGATCTTAAAAAATATTCAAGAAAAGAAATTAATATTTTGTTTGGTAGATTGATTGCATTGTATGAATTGCTGACTGTAGACAAAGATATAGCCTAGCGAAATTGAGATTTAACCATTTTCACGTATATATAAATACTACAATACGATATATATAATTATAATATATTTACCTTATTGCAGTACAAGTCTTTCCGTCATGAGCGTGCTTTGGCACATATATTTCAGCTCCAAAATTTCGACACAGAGTATGGTCGGGGTCATAAATTCTATCTAACAGCTGCTCGTTAGTAAACATAGGTCGAACGTCGACCAATAAACGAGAATAAAGCTTATTAAGGCATTTTAAATCGTTTTTGGCCAACGCAGACTGAGCAGTCTCGTATAAATTACCACAACACAATGAAGACATTATAAAATATCACAAAACCGTAAACTGAGCACAGAGGCTGTTCAGAAACAATACGAGTGTATGTTAATTTTCAATTGCCTAATTTGCCTAGCTCAACTATGCTTATCAACAGCAATGATTGGTTGGAATTGCTCAAGTTAGGCAAAAAATTGACCAATGAAAGCATACGGTTGCAAAAATTGCCCAATCAGAATACCTATACACGATGTCAAGTTAGGCAAATTCATCTTGTTTAGGCAAATTGCTAACAACCAATCAAATGGCTAGATCGCCTTCTTGACTTAGGCAAAATGGCTGCTTTGCCTAACGACACGGAGCTTTATAGATAATCATACGCATCTGGACTACGATTCATATCAAAATTACGTCATTTAATTGCACAACATTTCTAAACAAAAGTCAGATGATTTGACTGCGATAAAGTGCTATTCATAGTTTCATAATTCGATAAATTCGTATCGAATCTAAGTCGAAGTATATTTTGGTAATTTCACCATAGGCACTTGCCTATGGTGCCTACCCCTAAATCCGCCCCTGTTTTCAAGGACATGGAGAGAAGGATTTGAAGCCGTATAAATGTTGGTAAAATGAATGATGATTAGGTTATGCATGTCAGCGTATAATGCTTTTGAAGTTTATAAGATCAAGATTTCATCTCGATGTCTCCTGCTTTTTTTTTAATTTAGTTGCTGTTGAAAGATTGAATAATTTTTGATAAGGACATGCTCAACATCAAGTTAAATGTCGGCCTAGAACAGTAAAACATAAACCAAGGATTCTCAATATAAATATTAGAGCCCAACAAATAATTTGCACATAGTCATAAACAAGTAATCTGATACCTCAAACTATGTAAATAACTCTCTATATATCTATAGTTCTTGTTAACTTCCTTATTAGTCTGAAGATGTCTTGAGTCAAGACGAAACGTCACTATTTTAATAAATTTCATAAAACCAAATTGTTTATGGCTATGTTTAAAATTATTTGTTAGGCTCTAATATTTATATTGAGAATCCGTTTCCCGCCTGGCACTTCATTGGCATCAATATGGATAAATCAAGGAATTGAATTACCGAAGAAGATATGGATGTTAAAGTTTGGCTATTGAACCAGAAGCTTTCGGGTCATGCCCGCAAAACCCAAGAAATATGAGGTCGCCTGCCCGCGATTAAAAATCCTTCTGCAAAGATCGTTACCCGATAACGAAGTGTAAACAAAAATAAAGCAAACGAGGAGACATCTTGCGGTCATTTATCAAACACTGGCAGTTTAAGAACATTACTTCTGCGCTTGATCATACAGCAAACGCGACGTGATATACTTTACGAAGCAAAATGGGAATTCAATGCTTTGAACTGCGTCACATGATAGATTCGGCCCTGGGACATCCTGAGAAGGGTATTGTAAACCTAAATATACTACATTCACTGCTACATGAAATTCTAAATGCGATTGATAAAAGGAGTAACGACAGTAAGATTACGAGAAACGCAAAAGATTCGTCAAATAATGAAAATTTATCGGAAAGAATAAGAGACGACAGTGAGTTTATAGACCAGACATCCAAAGATCACAATCAACAAATTTCACACGAAAATTTAAGGTATCTGATTCCATATTTTTACTTATATATTAACTTAAGGAAATTGAAATAATGAAGCAATGAAGAGGCTTAATTATCTTTAGTATATTAAATAAAAAAATGCTGTATTACAGTTTCAAAGATCGTGCATGAAATAAAAATCTTATTATGCTACAAACATCCAAGAAATAAATAAAAAGGTTTTAAAATGATGAAGAGAAATTGTAGTTGTGACATGCAGACTTAAAGTGATTAATATTAAAGTTGATTAACGTGTTATTTTGTGCAGTCAAAGATTTTCCACCATTGACCATCGCCTTAAGCAGGCTCATTTCGGTACTTTGAAGGGTTTATAGCACAAAAGAAATGGCTTTTTGAAGTAAATATTTTAATCAATGGCGTGGCATTATTTTACAGAATATTTTTGTTCATTAAATGATCATTTATTCAAATAAATCTCGGTCAAATTTCTGTGGAGTATAACGTTATCAAACAATGTATTTCTACAAGTTTTTCTTGCATTGCCACAAAGTAAAATCCAACTATACTTTTCTCAAAGTTATCTTCCGCATAACAGTAGAAGTATTTATTTGTTTCAGTGATCTTCCTATGTTATCTGACATAGAAGTTAGGCTCAAGTCAATCGAAAAAAAGTTTGATGCTTTAGATAATCTTTCCGCCGACAAAAATATCGTCAATGAAGTAAGAAATTCAGACAGTGTTGAAAAAAGTCAATCAAACCAAGAAAATACTCTAGTAATGATGTGGAAACACATGAAAGTTGAAAGGAGAATTGAAGCAGCTGAAGAAGCGATTGAAGAAGTAATGAATGTTTTAAACAATATTATTGGCGACGTGGAGCACTTAAAGACATTTAAAAAAGACGTTGGTGGTTTATGTCCTAGGGAAGAACCAGTTGTTGATGATGAAGCCATAAAAATGTTGAATAAGGTGATAAATATTAACGTTTACCAACGATAACATTATTGTAACAAAAGTTATAATTTTCACATTCGTCTTTTTAGCTTGGTCCGCTACACGATGTAGTCCGAAAAAAGGACCTGGCTTCGTTTGTAACATGGAACACACTGGAGCAAGCATTGAATAGAAAAGAAAAAGACGAAGACTATCATGATGATGAAAATGTTAAAACACAGTCATCTCAAATGAAGACTAATGTTGAGTATGAACCATCACTTACATCGATAACTCCGAAAGAATTAACGAGTGTCGATGGTAAAGAATTTGACGATACAGTCATTACAAAAACCGATGAATATGACACATCACAGCCATTAAATAACAACAGTAGAGTCGATGAATCTTGTGTTAATAAAGATGTAATTATGACGCAAGATAAAGATAAGGATTCTACAGACCAACCTTCGTCACAACTTTTAAACCAGCTTAACAGGATTGGTGAGCTACCCAAGCAATACAATGATGTTGTGGTTCAGGTTAGTCGTGTGTAAATCAAGTGATCCAGTTGCTAATGGCTGAAATCTTTTAATTCTGCTTTCTCCCTTTGGTCTCAGGTATCCATGATTTCTGAAAAACAAAACAAACTTGCTACTGATGTGGAAAAAGTTGAAACGGATGTGCTGCCCCAGAAACTTAATAAAGCTGACCTGCAGTTACCCGACAATCTCGTGGAACAAATTGATGCAATGAGACAGGGTAAAGCATAAAAAAGTGTCTCTATTGATCCCATTCCCTCCCACAGTGCATCAACATCTGACGGTGCAAAGTTGGAATATTTTTATGTTGTTATAGGCCTTGACGCGCTTAATACAAATGAAGACATTCAAATGTTGTCAATGATCAAGGAAACTTCAAGTAAGAACGAAGAAAATATCAAAAGTTTGAAGTCAGAACTGGCAATGTTTTCGCAACATTTTAAACGTCTTGATCAACTGACTGGAAAGATGAAGTCACCAGAGGCGATCGTTCCCACTTATGATCAAGAAGTTTTGAATAATGTTCGGGAAAAATTGAATAGAGTAGAAGAAGAGCACGAAAAGATGGCATTGCAGAGTAAAGAAAATATGGATAAAATAGTAGAAAATTTAGATGAAAAACAAGTAAGTTGAAGCTTTGGCATTTCTGCGCATTTCAATTGCTTTTGTTTAGAGCATGAAGTCAGGCAAAGCAAGATTTTCTTCATAAAACTGTCATCATTATATTTTCAGAAAGTTATTGATGACTTGATGTTGTATATTGAACATCTTCAACAAGGAAAGGCAGACAGAGAAAATGTGGCGATTGAAATGGACGTCAAAGCAGATAAACATGCTTTAGATGACAAAGTAAATCAAAGCACATTCGAGGAAACATTTCAAATGTTTGACAGAGGTATTTTGTACAGACCTTTATCGCCTCAGAACTATCTCATACGATGTTTTTCATACATATTACGTACACACACTAGTCGTTAAAATTATCGTGATACTTGTAGGTTTGCAAGAAGCTTTGCAAAAAATGGAAGATTACATGAACGAAGAAATGACACTAAAGGACACACTCAAACAAATATCCCAAGAAATGGAAGGAAAGATTGACGCAAACTCAATGAAGTTAATGAAAGATTACTTTGGTTAGTAAAAAGTTAGGAAACAATCGCAGAGAAAGTATTTTTTGCTTTCACCACCAATTATTGCATCATTTTCATCTAGAAAAGCAAATCAAGGAAGTCCAAGAGTCTAGAAATAAGATTGCAAGAGAGACACATATGGATACAGTTGATGCAGCCGGTATTCGTCGTAAACTTCCGGTTCATTATCATTGTATATCATGTAACCGACCAGTTGATGTACCGTTTCGTGATTCTGAACCATGTCTCCCAGAGAGTGAAGGTTTACCATTACGAAAAATGAAAATCCCTTATACCTCATATGAAATAGAACAAGTATGATCAATTTGTGCAGCAAGTTTTTGCCCTTAACGTCAGAGAGTTTGAAATTGTTCTCTTTTCAACTATTATATTTTAGTTGCGTCAGAGATCATTAAAAGGAACAGATGAAGATGTTAGAGATGGCCAGTCTAACAGACCATGTGGTGGAAGTCATACTGTTATTAATCCCTATATCAGAAAATCGACTAAATTCCATCAATTTAGTCAAACTATGGCTTGTACGTCCTAAATATTCGGTCATATTAAATTTTATATGCAAGAATGTTATATGCAGTGCGGTTCGAATCATGGGTTCATGCGGTTCGAATCATGGGTTCGAATCCCGTTGAGTCACCTGAATTTTTCAGGTTCTTGAGACAATTGCTTAAATTGTCCAGCAAAGTGCGAAGATCATATCTACATTTTAATTTCATGTTAAATTTTCGTACAAATGCATGCTGTACCATGCACGAGCTGTAGTGTAACCTGCTTATCCACTAAATCACGTCACTATCCAATATATTCACCCTTACTATTCACTATCCCTTACAGTTCATGAAGACCCGCGGTTTATTCCAAAGATGGTCCGTGAGGTATCCGTGCTCGATTTCCTCCGAGGCTCCGATGGTCACTACTATAAAGGACGCACAAGACAGATACTACCAGCTATCCCGCGCAGATCAAAGTATCCTAGCAACACTGACGCTCAGAACAATAAATACAACACCCGTGATGCCTCGCAAGGGGAAAAATCAAAGAAGAATGATACACATAAAGTACTTATTTTATACTTTAACACACCACAGGATTTAGTGAGCTTTAGATAAAGACATTTACTTTCCAAATACAATTCTGCAATGCCTAAACAAATGCATTCAGACGCCTATGACAGCACAATAAAAGATATATATCAGAGAGAAAGTCGGGAAGACTAAATGCTTACAAACTACGTTGCGTGTTACAGACTCGCACTGAATAGATCAGGGGTCTCCAAACTACGGCCCGCGGGCCAGATGCGGCCCGTTGGGCCTCTCAATCCGGCCCGCAGAGGCACTTCAGAAAATATAATAATATTATTAAACAAAATAAATTTTTCGCAGAAAGTTCACGTTATGTCGCAAGCCAACTAGCAAGAGTGGCTTACGTCAATTTTTCTCCCAACTTCCTACTTCCGTTTCAAGCACACTGCGAAATTTAAAAAGCTGAAGGATAACGTGGAAATTTTTTATATTCTTCGGCCCTTAACATGCTGGATGAAAGTTCAGGTGGCCCTCTGGCTGTAAAGTTTGGAGACCCCTGGAATAGATAAATGGATAGTTTGAGCGTAACTTATCGTCTCAAATCAAATATATATCTTTCTCCTCCCCTCATATAGACTCGACGTGACTTTGGCAATCGGTCGCCGTCACCTTCAAGAGAAGATAAACTGTCATCCTCTTATCCTGAAAGGAACGAGCAAAAAACAAATCCTACACAAGGGCAGCGATACAGCCGCGATGATCTAAATATACCCTCATCGTTAAACAGAGAATCGCTGAAAATATTTCGACGGAAACGTGGAAATGATTTAAAGGTATTCAGTGTTTATTTCGGTAAGGCTTAGGAAAGATTTCAAGCTTCTATGATTATAATTCGAGAGAGTTGTGTTGTAAAAGACAATGGTTTTTCGTTCTTTGATACAAAATCGATGTAACAATCTTTTTAGCTATAAATTACATAGTTAACAAAAGTCAACGATTGAATCCACGTGACCATACGCACGTATATTCATTGGATGAAAAGCTTAAAAACGGTCGTTTATTTAGGATTTAAACCGACAACAATGTTGGGACCAACTTAGAAATAGCAAAGGAGGCACAGAGAAAAAGCAAACGGAATCTACAAGTCCTCAGGTTCGAAAATTGATATTCACCAAATTTCTCCAGTTCCAAATGACTCCATTATTTTAATGTATTTTAATGATTTGCAGAGCTTGAAACGATCAACACCTGTTGGAGAAGAACAACCGTCTATTAAAACCGCCGAGCAGTCAGCCGCAAAATCTTAATAAACAGAATGGTACAAAGGGCATATAGAAAGTCGAGGAAGACACTAAACACTATATATACGCTAATAATAGATACGATATATTTATATCTCTAAAGCCTTATCTGTCAAATGCATGTAATATGTACTAATTTTAATATTATAATGTAAAATGTATGTTTGAGTGAAACCACAGTGCATGTAACGATGTCGAAATGAAAGCTGTAATATGATTGGTTCTTTACAATTGACTTGTTGCTAAGCAACATAAATAAACAATATGGCGGACAATTGCGAAAACCATGGGTAAAACATATTGGCAGCAATATTTTTGAATATTTTGGAAGTTCAAACACAACAAGAAGAAATTAATGACTAGTTTTCATAATGCCTATAATCCGAACACCGGTCGCTCACAAGTTTGGAATCATCTCCCAAACGCAGAAAGTTGAACTTGAGAAAAGAATAGCGACGAAAGCTTATAACGAAACGCGACGTAAACTAGAAGCACAAAATATTTCAGAGCTAAGGTGTGTTATCGATGATATAAAAAAAACTGAGCCATATAATGTGCTTGTGAGAATGCAATTATATCTAACATAATTTAAACAACCCTTTGTCACCGTTTAAAAGTTAAAACGTGTTAATTTCCGTTGTCCTTACTTGAACAGACCACTTCCATTTGAAGTCACCGAAGAATTTGTTTACAAGGTTCAAAATTAAAACAATGTCATTTTGAGTTGAAAGTTTGACGTAGTACTGAGATTTGTATTCATAAATACTTCTTATTGTCAAGTTCAACGATTGCAGTCCTAGTGAGCGAGAAAAGATGCAAGATACATCAATGAAGATGTTAGAAAGACTAAAGGTAGATTGAAATTGAAGGCATCGCAATATTATTATTGACAAAACTGTGATTTCTATTTGTCTTTAAGAGATTAGCTGGACTGAGACAAACATCTGATGGAAATCATGTTGATCTAGCTAGAGCATGGGTTGATTTAGCATTACTCTCTCAATGTCGTTTTTTAAAGCTAGAAGAAGGTAGCAGAATTTTTACCATCCAAAAGATTAAATTCATATTCATCATACATATCTTCCTTAACCATCACATATAGCTTGTTTTATGACATTGATTGCCTCTCTTGATCAAGCCGTTGCAAGTGAAAAAGAGATTTTAAGGTCCTTCTTCCAATTATATGTATTGTGATGTGTCCAAATTTCCGTTGCCATAAGATACATTTTCTTGTTCATAGTTTATTCTACCTTGCAAAGAGTGGCATTCATTGGCTTAAGAAGGAAACAGGAAATGAGTCTGTGTTACGAAGCAATGAGATTTTATTGATAAAAGTGTGTATAAATGTGTATAAATGTATATAAATGTGTATAAATGTGTATAAATGTGTATAAATGTATATAAATGTGTATAAATGTGTATAAATGTGTATAAATGTGTATACATGTAGAGTGAATGTACAATTTGGTGAATTAGATTCCTATGAGCTGTAATAACTTTTTATATTTTAGATGACTTATTTGGTGTTTTTAAGACTTTATTGTCATCACATTTTGCAAGAATTAAAGGTAAAATGGCCTAGACAAAATTGAAATTTACGAACAGTCATTAATGTTGACTAAAAATTGACCCTTTTTTTCAATAAAGAATTACGAAGATCAAAAAGCCTCATTATCTAAATATTTAGCAGGTCAGCCATGTAATTATATCCTTTAGAGCGCATTTAGTTGACAACCTCAGGGATATGTTTTAAGTCAAAAAGAAAACACCTAATTTACAAAATGCACGTGATCAATCAAGATAGAAAGATTTTTAAATAGTTACATACCTTTATACTTCAAGGTTTTCATGAAAAAGAGAAGGCTTTCCATCAGTTCCCCGGGGCAAATTTATCCATTCAAATAATTACCGAGGCTGTAAGTATTTAAGCCATACTTCATTTCATGCTGTTTATCATCTGTCTGTCCTCATGTGGCGAACACCAAATTTGGAAATCTAAGATAACAATTTCATTAACGTTGTTTTGAATGCCTTATCACTGTTATTTGTTCTATCGCATGAAACCCGTTAGCAAAATTTTAATTTGATGGTTATCTCAGTTCCTTTTAATACTGAAATGAGAAGTGTTAAAGTTAAAGTGTGGTACTTACGTGATTTCATCCGCCACAATGATAGGTTAGTTTATCTAAAATGCTTCGCTATTTCTGTTTTGTTTATCAATTTTTCAGGGACGTAGAATTTGCTCGGATATAGATGGCGTTGAAGATTCCCGTCGCCAAAAGACAGTGAAAATCAAGTTAAAAGTGAAAAGATACCCCACATTCTAAGGATTCTTCTTCTGAAAAAAAAGACATGAAAAATGATGTCGAAAAAAAACATAGCATCTTTCTGTGTTGTTCTCTTTATGTGTGGAAAGTCGTTCATTATGATGAATCAAACGCATTGAATCCAGCTTTACAAAGTCTCCTTCAATGTATTTCGCAGTTTCATCAAGAGGAATGGTCAGTTGGGAATAATTATTCTTGTTCACCCAAACCTTACTTACACCATGATTTAAGGAAACCATGCTAAAGATGACTTGCTTACATACAATTTATTTCTATTTAATCACAGGTTAGATGTGATATTAGCGTTTCACATACTGGCAGATGCAAGCTGTAAAGATAAGAGGGTTCTCGAAGCCTTTCAATGTCTGATAAGTTATGATTTTTCCCCATCCATCCCGACGTCGTCACATTTATGTGACACCTGCTACTCAAGTTTTTCAAGCAAGCCGTAAGTGTTTTGTCGTGAATGTTTGTTATATTCATTAAACTTATGTTTGACAAACATCTTCATTCATTGATATCTAAAACAACTAAATAACAGCTTATTGATGTTGAATTTCTAGGAGTAACGGAACCAACTTATTGATGTTGCGTTTCTAGGCATAACTGAACAAACTTATTGATGTTGAATTTCTAGGACTAACTGAACAAACTTATTGATGTTGCGTTTCTAGGAATAACTGAACAAACTTATTGATGTTGAATTTCTAGGAATAACTGAACAAACTTATTGATGTTGCGTTTCAAGGAATAACTGAACTAACTTATTGATGTTGCGTTTCAAGGAATAACTGAACTAACTTATTGATGTTGCGTTTCTAGGAATAACTGAACTAACTTGTTGATGTTGTCTTTCTAGGAATACAAGATTTTTCTGTAAACCATCAAACGCAACACCATCAAGTGATGATAAAGCTTTACAAGAGCCTGAAGACTTTGATCTAAAAAAAGACGAATCAAATAACGAGAAGGAAGTAATCAATAATGCTCACCAATTTTCAAACAACAAAGATTCAACCGAGAGGCTTGAAGAAACGCAAGGTATGAATTTATAATGTCTTAGTTATAAAACTTTACTATTTAATAGGTTGAGCCTTGACCAAAGGTATAAATTTATCATGTTAAGTGTTTAGCAGGTCGAGTTTTTTCGTTCAGTTGTCACTTACAAGACTGAAAAACTCGTACAATCAAAATTGCTTTAAATTATACATAATTATAATTTTATATAAGAAAATATAACATTGTTTTAATAATATAACAAATAGCAATCAACAAATTGGCTTCTGCTCAACGTTTTCAAAATCGACGACAGTACAGATGGCCATGGCAAATGGTGTACACGTTTAGTGAATGTCTCATGACCATTTGCATGTACGGAGCATGCTCAGATGTCAAGAAATCCTCCTTGATAGGCAGCGTTAAGAGGAGTAAAAATGTTTTAGGATCAGGTTTAATTCCACTCCTGAACTACCGTAAGTACAAGTTTGATCATTTTACTTCATTTAGATAAGAATAAAATATTTTAAAATTAAAGATTAGATTAGGATTGATTCACCGTTTGACTACCCAGGTGATGATGACGACAGTTGGAAAGTGCGCTATGGTGTCGTGAAGAGTCTGGTACGAGTATGTCGATATCATGGCAGTGACGTCAGTAAAGATGGTTTATCAAATGTTGCATGGTTAGCTGTGATTGAAAACGAAAATACGGAGAACGACGCACGAGTCCTTGAAGCTGTCAAGTTAGCAAGGGTAAAGTAGAATGATGTGGATATTCCTTTTGATTTATTCAAAGATCTTCCACATTGTTACATTAACAAAAAATGTTTGAAATCGTCTGACGAAACCAATATGAAAGACATTAAAGACAGTTGTAAATTATTTTAGTTCGACATCTAACAATTTCATGTATTACTTGTACATAATACGATCAGAAATATCTTTGAAGAAATCAATATGAATATCAAAGTGAGCAGTTTGAACCCTGGAGTCGATGTTTCTAGAGACTTATTTAAGGATTGTTGGTGTAGATGTTGAATGACGTTTCAACATCCTAAGCGGTAGTCATATGCAAGTCGTCTGAAGATGACTACAGCTAAGGATGTCGATAAGTCAGTCAACAACAATAACAGATGTCCTTTTAAGACTACGTTAACCTAGATGATGTACATCTTCAGACAGGGATATAGAATGTTAGAAATTGACTCGATAGAGTATTTTAATCTCACGTGATTTCTACCGTAATTAGGTTGAGGCGGAGTTTGAGAAGAGACTCAACGAAGATCATGTACGTTCGTCACTATGGGCAACAAGGATGGCATCCGCATTGCTACCAATGTTGCATTATAAGTTTATCGATTCGCCAGCTACAGTTGCAAATCCCGAGTGTACTGCTGCATTGAAGTCTAAAGATAAAGGACCAATAAAAAAATTACATAAATCTCGCGTTGTTCTTCCAAACACACATAACAGATCTGACGTCGACACAACGTTAAGGTGAGGGATGACTTTATTGAAAAGAACGAAAGAAAAACTTTCCTAAACTATCAAGTAATTTGAGGGTCGAAAATTGAAGAAATCTATGTGTTCGTCTTGCCTATCTCTCGTCGTCACTAGCTGCCTCTTTCATATATTTTTAACACTATCATTTGTATTCAATGTGGTCATGGGATGTTATTGTTAAAATATATATGACGTCATATATTTTATCTTCTTGTAGACAAGAGATCAACTTGAACCATTTACGTATGAAACCTCGTGTGGACTACATCAGCCGACAAAATAACGATCTACGAGGTATAATCGACGATCAGTGGAAGAAGGAATTGTTGCAAGAGCTGGAAGATGAGATGAAGGAGAGCATTGAACAGTTAGAAAAAAAAAGAAACGATGAATTTCAAAATAAAATAAAACTTTAAAACCGCATTCTTTATCGATCATATGTATTTAATTCAACTGTAAATTGAGATAGACGAAATATAGTCGATGTGTTCATTTCCAAGAAAATCGAGAATTTTCCTTCAACACTCCGTTCCAGTCTTTTGCAGCCTCGTCACGGACGAAGAATGCTCACAGTCGCATGATTTGTTGTCGAGCCTGTACATTTGCAGACAAATTTCAATATGGTTGAACGTACGGGAATCTCTAGGGTGAATTGCTTGTATCCATTATATCCCATCTCATCCCAAACAATCTTTCCTCCAATGCCAACACCAAGTTTATTTTTACCCATCGAAGGATTGCTGAATGCAAACGTGATCACTTCGCCATTAATTTCGTAGTTTACATATCCACTACAACCTGCGATTGCATGATCTCGTTCGTAGTTCAACACATCCAAGCGACCACCGCTTTGCACCTTTGCCGGCCAACTGTATGTGTCTGCCAGTCGTCCGCTGTCGTACCAATCATTTACATAGTTCATCGCGAAACCAGAATGGTTTTCAATAATCAAACGTATATTGTGACTTTTAACCATGTTCTTGCTGTGTGATGTTTAGATGTTTTTTCGAGAGAATTTGTTTCCTATTACCCTGCTTCAATATCATAAAAGAGGGTCAAACGCAAACGAAAGTTTCTATGCGTTGTCCAGAAACCAAAATGAAAGGATTTAAAGATCTCAGAATTCCAAATTCTAAGGATCATAACTAACTTATTAATCATTCAATGCCGGAAGTAAGATGTCTTATAATACAAACAACAGTAATATGTCTTAAACGTATCCTACAGTATGACATAAAATAGGGAATAAAACTTTTATGTTACGTACAAAGAAACATTGACGATTTCGTTATTACGTTTGTTCTCTGTTGATGAGTTTAAATAAAATACAATTATTCGTACAGCATTGAAAAATGACGGTGCACAATAAGACCTTAATTGTCAAATGTTTGGATGGAAGGTGGCCACACTTGCCTAAAGTTATCTGTAAAACTTCGCTTAACGAATTTCTACATACACAAGATCTCTCATTACATTTTAAAATACTTACAGAGGAGAGTGTTTGAGCCATTGAGCAAGAATGTATAGAATTAGCTAGTTCTTTAAATGCTACGATTTTAGACCTAGTAGGACTCCACAAAAATTTTTACGGCTTCCTGGTAAGTTTACAGGCATGGTGCGAGTTACGTAAAAACGATGAAATTTTCTACATGTTTCAGCACCTTCAAAACAGCGCACATCATACTTATCATCGATGCAAGTAGAACGATGTGCAGTAATATGATACTATAAACATTAATAATTTACTTTTGCATTGATACGACCATACAAATATCTCCAATGATGTCATCTAGTCTATTCATAAATTTAATAAACAGAATGAAAGCGGTGCATTTGAGCAAAAAACAAATTGTGAATAGATAGTTTGCATCCAAACATTGTTACGGCTACACGGGTTTCTCAGAACAAAGCTTGATGTGCACACGGTTCTTATTTGTTCTCTATTGCAAACGGCAAATGTTAACTGTCGCATGATTTGTCGTCGAACCGGTACACTTGCAAACAAATTTCAATGTTGATGAACATACAGGAATTTCAATCGTAAGTTCCTTGTAATCATGGTAGTCTATCTCGTTCCAAACATCCCATCCTTCAACACCAACACCAAGTTTATTCTTACCCATCAAAGGATTGCTGAATGCAAACGTGATCACTGTACCACTGATTTCATATTCCGTGTAACCACTACAGCCACTTACAGCATTGTCTCTCTCGTAACACATAATATCCATATGACGACCGTCTTTAACAACTTCTGGCCAAGAATATGTATCAGCTAATCGTCCGGAATCAAACCAATCTCCTTTATAGTTCATTGAAAAGCCCGAATGATTTTCCACAGTCAAACGAACAGTGTGCTTCTTAACCATTTTGTACACAAACTGTACAGTCTGCACCTTCGCCGCGACTTCACAGGAATGAAGTGGAGACCGTTGGCAAACGGAAGTATGAGAATACACAGACACAACAAGTTTCGTATTTCACTAGGTACTGTTGTTATTCAAATTTTTCGGAAATATATTACCGCGGTAATAATTAAGCACGTGACTGCACGTCCACCAATGAAATTGGCAAACACCAATATCGTAAAAACAGCGAAAGTTTAACGGTCAACTTATTGCGTTCATGAAAACCATATCCAAACGTATTTGCATCATGCTTTATAACGACCGCAACAGGTGTCCAAGCGTATTTATTCAAATGAGTCTTAAAAAAAGGTTTTTATCACGAAAATGCGCGAAAAAACTATTTTCAACGATAAATTCTTTACCAAAGGTATTAATTACCATACAAGAAAACGAAATTAGTTGCAAAAAAAAAGTTGAAATTAAAATGGTTGTTATCGAGTTGGCAGTGTTCGCAGTTATGACATCAATATATTTGGCCACTCAATGTTATTTTGCGAAGGATTGCTGAATGCGAACGTGATCACTTCGCCATTAATTTCGTAGTTTATTTTTACCCATCGAAGGATTGCTGAATGCGAACGTGATCACTTCGGCATTAATTTCGTAGTTTATTTTTACCCATCGAAGGATTGCTGAATGCGAACGTGATCACTTCGCCATTAATTTCGTAGTTTATTTTTACCCATCGAAGGATTGCTGAATGCGAACGTGATCACTTCGCCATTAATTTCGTAGTTTATTTTTACCCATCGAAGGATTGCTGAAAGCGAACGTGATCACTTCGTCATTAATTTCGTAGTTTATTTTTACCCATCAAAGGATTGCTGAATGCGAACGTGATCACTTCGCCATTAATTTCGTAGTTTATTTTTACCCATCGAAGGATTGCTGAATGCGAACGTGATCACTTCGCCATTAATTTCGTAGTTTATTTTACCCATCGAAGGATTGCTGAATGCGAACGTGATCACTTCGCCATTAATTTCGTAGTTTATTTTACCCATCGAAGGATTGCTGAATGCGAACGTGATCACTTCGCCATTAATTTCGTAGTTTATTTTACCCATCGAAGGATTGCTGAATGCGAACGTGATCACTTCGCCATTAATTTCGTAGTTTATTTTACCCATCGAAGGATTGCTGAATGCGAACGTGATCACTTCGGCATTAATTTCGTAGTTTATTTTACCCATCGAAGGATTGCTGAATGCGAACGTGATCACTTCGCCATTAATTTCGTAGTTTATTTTTACCCATCGAAGGATTGCTGAATGCGAACGTGATCACTTCGCCATTAATTTCGTAGTTTATTTTACCCATCGAAGGATTGCTGAAAGCGAACGTGATCACTTCGTCATTAATTTCGTAGTTTATTTTTACCCATCGAAGGATTGCTGAATGCGAACGTGATCACTTCGCCATTAATTTCGTAGTTTATTTTACCCATCGAAGGATTGCTGAATGCGAACGTGATCACTTCGCCATTAATTTCGTAGTTTATTTTACCCATCGAAGGATTGCTGAATGCGAACGTGATCACTTCGCCATTAATTTCGTAGTTTATTTTACCCATCGAAGGATTGCTGAATGCGAACGTGATCACTTCGCCATTAATTTCGTAGTTTATTTTACCCATCGAAGGATTGCTGAATGCGAACGTGATCACTTCGCCATTAATTTCGTAGTTTATTTTACCCATCGAAGGATTGCTGAAAGCGAACGTGATCACTTCGTCATTAATTTCGTAGTTTATTTTACCCATCGAAGGATTGCTGAAAGCGAACGTGATCACTTCGTCATTAATTTCGTAGTTTATTTTACCCATCGAAGGATTGCTGAATGCGAACGTGATCACTTCGCCATTAATTTCGTAGTTTATTTTACCCATCGAAGGATTGCTGAATGCGAACGTGATCACTTCGCCATTAATTTCGTAGTTTATTTTTACCCACCGAAGGATTGCTGAATGCGAACGTGATCACTTCGCCTTTAATTTCGTAGTTTATTTTTACCCATCGAAGGATTGCTGAAAGCGAACGTGATCACTTCGCCATTAATTTCGTAGTTTATTTTTACCCATCGAAGGATTGCTGAATGCGAACGTGATCACTTCGCCATTAATTTCGTAGTTTATTTTTACCCACCGAAGGATTGCTGAATGCGAACGTGATCACTTCGCCATTAATTTCGTAAATTATTTTTACCCATCGAAGGATTGCTGAATGCGAACGTGATCACTTCGCCATTAATTTCGTAGTTTATTTTACCCATCGAAGGATTGCTGAATGCGAACGTGATCACTTCGCCTTTAATTTCGTAGTTTATTTTTACCCATCGAAGGATTGCTGAAAGCGAACGTGATCACTTCGACATTAATTTCGTAGTTTATTTTTACCCATGGAAGGATTGCTGAAAGCGAACGTGATCACTTCGTCATTAATTTCGTAGTTTATTTTTACCCATCGAAGGATTGCTGAATGCGAACGTGATCACTTCGCCATTAATTTCGTAGTTTATTTTACCCATGGAAGGATTGCTGAAAGCGAACGTGATCACTTCGCCATTAATTTCGTAGTTTATTTTTACCCATCGAAGGATTGCTGAATGCGAACGTGATCACTTCGCCTTTAATTTCGTAGTTTATTTTACCCATCGAAGGATTGCTGAATGCGAACGTGATCACTTCGCCTTTAATTTCGTAGTTTATTTTTACCCATCGAAGGATTGCTGAATGCGAACGTGATCACTTCGCCATTAATTTCGTAGTTTATTTTTACCCATCGAAGGATTGCTGAAAGCGAACGTGATCACTTCGCCATTAATTTCGTAGTTTATTTTTACCCATCGAAGGATTGCTGAATACGAACGTGATCACTTCGCCATTAATTTCGTAGTTTATTTTACCCATCGAAGGATTGCTGAATGCGAACGTGATCACTTCGCCATTAATTTCGTAGTTTATTTTACCCATCGAAGGATTGCTGAATACGAACGTGATCACTTCGCCATTAATTTCGTAGTTTATTTTTACCCATCGAAGGATTGCTGAATACGAACGTGATCACTTCGCCATTAATTTCGTAGTTTATTTTTACCCATCGAAGGATTGCTGAATACGAACGTGATCACTTCGTCATTAATTTCGTAGTTTATTTTACCCATCGAAGGATTGCTGAATACGAACGTGATCACTTCGTCATTAATTTCGTAGTTTATTTTTACCCATCGAAGGATTGCTGAATGCGAACGTGATCACTTCGTCATTAATTTCGTAGTTTATTTTTACCCATCGAAGAATTGCTGAATGCGAACGTGATCACTTCGTCATTAATTTTCGTAGTTTATTTTTACCCATCGAAGGATTGCTGAAAGCGAACGTGATCACTTCGTCATTAATTTCGTAGTTTATTTTTACCCATCGAAGGATTGCTGAATGCGAACGTGATCACTTCACCTTTAATTTCGTAGTTTATTTTTACCCATCGAAGGATTGCTGAATGCGAACGTGATCACTTCGCCATTAATTTCGTAGTTTATTTTTACCCATCGAAGGATTGCTGAATGCGAACGTGATCACTTCGCCTTTAATTTCGTAGTTTATTTTTACCCATCGAAGGATTGCTGAATACGAACGTGATCACTTCGTCATTAATTTCGTAGTTTATTTTTACCCATCGAAGGATTGCTGAATACGAACGTGATCACTTCGTCATTAATTTTCGTAGTTTATTTTTACCCATCGAAGGATTGCTGAAAGCGAACGTGATCACTTCGTCATTAATTTCGTAGTTTATTTTTACCCATCGAAGGATTGCTGAATACGAACGTGATCACTTCGTCATTAATTTTCGTAGTTTATTTTTACCCATCGAAGGATTGCTGAATGCGAACGTGATCACTTCGCTTGCTGTGTCATGTTTATATGTTTTTTCGAGGGAATTTGTTTCCTATTACCCTGCTTCAATATCATAAAAGAGGGTCAAACGCAAACGAAAGTTTCGATGCGTTTTCCAGAAACCAAAATGAAAGGATTTAAAGATCTCAGAATTCCAAATTCTAAGGATCATAAATAATTTACTAATCATTCAATGCCGGAAGTAAGATGTCTTATAATACAAACAACAGTAATATTTCTTAAACGTATCCTACAGTATGACATAAAACAGGGAATAAAACTTTTAGGTTACGTACAAAGAAACATTGACGATTTAGTTATTACGTTTGTTCTCTGTTGATGAGTTTAAATAAAATATACAACTATTCGTACAACAGTGAAAAATGACGGTGCACAACAAGACCTTAATTTCCATAATTTCATAAAAGCACTATTGCCAATACACATTTAATATACACGACAACTTTTTTAAAAATAGACATGTTTCGACATCTCATGATGCCATCTTCAGTATGAATGAAATAATAGGTGATACAGGGTTTATAAAAGTAATATGATACGTAAATTAGAACAATAAAAAGGAAATAAGATAATATAATGAGGAGCGTCCGAGCGTATTATAAACTAAATATTGTATTGAATTTAAAAACTTGAACATTGAGGTCAGGGTTAGTTTTGTTAATGTGGAGTGCTTCTTTGATTTTAAGGGTGAATGAGGTGTCGGCAGTGTCGATGATTTTGAAACAAGAGGGTGAATAGTTGGTTTTGCATGAGTGAGATTTAAGAAGGTGTCGGTAGATGTGAGAGTTTTTGTCTGTTGTGGTATGTTCCCTGATTCTGGTGGATAAATGGCGCGATATTTTTTGACGATATTTTTAGTGTTTTTACTAACGAAACTGAGGCCATGAAGTTTTATAATTACATTAACACACAGCACGCAAACATTAGATTTTCTTTTGAAACTGAACAACAAGATCAACTGCCATTTCTTGACATTTTACTAACAAAATCTCACGACAGCTGTACAACATCTACATACCACAAACCAACGTACACAGGACTTCTGACGAGCTATTTTAGTTTCACACCACTTTCATACAAAACCGGACTTATACGCACACTAATCGACAGAGCATACAAACTTAACAATACGAACAATGGCTTTCAACGAGACATAAAAAACATCACATCCACTCTCTTACGAAATTCTTTCCCACTTCACTTTATTAACAGAACCGTAAAACGATATCTCGACAACAAACATAGCAACAACCTCAACCTAGACACCGAAACTCCTGACACGACGATCACAACCAACACAAATGAAAATTCCAAAATAACAACTCTATACTTCAAACTACCATACATCGGACATTACTCACGACACACACAACGCAGACTTACAAACATTATGAAACGTTTCTGTACAGATATTGACATTCGACTAATTTTCACATCATTCAAAATCAAAAACCTTTTTTCATTTAAAGACCCGATCCCTGATTCAATTAAATCTATGGTGGCATATGAATTCAATTGCGCTGGATGTAATTCCCGATACATTGGCGAAACTTCACGCCATTTATCCACCAGAATCAGGGAACATACCACAACAGACAAAAACTCTCATATCTACCGACACCTTCTTAAATCTCACTCATGCAAAACCAACTATTCACCCTCTTGTTTCAAAATCATCGACACTGCCGACACCTCATTCACCCTTAAAATCAAAGAAGCACTCCACATTAACAAAACTAACCCTGACCTCAATGTTCAAGTTTTTAAATTCAATACAATATTTAGTTTATAATACGCTCGGACGCTCCTCATTATATTATCTTATTTCCTTTTTATTGTTCTAATTTACGTATCATATTACTTTTATAAACCCTGTATCACCTATTATTTCATTCATACTGCAGATGGCATCATGAGATGTCGAAACATGTCTATTTTTAAAAAAGACCTTAAATGTCAAATGTTTGGATGGAAGGTAGCCACACTTGACTAAAGTTATCTGTAAAACTTCGCTAAACGAATTTCTACATACACAAGATTCTCATTACATTTTGAAATACTTACAAAGGAGAGTGTTTGAGCCATTGAGTATGAATGAGTAAGAGTAAAGAATTAGCATTGCCAGTTCTTTAAATGCTACGATTTTAGACCTAGTAGGACACACAAAACTTTTTACGGCTTCCTGTTAAGTTTACAGGCATGGTACGAGTTAAATAAGAACGATGAAATTTTCTACATGTTTTAGCACCTTCGAAACAGCGCACATCATACTTATCATTGACGCAGTAATATGATACTATAGACACGAAAAATTTACTTTTGCATTGATACGAATATACAAATGATGTTGTCTAGTCTATTCATAAATTTAATAAACAGAATGAAAGCGGTGCATTTGAGCAAAAAACAAATTGTGAATAGATAGTTTGCATCCAAACATTGATACGGCTACACGAGTTTCTCAGAACAAAGCTTGATGTGCACACGGTTCTTATTTGTTCTCTATTACAAACGAAAAATGTTAACTGTCGCATGATTTGTCGTCGAACCAGTACACTTGCAAACAAATTTCAATGTTGATGAACATACAGGAATTACAATCGTAAATTCGTTGTAATCATGGTAGTCCATCTCGTTCCAAACATGCCATTCTCCAACACCAACACCCAGTTTATTTTTACCCACCAAAGGATTGCTGAATGCAAACGTGATCACTGTACCACTGATTTCATATGCCGTGTAACCACTACAGCCAGTTACAGCATTGTCTCTCTCGTAACACATAATATCCATTTGACGACCGTCTTCAACAACTTCTGGCCAAGAATATGTATCAGCTAATCGTCCGGAATCAAACCAATCTCTTTTATAGTTCATTGAAAAGCCCGATTGATTTTCAACAGTCAAACGAACTGTATGCTTCTTAACCATTTTGTACACAAACTGTACAGTCTGCACCTTCACAGGACTGAAGTGGAGACCGTTGGTAGACGGAAGTATAAAAATATGCAGACACAACAAGTTTCGTATTTCACTATGTACAGTCGTTATTCAAATTTTTCAGAAATATATTAACGCAGTAATAATTAAGCACGTGACTGCACGTCCACCAATGAAACTCGCAAACACCAAATATGGTAAAAACAGCGAAAGTTTAACGGTCAACTTATTGCGTACTAGTTTTCATAACTATGGGGTGCAATATCCGCCAAAATTACACTAAATTCAATTATTCAGCACATTTTTTATCATTATTCAGCCTTATTTCAATTATTCAGCACATATTTTATCATTATTCAGCCTTATTTCAATTATTCAGCACATTTTTATCATTATTCAGCCTTACTTCAATTATTCAGCCTTATTGCAATTATTCAGCCTTATTTCAATTATTCAGCATATATTTTTTATCATTATTCAGCCTTACTTCAATTATTCAGCCTTATTTCAATTATTCAGCATATATTTTTTATTATCCAGCATATTTTTATCATTATTCAGACTGGTTTGTTATTTGCAGCATATGTTTTACTATCCAGCGGTCTGCCACTAGTACTTACGTTTGTTTTGGCTATAAAACTTGGTTAGCACTATTTTCCACCCAGCAAACCGCCCTTTACTTTACACAATCGGAAATAAATTAAAGATGGCGGCTAATGGGAAAGAACCAAAAGCTAAAAGGAAACCATGCATGCACTGGTGCTAGGTCGTTTTGAGATGGCGAGTAATTTTATATTTTTATAATACAGTTTTTAATATCAACATATGAAAATATTTACAGATAAATGTTGCAGTATAAATTTTCATGCAACCACCTTAAGTTATAAACTTATAATCCAGGCTGGAAAATATGTCGTTTTCGACGATTGTGTAAAATATTATATAAAATATTATATTGTGTAAAATATTAGATTGTGTAAAATATTATATTGTGTAAAATATTATATTTCAGAGTAAAGGGCGGTTTGCTGGGTGGAAAATAGTGCTAACCATAAAACTTACTTGCAATACCGATCGGTAAAGACTATTTAAATTAGTTCAACTTGCAGACAGAACAGTTATTGTTATTGGAGCTATAGCAAGATTTTGAGGTACCATTTGAAAAGATAAAAAAACGAGGGAAAAATTGGTTGAAATGATGGAAGTAGAAGGTGAAACACAAACACTGAGGGAAATGATTCGTTGGAGAATTTTAGAAGTAAGAGATCGTTTAAATCGGTGTGATGTCAATTTAGAAATGCAAGACGTATTGGAAGTTGTTGATGAATTGATACAATACGTTGTTCTACTAGATTCATTTGAAAGGGTTTCTGAACAGGTTTTAAACTATTTAATCCATGCTCGTAACACGCTATCCAGGGAAAGTATCAGAGCCACTTTTGAATATGAATTGTGCGATATTGCTAATGCTGGCAGGCCTTCACTGATTATCGGAAAAGAGCAAATTGAATATCTTCTGGATTGCAGTTTTACAGTCAATCAAATCAGCGAAATACTACATGTATCGAAGCGCACTATAAACGGTCGTATGAGTGCATATAACTTGACAGGAGTGAACAGATTTACAGAAATTAGTTAATGTATCAGCTAATCGTCCGGAATCAAACCAATCTCCTTTATAGTTCATTGAAAAGCCCGAATGATTTTCCACAGTCAAACGAACAGTGTGCTTCTTAACCATTTTGTACACAAACTGTACAGTCTGCACCTTCGCGACTTCTCAGGACTGAAGTGGAGACCGTTGGTCGTGGAGACGGAAGTATAAAAATATGCAGACACAACAAGTTTCGTATTTCACTAGGTACTGTCGTTATTCAAATTTTTCGGAAATATATTACCGCGGTAATAATTAAGCACGTGACTGCACGTCCACCAATGAAACTCGCAAACACCAAATATGGTAAAAACAGCGAAAGTTTAACAGTCAACTTATTGCGTTCATGAAAACCATATCCCAAACGCATTTGCATGATGCTTTTTAACGACCGCAACAGGTGTTCAAGCGTATTTATTCAAATGAGTCTTAAAAAAAGGTTTTTATCACGAAAATGCGCGAAAAAAATTGTTTTCAACGATAAATTCTTTACCAAAGGTATTAATTACCATACAAGAAAACGAAATTAGTTGCAAAAAAAAAGTTGAAATTAAAATGGTTGTTATCGAGTTGGCAGTGTTTGCAGTTATGACATCAATATATTTGGCCACTCAATGTTATTTTTGTCGACATCCAGAGATACCAAACGGTGTGCACAACATTATACAAGACGATGGCGACGCTTGGAAGTATGCTATGTACAATAAATATACTGTATGGTGAAATGCAACTTGTTAGTGCAAAAAAAATAAAGTACAGTGTAGAATAGTTTTGAGCATTGACATTGAACTTAATGATATTATCTTATATCAGTGGTGGACAGTCTATTCATTGGAACTTATAATAGACAATTATATGAACTATGTCCTTTTTAAAACTATTATTTTTTAGTTTTTGTTGCAAAGACATTATCTTATTTGTTATTATGAATTTATGAAAAAGTCATTGCTATATTGTTAATATTAATAACTCTGGTTTTAATGAACACTGGGCTTTCTTTTCTTATAATAATCACAAATGATACAAAGAATTATATCAATATATATATATATGCATGACAGATCAGCCATTCTGAACCAAAATGTGCAAACTTTTCAATTTTTATTAACATAGCTTTGGAAAAAGGGTTTAATTTCGGCCATCCAAATTGAACGGTGAATAAACACGTTTCTTCAGTGGATGAAAGAAATTTTAAACTATTTTACTTCTAAATTTATTGTAATTCATAGATGTTCAGGAGCAAACATACATGAGAGAGGGTGTGGGTTTATCATACACAGATTTATAAAACTAATTCAATGGTTATTTGTAAAAGTTTTGTTTGTTCCAATTGGTTACTGCATACAAGCAAAAATGTGCATTTTTCTGAGGTAAAGTAACTTTAAAAGTTTTTGAATAAAATTCTTTATAGTTATTCGGAAAATATTTGACAAAACCTGTACATACCTATGTCTGGTGGCATTAAATTTCATGAGCATCTTTTCCTCTGTCACCAAGCAAATGAGGTACCCAATAGTGGAGAACGAGGAGATCGACTTTTTTTTGCTAACATCCTGCAAGAATAACAACATTTTATAAAAAACTACATTCAAAACACAAATAAAATAAAGACTTGCCTTTAAAAATTACATAGTTGCTACTTAATAAAGTATTAGTCATGACAATGACAACAAAACTGGTCAACTAACTGCTACCTAATCTAATTATCAAAGTATATTTCTCAAGCCATGGTTTGTCATTGTTGGGTTTTGCAATAACACATGACTTTCTCAATAAAAGAGCTGTATATAAAACACAACAATTGAACATGATATGTGAGTTTCCATGAAGAATACTGTGAGTGTAAGGAAGATGCTTAGCGGACAATGGTACCATTGCTTGTAGTGTGCACTGTGCAATGACCAGCAAATCTTGTGATGAAACAGTACATAGCTCATATTCACTACATGGACAGTACAGACAATTGCATTATTCATTCCTTTAAACATTTAAACTATTCAAGGATAAGAGTGTAGAAACCATGATTCATTCTTGGGTGTATTTGCTTCCATTTGTTACCTATTTGAACCACCTATCTTCCCAAAAATGCTCATGCCGAGGTATTTATCTTTACAATGAAATTAAAGGACCATTTTTGATTTGGCAATATACAAAAAACGCTTACCAATAGTATGAGAACAGACAAAATAAAAGATCCACAGATTTTAATACCATTGCTTCAAGCATTGCTTGCATTGGCACAATCATGACAGAATGTTTACAGTGTACTGGTCGCTTCTCGTTTCGCTATGACTTTTATACTTTATGCTTTTCTTTGACGGTCAGAATTCAGAAGTACGCTTTAGCAATTCTTTGCTCTAGCTACAATTGTCGAGTGTGAAATTGGATCCACAAACAAAAACTTTCAAAGATAAAAATCAAGGTCGATGACTTACGGTTGACTAAAATAGACTTCCTAGGGTACAATGCAGTACATGAATAATCCGTAAAGGTACATATGAATGATATTATGTGATTAGTATGGATGTATAGGAATGAGAAGTGTTGAGCAGTGGAGAATCTTTCCCGCCGAAGTCGCAACTTGTAATCTTATTGGGTGATTTGCACCAATGAGAGGCTGTAATTTACAACCTGTCAATCAATCAATTCTCATGACATTTGCGAAGAAGCCCCAAACATATTCACTTATTACATCTCTTCAAGAAGACATCATCTTTGTACAACTTCGAAGAATTTTGTAAAGATATATCGCAGAAAGAAAAAGAGATGTCAAAATTATCTTCGACTGGATAGAAGGTAACGACTTCCTATGCTCTAGAGGATATTTTTTGTTTTACTTCATTGTATTTTGAGGTTAAAAGCGGCCAAACGTGTCCGGCCTGTTTCTACATTGTTTCGACAAACTGTAAAATTTTGTGGTAATATTCACGTTTCACCGGTTCTTAGTAACGTTTTCTGCAGTTATTGCTGTATTTCATCTTTTCTTGGACGACTTGGAATGTATAGAAGCAAAATTTAGACGATATTTTTGGTTTTAGGACGAAGTTGTGACCACTTTCATGCTGCTCGCTCGACGAGCTTGCTCGAACTGTATGCCCTTTTCAACGCGAATAAACAACAAACTAAACGTGAAATGGCGACTAAAACCTGAAAAAAGTGAAAGGTATGACGTGTACAAGTTTTTTCTTTGCTCAGTTTAAGCTAAAAGCGAATTTTTGTGCTGAATATAGGAAAATTTTCTTGGCCATTTTGAATTGCGTTGTAGGTGAAACAAATTTTGGCGCCAGTTTTTAGACGCGCACACCAATTAGGGACTGAGTACAAATTTTGCCGAACGGAAACGGAAACAATTCGAAATTCATGTTTTAAATATAGTTTGGCCTGCTCAGGCAGTTGATTTTGGTAAAAAACCATAGAGAACGACGTTGCATCAACACTTTCAAACGATTCTTGAAAATTCAGGAAAATAGTTAATGAAATTCAGCTGGCTCAGAGCATATAATATGGATAAACAAATTCACAAAATTTTCCATTTTTTTATCAAGGTTTTTTGCAATTATATATATATATATAATATTTGTTTTTAGAGGTGTTTTTGATATGAATCACAAACAACAAGCTCTTTTATGGTTTAGTTTTAATGGAAATATTTGAAACTATTTGTCACTTAAAGCATTTTACTTCAATTCGCAGGGAACAATGGGCAATAACAAAAAGCTTGTTTATCGGTTGACTTGTGCACATTTTAACAAAACACTTTTTTGATGATATAGGGCCAAATATTGTCTACGTTTTTCAGTTCAATTAGCAGACGCTTCGCCATGTTATCTGCATAAACTTAGTTAATATTAATATGCATGATTATATCATTTGTGTTGCAGTAAAAACATACTTTTGAGTATTATGCATTTATTTTAAATTATGCGGTGGTTGTCATGGGAACGTAAACATAAACATATATTGTTTATGTTTTATCGTAGCTGTTGATAGAAGTTAATCGTTAATTACCCCCTCTATTACAATAAGATCTAACGAATAATTGTTGTAATATTGAAAATGAACTAAGTGCTGAATATACCGACAACAAAAGTCAAGTAGATGAAAACAAGATCTTAATTGGAATATCTTGGAATATCACGTTGACAAAAGTTTCCAAGAAATTTTCGATAAATTTTCATACAAAGGACATTAATAAAAGAAAAAACTAGACCTGGTTGCTTCGTCAGTTTTTGCTGCCACATCGTCTTCATATGCAGGGTTGGCTTCAACAGTTTTTGCGAGGACAGCGTCTTCACTTGCAGGGTTGCTTCAACTGTTCTTGCAAGCACAGCGTCTTCACTTGCAGGGTTGCTTCAACTGTTCTTGCGAGCACATCGTCTTCACTTGCAGGGTCACTTCAACTGTTCTTGCGAGCACAGCGTCTTCACTTGCAGGGTCACTTCAACTGTTCTTGCGAGCACAGCGTTTTCACTTGCAGGGTTGCTTCAACACTTCTTGCGAGCACAGCGTCTTCACTTGCAGGGTTGCTTCAACTTCTTGCGAGCACAGCGTCTTCACTTGCAGGGTTGCTTCAACAGTTCTTGCGAGCACAGCGTCTTCACTTGCAGAGTTGCTTCAACTTCTTGCGAGCACAGCGTCTTCACTTGCAGGGTTGCTTCAACACTTCTTGCGAGCACAGCGTCTTCACTTGCGGGTTGCTTCAACACTTCTTGCGAGCACAGCGTCTTCACTTGTAGGGTTGCTTCAACACTTCTTGCGAGCACAGCGTCTTCACTTGCAGGGTTGCTTCGACACTTCTTGCGAGCACAGCGTCTTCACTTGCAGGGTTGCTTCAACTTCTTGCGAGCACAGCGTCTTCACTTGCAGGGTTGCTTCAACTTCTTGCGAGCACAGCGTCTTCACTTGCAGGGTTGCTTCAACAGTTCTTGCGAGCACAGCGTCTTCACTTGCAGGGTTGCTTCAACACTTCTTGCGAGCACAGCGTCTTCACTTGCAGGGTTGCTTCAACTTCTTGCGAGCACAGCGTCTTCACTTGCAGGGTTGCTTCAACACTTCTTGCGAGCACAGCGCCTTCACTTGCAGGGTTGCTTCAACACTTCTTGCGAGCATAGCGTCTTCACTTGCAGGGTTGCTTCAACTTCTTGCGAGCACAGCGTCTTCAATTGCAGGGTTGCTTCAACACTTCTTACGAGCACAGCGTCTTCACTTGCAGGGCTGCTTCAACTTCTTGCGAGCACAGCGTCTTCACTTGCAGGGTTGCTTCAAAACTTCTTGCGAGCACAGCGTCTTCACTTGCAGGGTTGCTTCAACTTCTTGCGAGCACAGCGTCTTCACTTGCAGGGCTGCTTCAACTTCTTACGAGCACAGCGTCTTCGCTTGCAGGGTTGCTTCAACAGTTCTTGCGAGCACAGCGTCTTCACTTGCAGGGTCACTTCAACTGTTCTTGCGAGCACAGCGTTTTCACTTGCAGGGTTGCTTCAACACTTCTTGCGAGCACAGCGTCTTCACTTGCAGAGTTGCTTCAACTTCTTGCGAGCACAGCGTCTTCACTTGCAGGGTTGCTTCAACAGTTCTTGCGAGCACAGCGTCTTCACTTGCAGAGTTGCTTCAACTTCTTGCGAGCACAGCGTCTTCACTTGCAGGGTTGCTTCAACACTTCTTGCGAGCACAGCGCCTTCACTTGCGGGTTGCTTCAACACTTCTTGCGAGCACAGCGTCTTCACTTGTAGGGTTGCTTCAACACTTCTTGCGAGCACAGCGTCTTCACTTGCAGGGTTGCTTCGACACTTCTTGCGAGCACAGCGTTTTCACTTGCAGGGTTGCTTCAACACTTCTTGCGAGCACAGCGTCTTCACTTGCAGGGTTGCTTCAACTTCTTGCGAGCACAGCGTCTTCACTTGCAGGGTTGCTTCAACAGTTCTTGCGAGCACAGCGTCTTCACTTGCAGAGTTGCTTCAACTTCTTGCGAGCACAGCGTCTTCACTTGCAGGGTTGCTTCAACACTTCTTGCGAGCACAGCGTCTTCACTTGCGGGGTTGCTTCAACACTTCTTGCGAGCACAGCGTCTTCACTTGTAGGGTTGCTTCAACACTTCTTGCGAGCACAGCGTCTTCACTTGCAGGGTTGCTTCGACACTTCTTGCGAGCACAGCGTCTTCACTTGCAGGGTTGCTTCAACTTCTTGCGAGCACAGCGTCTTCACTTGCAGGGTTGCTTCAACTTCTTGCGAGCACAGCGTCTTCACTTGCAGGGTTGCTTCAACAGTTCTTGCGAGCACAGCGTCTTCACTTGCAGGGTTGCTTCAACACTTCTTGCGAGCACAGCGTCTTCACTTGCAGGGTTGCTTCAACTTCTTGCGAGCACAGCGTCTTCACTTGCAGGGTTGCTTCAACACTTCTTGCGAGCACAGCGCCTTCACTTGCAGGGTTGCTTCAACACTTCTTGCGAGCATAGCGTCTTCACTTGCAGGGTTGCTTCAACTTCTTGCGAGCACAGCGTCTTCAATTGCAGGGTTGCTTCAACACTTCTTACGAGCACAGCGTCTTCACTTGCAGGGCTGCTTCAGCTTCTTCTTCACTTTGGGGTTGCTTCAAAACTTCTTGCGAGCACAGCGTCTTCACTTGCAGGGTTGCTTCAACTTCTTGCGAGCACAGCGTCTTCACTTGCAGGGCTGCTTCAACTTCTTACGAGCACAGCGTCTTCGCTTGCAGGGTTGCTTCAACAGTTCTTGCGAGCACAGCGTCTTCACTTGCAGGGTCACTTCAACTGTTCTTGCGAGCACAGCGTTTTCACTTGCAGGGTTGCTTCAACACTTCTTGCGAGCACAGCGTCTTCACTTGCAGAGTTGCTTCAACTTCTTGCGAGCACAGCGTCTTCACTTGCAGGGTTGCTTCAACAGTTCTTGCGAGCACAGCGTCTTCACTTGCAGAGTTGCTTCAACTTCTTGCGAGCACAGCGTCTTCACTTGCAGGGTTGCTTCAACACTTCTTGCGAGCACAGCGCCTTCACTTGCGGGGTTGCTTCAACACTTCTTGCGAGCACAGCGTCTTCACTTGTAGGGTTGCTTCAACACTTCTTGCGAGCACAGCGTCTTCACTTGCAGGGTTGCTTCGACACTTCTTGCGAGCACAGCGTCTTCACTTGCAGGGTTGCTTCAACTTCTTGCGAGCACAGCGTCTTCACTTGCAGGGTTGCTTCAACTTCTTGCGAGCACAGCGTCTTCACTTGCAGGGTTGCTTCAACAGTTCTTGCGAGCACAGCGTCTTCACTTGCAGGGTTGCTTCAACACTTCTTGCGAGCACAGCGTCTTCACTTGCAGGGTTGCTTCAACTTCTTGCGAGCACAGCGTCTTCACTTGCAGGGTTGCTTCAACACTTCTTGCGAGCACAGCGCCTTCACTTGCAGGGTTGCTTCAACACTTCTTGCGAGCACAGCGTCTTCACTTGCAGGGTTGCTTCAACTTCTTGCGAGCACAGCGTCTTCAATTGCAGGGTTGCTTCAACACTTCTTACGAGCACAGCGTCTTCACTTGCAGGGCTGCTTCAACTTCTTGCGAGCACAGCGTCTTCACTTGCAGGGTTGCTTCAAAACTTCTTGCGAGCACAGCGTCTTCACTTGCAGGGTTGCTTCAACTTCTTGCGAGCACAGCGTCTTCACTTGCAGGGCTGCTTCAACTTCTTACGAGCACAGCGTCTTCGCTTGCAGGGTTGCTTCAACAGTTCTTGCGAGCACAGCGTCTTCACTTGCAGGGTCGCTTCAACAGTTCTTGCGAGCACAGCGTCTTCACTTGCTGGGCTGCTTCAACTTCTTGCGAGCACAGCGTCTTCACTTGCAGAGTTGCTTGAGTAAATGAGAGCTTGTTCATTTACTCCATTCTTTCATGAAAAAAAAGTCATCGGAAAGAAGGTTTGAAGGCCTATGACAACTTGTGAAATATCATGAGAAGAACCAAAAAAGACGAATTAACTTTTTCCTAGAATCTTGTATACTCTGCATTTTCATTTGTTTGGATAATTCTTTCGTGCAAGAGAAAAAGAAGACAGACGTAGAAAGACATAATGAAAAAAAAATACGTACATTGCAAACAAAGCTTAGCTAAAGACAAATAAAGACAATTCAAAGAGAAGAGTATCACAAACGAAAGAAATTAGCGTTATAAAATGGTCTGTAAATAATTTGCTTAATATTTTACCCCTTAAAGTTTCCTTTAACCTCTCGATAAAGTGTTGTGTATATTGTTTATGTCGTTAGGCTGTGCGCATGACAATCGTATGTTTTTTTTATGTATAATTGTATTGTACTGCGAACTAAGGCTTGACAACTATACGAATGTATAGCCTACCTGCTACAAGCACGGAATGGTAAAAAAATCGTGGCAATTGCATGCAAATAACCTGAACTGAAAAACGCCGATACAATTTTTGTTGATTTTTTTTCGATGCTTCTTTATTGTAATGTGCACAAGTAAATCACAAACAATGCTTTAATTGGCTCAAGTGAAAATTGACCTTATCAGACTGAGGAAAACTATCAATCAGCAGAAATGGTACAAACAGATGCTGATTTCTACGTTGTATTAAGAACGAACTTTGTCATCCCTAAATTGTGTTGAAAGAAAATTTGAGCCAACTACTATCATCAATGAAATCAACGCTCGTGCGGTGCATGCGTATCTTGACGTCATAGAAGTTTGAACACTTTTTAAGTCGATCTTTGTGTCAAACTGCATGCTGGGAAGGCTTAGCTTGTCGAGAGAATATCATAGCACACTACTTGGAATCAATCAGCTATGGTTCAAACATGAAAACGGAAATCAAATACTCGATTAAGCGTTGATCTTCCAATGATACCGTTGTACCTTCTTCATTGCTGAGCGTTATGAAAACCATCTGGCTGTTTTCAACATCGATATCACCGGTATGTGTTTAGCTGTTTGTAACCATATTTTTACTCCTTTAGATGAATACGATTTTTGACTCCGCAAGTACGATTTTTGATAGAAATTCCAATCACTTTACGATTTGACATTTTAATGCTTTACGATTTAACACTTTAAATCTTATAATTCAACACTTTAACCCTTATAATTTGAACCTTTAACGATTTAACGCTTTGACCTTTAACTTTTTAAATCTTTACGATTAAACCCTATACGATTTCAAATCCTTTGCGATCTTTGAAAATTTGCAAACCCTTTGCTTTGAAGGAAAAAACAGTTTCACAAACAAACATGCTAATTTTTTCTCATAATATGCATTTCTTTTTATCAAAGAATGATACATCAGATCAAAAAATACATCATGGATACAACATGGATTTGATGGAGAACGTCATGGATATCATGGACTTCATGGATACATCACAGATATTTTGGACTACATTATGGATATCATGGACTTCATGGATATCATGAACTTCATGCTTGAATTGCATTATGGATGTCGTGGCTTACATTGGGGATCTAGTGGGCTAAACCATGGTTAATCGTCGTCAATTGAATGTCGTGGAAAACATTGTGGACATCATGGATTATGTCAAGGATGATGTAATAATCGCATAAAGGACAGTGATGAAGGTGCAATGGTTTAAATTTGTTAATATCCTGGTGATCAACATTGACAGGAATTTAATTGAACACTAACTGAGATAAAAATCCAAGTTGGTTGTTCTCTTGATTCCTGTTAGCGTTAATATAATTTTCATATGGCTTATATTGGTTGGAATGCAACGGAGTGCATTTCAGCGCGAAAATTTGTCTGAAAATGACGGTACATCTTAAACTGCACGAAAGCTTTTATCTGGCTAACGTGAAATATGAGGATGTCATCATTTACGGCTTTCTATTAATGTCTAATAGTCGGAACATTCATTTTTTGATCACTAGGATACACGATGCTAAGTTCAAAGAAATAAGCATGGGTTTCTTTGAATTTCGGTCGTGCGCATGAATATTTCAAATCTATTATAAAAACTTAAAGCATAACTAACAGTAAAAGTCTGAATGCATGAATCAAACCGAAATGCATGCAGAAAAAAAATTACGTACTGTTCGACTGCTAAAAATTAAAAAAAAAACGGTCCAAAACATGGCAAAAAACGGCATGGCAAAATTCGGTATTGCAAGCAGCTGCATGACGTAAATTAAATTTAAATAAACTATAAATGCTTGAAATATTCTTGCTTGATGATGCTTTCATTTCTTCCATTTCGACGTTTTGTTTGATTAGTTTGAGTCATCATTTTCAACCATGCTAAACTCAAAAAGCTTATACTATGTTTAGATGCGAAGTAAAGAAACAAATTCAAGTGTTTAAAAAAGTTTGCGACTTAAAACTGAATGACCTGCATCATCAAGATGAATATGTTTATAATAAAAAAAGAAAACATTTAAGTTTACAGCCGTCTGATAAACAACAAAACAGAATAGGTCCATGATACCCTGGCATTGCTTTTGAAAATGAAAATCAATGTTATGACAGTGGCATGTACAAGTTAAATAATTACAAGTTGAAATTATTTAACTTGGAAAAAAAAAGCGGTCTAGCTATGAAGATATCTAAAAGTCTTAGTGTAGATGTAGATAGAAATAATTGTAAACGGTGCCAAGTTGGTACCTAGGTGATCGAGTGTTGGACACAAGAAGGATTCGTTGGCACGCCGTTTGGTAATGTATAAGGGCCCAGGGAGGTGGTTCCCCGTTCATTAGGTTCCCTCTCGGCTTGGGTACTAACGTTGCTTTGCAGGTGTCTCATCGTGGAAAGGTTTGCTTAAATTTTTTTGTAGTATATAGATACTAGATAGACAGATGTTCAAATCCGCGTTATTTCATGCCACTGATCGACAGGGTTAACTAAGAAAGCGCATAAGCGAAAAACGCAAAAGTCAAAAACGACTTAAAAATGGCGATAAGTGACGGATACGGTTTATCTTAAAAACATTTTTTACAAGGATGTATGTTGCTTCGGTCACCTCTTTTGACAACCTTGTAAAGATAAATGCAGTCTACATATTGTTGTAAATATAACTAAGGCCTTATGAATGTAAACAGAACTTTTGTAAACATAAAAGGTAAAAATAAACAAGGTGATCCCGAGCAATTTGTATACATCCATTGTTTGATTGAGGGTTTTCCTCCGGTGTATCACCGGTTTCCCTCAATGAATATTCTTTAGAATATTCTCAAAAACAAAAAAGGGTGGCCATGTATGGGACCTACAGGAAAGAAGAAGGGTTCTTATGGTTATTGGGTTAAATTCCCAATCCACTCCAAAACACACGGTTGAAAGAAGAACAAACGAAGAATCATGATAATCCATCGTGGAAGTTTAAGGTAAAATTTTTCTACCACATTTGCATTGATGTATTTAATGTAAACATAATTTTCTTATTGCTGTGCATGTAATATTTGTTTTTCAATTTTTAGGGTATTACTTTTGCAAGAGAAGACGTATCCAAATGTTGCATCACGTGGTTAAAGTACTGGGTTCTACATTTAGAAAATATGCATTAACAAAATGATAATGCCTTGCAAGTACTGCCAACGAAAGCATCGCACATTCTATGGGTCACAAGCCTGCATAAATCTTAAAGACGCTCTTACACATGCCGTGTGGGCTCCGGCGTTCAAGAATAGACCCAACGTATCCTCTGCGTGTCGTAAGAGGCGACTAAAAGAGGTTGGTGTCAGGAAAGACATTTGGCGATAAGAGCTATATATATTTGATTTTGAACTGGCAAAGAAGCTTGAAGAAATATGGCTTAAAATTACGTTAAGGGTGATGAACATGGTGAGAGCTTACATCAAAATATCTACGGTAACTGATAACGGTGAGAGAGGAAGGAAAAAGAATGTACAGCAAAGATCAATTGTCAAAAGAATGAAATGAAGAGAACTTTGAAGTCCTCTTTCTTTAGCAAATAGCTGCAGCCATTGCAATAAAATAAAGATATAAGATGATGTTGAGTGTTAACAAGATAAATAATAAGTTAGAAGATATATCCACAAAAACAACTAGTTTAGTTGTAAATATCAGAAGATTGCATTTGCTAAGAGAATAAACGATCAGGTAGTACACCTGGCAGAGAAGAAACGAATGATAGATAAGACAAACAGAGGCTGACAAAGATAAGACGACACTTTGAAAGAAGATGACGGGACTGGACATTAAAGAGCCAGATGCTTTGAGGAAGACAAGAACTAAGGATATCTCAAGGAGAGATGGTGTAATTGCTCTTTATTCATTATTCTTGACAATGCTTATGTTACTATGAACTTCTGAAAATTCCATTGTCAACATGATATAAATTTTTTGCAGAAGAACAACTGTTTTGTTTCCCCTACCCATAAATTAAAATTGCTGTTCACATTGCTTTGGGAAAAGAGGATGCAATGAACTGTCTCTCGTTATGGTCATTTCCACGACTAATGAAACGATGTGTTGTAATTGTCAGATCCATGTCATCCATCTCAATACTAGTAACGCCAGAGGAGTCCATTAACATACACACAGTATACAGGGCCACCTCAAATTCTGGGCTTGTTCCAATGAAGGAGCTGCCAACAGGCTTCACTTGATTTTTCCATTCAAATTGGATGGTAATCAAATGAGTGTCTTCACTGGGTTTCTAAATTATTGGCATTTTTAATTAAATGTCATTTATGCTGCATTGGATGAAAAAATATTGTACCTACATACCCCTCGTACACCACGTCCTCTAATGTAGCCTTGATAATCCACATTACCAAGTTTTTCTTGAATATAGAATTGTATCCAGTTGTGAAAGCCAATGACTTCTTTATCTCGACTCTCTCCAACAAAAACATGTTCAAATCCAGAAGAATCTTTGTTTCTGAAAATTTGAGAAAGGTTTTTTTTATCTGAAAAAAGACCCAAAAATATTTTACAAAAACTGTCATGAACCTGTTTCCTTTTGTTCTTGAGTACAATTCAAACCAGATTTGATAAAGTTGATGTTTAAATCCCCGGATGTCTGGTGGAGATTTCTTGGCTTTTGCCAAGACCTCGTGGGCTATCTTCATAGGTTCCGTTTCCATGATTAGATCAATAAATCTTCTGTTTTCATTAATTTCCTCTTGAGTTACCACTTCAGCTCGACCAGTGTCTCTCTCATAGTTATCCAACAAGGCAACAAAAGCTTTGCAGAAAAAATAAACAATTGTAGTAAAAGACAGGATTAGAAAAATCAAATTTCACTGTTCAGATGTACCTTTGTATGTTGGCCTCTCAAAAACATCTGGCTTTACCCAGCTGAAAAGTGGGTTTCTAGCCCTATCTGTCCTTTGATAACTCTTTGTGTATCCTTGTAAATCAAGGTCGTAGTCTACGCCTGGAGTTAGTCTATTTTTATCAGCATGCCATAACCTTGTCGCAATTTGGGAGGCTTGAGGGTGTGGTTTGAATCTAGATAAGATTTTTTATCTCCTCTTAAAATGTAATCGCTTTTAGGGAAGCATTTCTAGTTTTTTCAATTCATTTATTTCATTAATTTAGCTGTAATCCACCCTAAATTGTACAATCGCACGCTCAATATTTGACATCTTACGCAAACAGTCGCAAGTCTATAACAACGAGATTTGTACAACTGTTAACGAGAGGGTGTATTTGCGCTTTGTGGTAAATGGATTGCTTTTCACGTTTGACGAGTAGATCAAGAGAGTTAAAAAATTAGTAGCGAATAAATACTTACTCGGATGCCATTGTGTTGAAACGAGAGGATACACGAAGGATCAAGTGAACAGGATGTATATTATTATTTTACCATGTTAGTGTAGTTTATTACTAATTAGTACACGTACTTGTTTCCATCCATGGAAATTACAGAAAATTTGATAAGTCACTAAACGTCTTTGTTCGATGACCTTTGCAAAAATATTGTAAAACCGGAATTGCATGTAAACGGCCAACCATCCTTATGAACTGTGGTTTGAAAATTTACATACGAAGTGGATCTTTGCTACTTACAACTAATGATAAAGCGACAGGAACATTGACACAGGAAACACGGTTCATTAAAATTCAAAGAAATCGTTATTAAGTGTGACTTGGCTAAATCACTTCAGCCAGGCAGTTAACGTGTCAAAGCAAACTGTCGTATTGACTATTTCAAGAAGGTGAATTTCAAGATTATTGCATTCAGAAAACACTATGTGTTGTCGGTGTTTGAAAACAGCGTTTTACGTCATAATGTTCACTTGTTTGACGACCGTTGGTAAGTTTGTAACTAAGTTGTATTATTCACATTTCTTTTGTAATAATTGGTGTTATTATCAACTTTGCATCGGTCATTGCTTTTAAATGAGGAAAAGACATGACCTAAGACCGCATTTTCGCCAAAACAAGAGCATTTCCATCAACGCATAAGGGTGTTCGAGCCTGTAAATTTTCCTAATATACTACACTATATGAGTCAGGTTGTTGACTTGATTGAACAAGTCAACGCTACTTAAATTTCACACATTCAAAAAAAGCGAATCTGCACTTACTAGTACAAAAGTTAAATGTATTGCTTTGCTTGAAGCATCAGAAAGAATTGGTATAAAGGCCGATTAATTAAGCTTTAATGGTGTTATTAGTTTCTTAATAACAACCCTGAAAGGTGTGGGTGATTATTTATTTCCTGCGATTATTGAGAGTCATTATACCACGAAAAGAAAGTACTACGCCAAATCCATTACAAGTATTGTTTAGTGACTAGAGAAATTTTATTTCACCAATAACTCAACGCATGATTCACCATAGTTGCAGAATGTCCTCCAAATTGGACACGAAGTGACCATGGTTGTTTCCATAAAGTAGTTACTCGCGATAAAGTCGATTGGAGCGAGGCTAAAGAACGATGTGAGAACGATTACAAAGCTGAACTTGCGAGAATCGACTCGAAAGAGCAAAGTGATACCTTAGATAATTTGTTGAATCATGTTGAAAGTTGGATCGGTTTGAAAGCGAATGCCAATTCATCTTTAAAGGGAGTAAATGGTGAAAAGCCAAAATTTCTACCAAATAGTTTGAATAGGAATTACTCGCCCAACGTGCGTTGCAATAAGGCGAATGAGGATTTTGGAAGAAAATAAATGTGATAAAAGTTATAACTATACATGTGAAAAGTTGCAAAAACCTGGTATGTATGTATTGATAAAATATCTTAAATTATTCAATCAAATTCACGAGCCCCATTAGAAGTTTCGACATGTACTATTTTTTCAAGCTAATTCATGATGTATCAATAAAACCATCTAAATAGCAACGTTTATAAATGTTTATACGTTTGCTATTCAGGCCAGTGTGAAACATTTAACAAGACCTGCTACACCATTTCGCAGAAGAAATCCAATTTCAGTTCATCGCTTTTGTCATGTGAGTCGAAACAGGAAAGTATTATAGAAATTTCCAAGAAAGCCGAATACAACTTCATAAAACAGGAGTTTGGTGGACGAAACCTCGACGTTTGGCTAGGCGTCGTAAAACCTATCAACTCTTCAAGTTACCAGTACTTAAAAGGCAATAAGTCTGCGGATCTGTCTGAACTAGATGATGAATTTAAAGTCAAAGCAAAATTGAGCGAACGCTTTTGTATAACTATAAAAATAACAAAGAACCTGAATTTCATAGAAAAACAGTGTGACTTCAGACTAAGTTCTTATGTTTGCTATAAGAAAATGAAACAAGGTGAGTGGAGGAAAGATTCGATGGAAGATGAAATTGGTTGATATAAATTTATCAAGAATAACCTTCTTTGATAGTGGCGTACATGCATGAGTAAATGCCCGTGTAATAACAATACAGAATAAACTTTACAACAAATGCAAATAAGCTTTTCTTTCCTGAAACGATTTTGAACACATCTTTTGCTACTAACGCTTACTTAACTGTTATCTTTTTCACAAATTTAGAAGCCTAGAGAAACTTATACTTTCAAACTGCTCAGTATTAAACCTCCACACCAAAGACAATCCTCATTTTTTTCCCTAGCTACAGCAATTGAGCTGATGATTCTTAAAAACATCTCGAGCAAAATAGTTCAAGCACAAGCTGGCGAAACTGTTAACCTTCGATGTGCTGCTACAGGAATGTCCAATATGAAATTTTCCTGGTCAAAAGATGGCAGAGGCCTTGAAAACGTTCTTGAAACTTACGAAGGTAATCAAAGTACCATCGTATCTGTTACAATAAGGAATAACAAAGATTTTGGTAAATATAAATGCACCATTAAAGATGGATTTTCCGAACGGAATTTGACGATTTGGGTCGAGAATTGGAGTGAAGGTAATATTTTACATTTGTAGGTTTGACAGAATGCAGAAGAATCCTCAGCAAAATCTTTTTGACTTTTAATCTTTTAGGTGGTTCGAACGACGACAAAGTCTTGTTAACAGTGACGATAACATTGACAGTTTTCGTTGTGATATTAATCGCCATTATCTTTTGCTGCTTTAAACATAACAAGCAATTAAAACGCAGCTTAAAGAGGAGTAATGATTCAGGAGTTGAAATGACCAACGCTTCAAATGATAGAAGAGAAGAGCAAACAACGAAAGGCTACGAGGATGGCACGATAGGGAACGAAATGTCTCAATACACTCTCTAAGGAGAGAAAATGGCGAGCTTGAAGAAGACAACTTTTACTCGCCTCTTCAAGAAGCACCTCAATATGTCAACGTCAGTGAAATAAAAAACTCTATCTGATTCATTGGCTTTTAATGCAGACTTTTATAAGTTAAAATTATAGTGAAATCTTCATCATTTTGTGTTCATTAAAAAAAGTGATAAGAAGTAGGCAATATATGGTAATTTAATAGAATTTGATTTACATTTGAGTAATTTAGAAAGTACTATTATTTTGCCGAAGGGTCTTATCTTCATCGTAAAGCCTTGCAACACCTGCACGATCTTAAAGCTCTTTTGTAAAGGGAGAATGATCGTCTTTTGGAAATAACTGGTATGGCTATCAAAACAGCTTCATCACGTTACCCAATCATATCTATTCTCTTCCCTAAAACATCTTCCACTACAATTCACATTACGCTTTCATGGCATTAGGCATTGCAGAAAAAAATACAAGGAAATGACAAGAAGCCATTTTGACTTGTTAGTGTGTGATATCGAGCGAGTTTCCACGCCAACTGATTTGTTTGTCAAATGAATAGCAGCAGATGAATAGCCTTAGATAGAATAGAAACAAGAAATAAACCATGTGGTGCATACACTATGACAAAAATATGATATTTTATACTTTGAATGTATAAAATATCATATTTTTGTCATGGTGATGCATAAGAATGACTAACATAGAAAGCTGAAGATCTTAAGGAATTACCTGTGACAGAAACAGCGAGCACAGTTGGAAAGATATGACTTCTTTCAAGATTTCTCTTTCGCTTGCAGTTTTTTGGAGCAGCTAAAAGATACAATAAAAAGATTTGAAAGAGCCAACATCAGAAAAAGCAGATGATTTCCATCATAATACTTACATATGACTTTAAGTTGAATCGTTTTATTGCGACTTGAACCATTCTCATTCTCAGCTATGCAATAATATGTCCCTCGTCCTTTTTTCTAACCTGTTTTAACCTCAGCTGTCCAGCACTTCCTGGTGTGTCCATTTTATTCCTCTCTGACTTTCTACCGTTGAAAGTATTCGTTCTACGATATACGAGACGGTTTTCGTGGTAGATACTTATGTTTTTGATCGGTGGACTACAGTCACGAACTTCACATACGATCGTCACTGATTCACATTCATATAACACATTATCCACGGATGATGTATGAAAAAATGACGTCACGACTGGCCTTTCTGCAACATAAAATGTAAGATGACCAACTCAGTAGAAAGTAATTGCTTATCACTTACATTAAGTTTTCCACTTTATAAAAACGTCATTCACGTTTTTTTATAATTGAAGGTCAATTTTAATATCTATAGCGGAAGCACATAAACAATTCTATTCCATCATGACCTACCGAGAACTTCAAGTGTCAGTGACTTTTCAACAGTAGCCATAATGTTACTTGCCATACATGAATAATTCCCGGCATCGGAGCGCTTGACATTTTTTATTTGCAAACGACTGTAGGCCAATATTTTCAAATCATTTTTCTTGGGTCTATACCATAATGCCACAGGAGATGGATTTCCTTGTGTGTCACATGATACGTTTAACTCGTCATCTTCGAGTAATTTCATCTTTGATGTCGAAGGAGATGTGATAACTGGAGGAGCTAAGAGAAAAAAATATTTTACTACAATGGCCCACTGACCGAAAGGAGTTGTGAAAAAGTTTGGTCTCGTGTTTGACACAATGACGAACTTCCTCTGGCGTCAATAAACGACAAAAAGGAACGATGTTTGTCAGGAAGTGAATTTTACATTTCATCCATTCCCATGCTTAGTAAAAAAATTTGATGAATTTGAAAATTCTCATCACTCATCGACATAAAGTGATGCTGTTGGTTGATTTCTCATTGAAAATAATCACAACAAACTTACTTCCAACGTAAACTTCCACTGTGTCAGAGAAAATATTGACTGTATTCGCCAGGGATAAGGTGCATTTATAATAACCACGCTCCTGTTCAGTCACGTTATGTAAAGTCACTGTCCCTGTTGGCTCTACGCTTACTTTGTAGTTATTCATTACTGTGACCTTATCTTGAAGTATGTAGGCAATTCTCTTTGCTGAATTATCAAACACTTTTCCTTTACTGTACTGTACTTCATACAGCAACAATGCTTCGCCGCTGTCCAGAGTGAATGTCCAATTTAAAGTGACGTCATCACCTATTCGAGCTTTGATTACACCACGTGGCGGTCTAGATGTGAATTTTGCAGACTCAGCTAAAATGAAAGGTTAAAAGTTATAAGAGAGGTGCATGTTCATTATGAGTCAAACTTCAACTCAAACTGCTTCAATCTTGGAAGGAACAGAAATATTCAAATGCAAACTACGACATCATCATGCATGCTTAGATACAAAATAAAGTCAAAATACAACCAACACACAGACACAAAAGACTATAATATTAAACAACACCAGTATAAATTCACCATATCAGACCTTACCATTAAATGCTGGAAGTAAAACCCAGACATTTCTCATCAAGAAATTCAAAAATTATCGAGCCTAGTAACTACAGTATACGACAATCGACTTAACAACTCAGACAACCGGTAGCAACCCGTTTCCGGTTTGATATAGGCCTGATGTGTCTCTTCCGTTCACCTTTTTGACTTATTTTATTATTTAACGTGCTATGCTTTGATAAGTTGTCCATTTTCAAAGTTTAACACTCGATCGAGTCCCCCCCCCCGTTAACAATAAAAAATGCATAGACCTTGTGTAAACGATTATTTTGAAGCAGCTGATCTACAAGATTACTCATTAAAGTCACATTTGGTGATAAGAAATTGCCATGTTCATTTCAAAATTATGAAATAATTGTTTTCATATGTTTTCTTTTTCCATGATTAATGCTCAAAATAATAAACTTTTGTTATGAATGACCGCGTGTAAAACAACCTGGAAAAAAAGTGTTTTCAAGAGCCATAAGAGATCAATTATTCAATGGTCTCATGCAGCAATTGGGAAAAAAAGCGAAAAGCCGAATGTAATTGAAAGCAAATGTTACTTTATTCCCACATGCACAATTTTGCAAAATCACAACAACTTTAATAAACTTCATACAAAATAAATATAGAGATCAGTGCTGCTAAAATGTAAGTTTTACAGTACAAAAATAACAATCCACTGACTAGTTTATAAATAGCACAAAAAACATGTAAAATTAATTCAAAAGTTGGGCATTTTCCTGAGAAGAATTATCAAATAAACTTACATCAAAACGCTTTAAATGATGCACATATTGGTGTGGAAGTAAGAGTGGTTAACTGAAAATTGAGGAAACATTTCTTAACAGCTGATGCGCTCTCGACAAGTTAGCAAATGAGAACAGATGTAAATTAAATATCAAACTGAGAAACCTTTTAACGCCTGTGTGTACGTATACACAACAAGAAATCATTGGCATATGCAACTATAAGCATTTTTGTGTGAAGAAACTTAGCAAGAATAAGACACGAACATAGGTTTAAAGAAAATTACAAATGATCGTTTAAAAGTAGATTAATGAAATGAGCTTAAAATATTTTCAAGACGAAATAATTCTATTGAAAATGCATACACTGCGGTCCCTTCCAAATTATTTTGTTATAAATACTTGTGGGAAGCTCAATTATGTTTTTCCTATATAAACGCACATTTTTAACTGTCTCATCCAAACCCGTGAATATTATTTGATTTTTCGTTGGACGATTGTAAATTTCATATCTGACCGTCCAAACGTATACTCGTTTTGTCGTGCAGCCAGCGACTACTCCGTTAAAAGGACGATCATTTCAGAAGATGAACATTTAAACATAAGAAAATCTTCAAATGGAATGAAAGCACTTTCTTTAATTTGAAAGTATCTCCGTTAAATCTCTGTCATTTTAATGAAACATTGAACAATGACTAATGAAAGGAAGAGCACTTTATAGAAAGTAGTATATATTTGTTGTTTGACTCCGCAATGTAACAAGTTTTACATCGACTTATTTTGATCTCTATGTCTTATAATTTGTTCTGTATTCCCCTCTTGGTTACATTTTTTGATAAGAGGGTCTCACAATTTTTTGTCAAGTCTATATTTCATCATGCACGATATTTGATTTGTAGCTATATACAACGCCATTAAAACAATATCGTGTCTTAAAGATAAACGTTATCAATAGCCAAAAAATCTTTTATTACAGTATATATTTGTATGTGTTAAGTAGTCATAAGCGCTCTGTTTATTTTCAGTTTCAATAATTGAAAACACAAAGCACATTATCGACTCATATTGGTGTCTTCGATTTTGACACATAAATTTAGCTTTTTTTTGGTTCCCGTAACAAGAAAACCGCATTATTTCGACATGCAAGGAGGATAATTTTGCCATAACTGTCGCCATGCAAAAACATAAATCATCGTCTAGGAATTCTTAAAAGAAATCGGCAAGATTATGACAAAGGCGATTAATGAATATTTCATACTACTAACCTTTGTAAAAGACACCAGAAAATGCCAATAATATCGTCACAAGTATTAGAGTCCACATTCTGAATGCAAAAATTAAGTTAAATGACAACACCTCAATGAAATATAATGTCATAAATCTATTTCATGATACACCACGTTACCTTATAATCTTCGCAGCGATGTTTAGCTAACTTACATATATATAATCGCAATACAATTTAATCACTTTGGCCGATAACCGCCCACCACAGAAACAACACAATCGACTTGATGTATACTTTCAAATTCTACAAACACAGACTTCGGAATATTTGACGCAAACCGTGAAACTTCAATCGGCAAAATAAGGCAGACACACACACAGAACACCGGATACACTTGGGCAATTTTCTACGTAAATAGATGTTTTCTCGATCCAATATTGTTTGTCGATCGTGATAAGATAATTGTCTCCTCCTAACAAGAGCGATTATTTATTATATTGAACACTATAGATGAATATCATATCATCACACCACAAAAGCACTGGAAATTCTCAAGCTATTTTATTAAATCAGCAGTATATTTGGGCAGACGAAATGCGTTTTTGGTCGTAAGGATAGTCACATTCACAAACACACGGACCTTCAACCACAAGAGCTCTCTTCCTACACTAGACCTCAATATACGCGTGCAGAGAACAAAGACTTCAAAGGGCGAAAACATATTCTCACTTCATACGGTCATGAGCATTAATCATCAACAAGAAGAAAAAATGTACCTCAAGAATTAAAAATATGACATAAGGATGATGTTCCTTTCACTTTGATATACAAATCACCGCCTCGAGAACAAGCGTCATAGAATTTGCAATGGCTCAGTGCAACATCATACAAGCGCGCTTCATAGATCATTTTAACCTGTTATTGCGCACTTTATATTAAAATTTCAATGTTGAATATTCAACATTGAGTATTTATACTTAGCTTATCTTGCTTCAATATAATTATAAAACAAGCCCAATTGATTTTATGTACAATTTCATTGTCCATTATACCTAAACTTAACCACACAAAGCTTAGTACAATCTATAACTAAGACAATATTTACACATTTAGACATTAAGTTAAATATTACACTTCATAAATTAGATCAAAATGTCATTTCTGTTCAACTTTTGAAGCTATTTTCTTTTAAAGATGCGAGGAACGATTAATGCTGGGGACTGCATGAAACAGCTTATGCAAAATATGTATTTTTTCAGTGCGACATCAAGTAGCTAACGACTAAAAAACAAATCGCCTCGCCGTCTATATATTTGTGAGTTGAGACAACTGAGATATAATATGCATTACCCCGACATGCATTTAAAACCTCAAATGATAATGTTTCTCAGAAGTTTTTAAGTGATAAGACTTTTTATCGCCGCGGTAAAGGTGGCAAATCTTGAGCAATCGTTTCCACGCCTTCAACAAGATGGCCCTCATACCAGCGCTGTAAAATACGTCATAGCTTTTCAGTAAAAAAGAAAAACAATGTGCTTGCATAAATTGTACACAAAATGTGAATTTACATCGTTTTGTCTACCATTCAAGGCATCTTTTGTTAATACGATCAATGAAGTCAGTGATATTTCACAAATCAAGACGTCATTGCTGATGACATCAGCGATATTTCATGTCTCAATTTACTTGATGGCACATGTAACAAAAATTCAACGCGCCATATCAAATACGAGGTAACACTAAGAAACTTTATCTCGATATAACATAAGGAGTGAATAGGAATCCAAATTGATAGAAAAGTACATATAGGGATAGCCTATAAAACATACCTGAACTTCCTCTACATTTGATCTCATTTTTCGTTGTCCCTCTCCATGTTTACGGTTTTCTTTCCACATACCGGTAAACACGTGACCAGCATATGACGTCTCAACTCCGGCACCATGTTTCTACGAAATATTATTTATTCAAAAAAAGATTAAGCATCAACAGGCTTCAAATGAAAAGGTATGGGCGTTACATGGAATTGATACTATGATTACTGAGAGATAAAACGTCACACAAATATAAATTGCAAATGATTTTTTTAATTAGAGCTGGGTTTTCTATGGGTGTTTTGTGAACAAACGAATTTCCTGAAATGCTTGATGATCGCTGACTCTTATTTTAACCCCCCATTTTCAAGCATTAAAAAAGCCTGCAGCACAATGATGCGCAAAGATATAAACAGCAAGTTGATATTCTAAACACTTTGTGGTGCATGTACACAAGGTAAAAGTCATCCTACCATGTCAGCTTTCCAACTGCCTTCGTACCGATCTCCGAACGAGGTTTCAATGCCAGATCCCTCACGCATTCCTTTGGACCAATCCCCTGAAACAGAAAAAAACATGTTGTATTTATAAATTCAATAGTAATTCAAAGGATGCAACATGATACAATGGAGAGTACCTGTATACATGTAGTCATTGTTTGGATCACTATATCTACCATTGCCGTCAAACTAAACAAAATATGTTTGTATAGCATGAAAATGATGAAGTAATGACACAATGTACTTGATTATTACATAGCTTATGTAGAGATAAACCCGTTAGTTACCAACCTTATCCCACCTCCATCCACCATGATAGCATACATTATTTGAATAGAGCAACTTGCCCTGACCATGGCGGAAACCAAGGTGATATTCTCCTAGAGAAATTGGAAGAAAAACAGATATAGTAAACATATTGAAATGCATTAAGAACGGTTGCATTTACCTTCATAGATGCTTTTGTCTTTGTAGTTCGTAACACCACGACCATCACGCTATAGTAAAAATACACCACAAAAAAGTTTGTTTAACTGTACAGGATGTCCACCACCCCCCCACCCAAAAAAAACGGAACTCGCACAAATGAGTATGCGTGCAAACTCTACTAGCCCAGGTTTAACCTACGTTAAACTCAACCTATGTACTTCTTAGTCTTATTCACACTATAAAAAAGGCAATGAAATCGACTTTTCCTGCCATTCAGTTACGCATATATATATGAAGCTTTCATTTCGAAAGCCAGGAATAAAATCCACGATTATCTTCACAGTTTAATTTTACCTTTCCATTTTTCCATTCTCCTTCGTACACAGAACCATCTTTATAGTTCATTACACCTTTACCATGCATCGTGTCATCATGCCAATGACCATCATAAACATCACCATGGGCGTAAGTTAATACACCAAGACCTATTCTCTATATTTTAGAAAATAATTTACCTACATTCAAGCAGTGTTTTGATTCAGAGGGTTAAAATGAACATTATAGTTTTTCAGGAATGGTAAAGTGTTTGTATTCAAACACGAAACACGGTCGTGATACAGAAAATCACGATACAGACCCTATTCTCGTACACAGAAAATCACGATACAGACCCTATTCTCGTACACATAAAATTACGATACAGACCCTATTCTCGTACACATAAAATCACGATACAGACCCTATTCTCGTACACATAAAATCACGATACAGACCCTATTCTCGTACAAATAAAATCACGATACAGACCCTATTCTCGTAAACATAAAATTACGATGCAGACCCTATTCTCGTACACATAAAATCACGATACAGACCCTATTCTCGTACATAAAATCACGATACAGACCCTATTCTCGTACACATAAAATCGCGATACAGACCCTATTCTCGTACAAATAAAATCATCATACAGACCCTATTCTCGTACACATAAAATCATGATACAGACCCTATTCTCGTACACATAAAATCACGATACAGACCCTATTCTCGTACAAATAAAATCACGATACAGACCCTATTCTCGTACACATAAAATCACGATACAGACCCTATTCTCGTACAAATAAAATCATCATACAGACCCTATTCTCGTACAAATAAAATCATCATACAGACCCTATTCTCGTACACATAAAATCACGATACAGACCCTATTCTCGTACAAATAAAAACATCATACAGACCCTATTCTCGTACAAATAAAATCATCATACAGACCCTATTCTCGTACACATAAAATTACGATACAGACCCTATTCTCGTACAAATAAAATCATCATACAGACCCTATTCTCATACCACGTGCCACTATATTCGTCACCGTTAGGATAAGTCATTTTCCCTAGTCCGTTCATGAAATCGTAAGCCCATTGTCCATCATACACTGTACCATTAACAAGCGTCAAAACACCACTTCCATGACGCTTTATAAAAAAATCAACATGTAGTCAAGTGTTCAATTCTTTTGCAGTTCTTTTAAGATCCAAACATGTTGACGAAATGCCATCCTTAAACTTATTTCTACACACGATTGAAAGGCACTCACTGAAAACTAAGTAGTTCTTTCCAACTTAGCTGTATTGCACAGTAAGCGAGGGGTTACAGAAAAGTCTAAAAGTACTAGAGTAACTCAAGGTCTTGCTAACAAATATTGCAGAGAAAGCCACGGCCTACGGATAATCAATAGGTGCAATCTTATTGCATTAACCCGAGGTGAAAAAATTTTCAAGTCTCATCCTAACTTACAGCCATTTGCAATTGACCGCGAGGCGTGCATAATTTGTTATAGTTTCACAACTTGACGTAACTACACAGCTATATTATTGTTTCTAAGGCGTAACCCTGAGATAGCATCGGTTAGTAACAAAGTGTCGCTATAGTTAATAACAAAGTAACGAGTCTACGAAAAAGACACACTGTGTCTCACCATTACCAATTTAAAGTCTTAGCTATATTTGACGATAGAGTTTAACGTTTTCAAACGTCTTTCCATACTTGCCAAATTTCTACATGTCACGATTGTTTATTAAATAAAAACAACATTTTCCATAACATAACGCGTACACCTTAGCAACAATGAGTTAGCCGTTCGTAACGTCAAGTTTTGAAACTGTAACAAATGTTTAATTTATGCACGCCGCAAGGTCAATTGCAAATTGCTGTATACAGAAAACTACGGTTCACGAGCGATCGTTATATTTTGAACGTCTCACCTCTTCATTAACCCAATCACCGGTGTATTTGTCACCATTAAAATAAGTCATTGAACCAGAACCACAAATACGATCATTGAACATTTCACCTCTGAAATGAATGCGTACATGCAAAACTTAACATTGATTCATATTGACCAAATTAAAAAATCATGCGAACAGATCAACGATGACTCAACTAACTCATATTCGTTGCCATTTGATAGGAAGAGATGACCGGAACCATGTCTCTACAATCAAACAACCATACAATAAACATTATAATTTGAAACAAAATCAGTAAACAAAATTCGAAACAATTTGAAACAAAAAAGTACAAGTCAAGATTCTAAAAGAATAAAAGTATATTTTGATGAACCTTGCTTTTTTTCCAATCTCCTTTATAAATTAAACCACTTGAGCAAGTCATTTCTCCATATCCTTCCACTTCATTCATTCTCATTTCACCGTTATAACAATCGCCATTTGCATAACGAATAACGCCCTGAATATAACAGTTTGAATGATTCAGGTCTGAAATAATTTCATCACTTGAAGGTGTAACCTGAGATATTTCTCGAATGTGATCGGTTGATTGAAATGCAGTTTATCAGTAAGTGCACTGTTGAAAGGGTAATTGTACTGTAAATACTGTAACCTGATTGGCTGAAAAGCAGGTGAAAGCCAAACCTTCGTTTCAATTAAAAAAAAACATGACGGCAGTTGTAAGTAAACAAACATTTCCACTATTGCAATCGTTTGAAATTCATGAATTACAAAATGCAAAGAATAAGAACAACACAGAAAGAACCTTTTTATGGTGAATGTTCTTAACAGCTAGGCCACGTAACGAGGCTTTTTTGAAACGATAAGGAATGACGAAACGAGACAGAGTTAGACGGTACAGTCAAGAAATATCTCAAAATACATTATTATTAAGATAGTAATGTAAATAGCTGCAGTCTTCAAAAAACCCACGTGCATGTTTATCCGTAATTAATTGCACGCGAAACTATACAATTACCTATAAAGTAAATGGTTTAAACCCGGGAGTAACGTTACATGTTTGTAAATGTAGATCGCCCAGGTGGGTATAGTCCTGAGAAGGACTGTTTTTGTTGTTGTTGACTGACGTTTCGACAACCTTAGCGGTAGTCATCTTCAGAGTCAAATGAGGAGTAAACGTCAGGTTAGCCGTGTATTTGTTATCTCGTTATGTGTATTGTCATTGTGAATAACACAATTGTTACAAACATGTAACAATTACCTATACCAATCATACCTTGCCATGCATTTTACCGTCCTTCCATTCGCCTTCATAAACATCATTATTGACATAAACCTGTCGTCCTTTACCCTCTGAAAACAACATATCGAAAATTAATTACAAAAATTTTTCATTTACGGCTACAAACTTTATTGTTGTTGATAAAATGACTGACCTCTAGCTAACAAACAAATAACAACAAAAACAGTCGAGCATGATTTGCTTTTTAAGCTTTTCTTTAATATAATTCTTCCACGTAAAATGAACTGTTTGAGCACAGGAAAATCATTACCACATGTTTGTACATGTAGATGCAGTCTCGAAAAGTGAATGTTGATGTGGATGTCGAAGTTAACTGACGTTACCACATGTTTGTACATGTAGACGCAGTCTCGAAAAGGGAATGTTGATGTGGATGTCGAAGTTAACTGACATTACCACATGTTTGTACATGTAGACGCAGTCTCGAAAAGTGAATGTTGATGTGGATGTCGAAGTTAACTGACGTTACCACATGTTTGTACATGTAGATGCAGTCTCAAAAAGTGAATGTTGATGTGGATGTCGAAGTAAACTGACATTTTGACAACCTCCATGAAGATAAACAAAATAAATTCAACAAGAAACGAACCTTTTTTATCTGCCACCCAGTTTCCAACATACTTTTCGCCGGTGTAATAAATTAATTCACCTTGGCCATGCCTCTCGTCGTCCTCCCATGCTCCCTACACCATAAAAGGAATGATTACATCATCAGTATGTGAGCAATTACGTAATTAACTGGGCAAGGTGACTTACTATATATCGTGTTCTGTTTGGCCAAACCATCACTCCATGACCATGCCGTTTTCCGTTCATATACTCGCCGCAGTAAACACTTCCATCAATATATGTATTATCAGCTTTCCGCCGACCTGGATGACATACACAGCTAGTATTGGTAATTTTAGAAGACGTGAATCTTATGCATTCCCCGAGGAAGCATAGCGATGTTAGAAAAGTATTAAAATTTTTTTATACATACTGATGTCCAACGTTTCGTCTTGGTCGTCACAATCTGCTCCATGTAATAACGTAACGATTGCTGTTCTCATTTTTTGAATCCAAACACGCTTTTCCATTCTTGAGCTTGTGTACATCGTGTACGGACGATGTGGGGTATATAACTCTATGGCATCGTGCTTGTCTATAATTCAATTCAAATTTAATCTTTAAATAGAAAACCTAATCCAGACTACATGAGAGTATATAATGGTTAAACATTACAAATGGAAAAATACGTATAGAGCGAAATAGCTTAATCAAAATCTTTGTTAATGAATACAGTGTGGTACACGGAATAGCAAATCCTTATATGAAATTACATAGTTATAAGGCGTGCGCTGATTGGTCAATTCCCGCCATTTGTTTTGGTGCTGGAGTGTCCCTTTTAGTAATCTATACATGAAACACGATCATAGCCACAATTCGTACTTGTTTGAGGATCAAGTTTCTTCAAATCTTCAAACCATAAAGTTTTCAATTCTAAGGTCATTTCAATTTCACTACGATTGGAGCCTTGTTGAATGGCAAACACCATGATATCATTAAAAAGTAAACACTAAAGAATAAAACAAAAATCCATATGGGATCATACTCACACTGACTTCATTAAGTACGAAAAAATAGGCATCACTAATATTACCTTATAAGACTTATCCGGACTCATTAAACATACTTCTGCTTCTTTCAATAGCGTTCTTCCTTTAATTTCATATGCCTTTCATGAAACAAAATTATATTTTTGTGTTAGCAATATCCTAAAACTGATCAAATAACACTTAATAACTCAAAAAAGTTTTTTATAAAAGTGGATCCCTTTGGTTCAAGTCTTAACTCTCTTAGCATGCCAATGGCTTGGATTAGGTTATCTTAGATCCACAGAAACCATCAAATAATCATTGCTTAGTACCCGTAATCCTAAAACAGTTGAGCGGAGTTCTTGCAACGCCTTTCTGCTATGAACCTCTTGCAACTGACTATTTATATAGTGAGCAACTTTATTCTAAATGAACACAAAACGAGAAATTGAATGGAAAATGTAACCAAGCTAAAAATGGAAGTTACAAGAAATTAATTAACCATTCTCGTGAGAGCTGTCTGTAGATTATTGTAGTCAGGATGTTCAATGGATGTCTTTTTAAAAAGATCCTATATAAGGTATAAAAAACAACTTAGCCCTACATATAATGCCATGAGAAGCAGTGTAGCCATTTATGCAATTTTTTTACTACATTTTGTCTTATGATTTTAGACTTCCTCTCTGCTTTATATGGTTGAAAAGTTCAGAACACGGGGGGAGAGGAGTGTTTAAGCACAAGTCTAAGAGGAGAGTCTAAGAAATAGGATAGACAAGAAATTAATGCAATACTTTTAATAAGAGAAGATATCTTGGTATTCTTTGGACAATTGTGATCAAATAAGCAGGCAAATCAAGTCCAGGTTGACACAACGGGTCTTCGTAACACAACTAAACATTTCATCAAATTTAGAACAGTGAGAAACACACCAATAATGTTGAAATAAAAACAAACAATACGTGAGATAACACCTTTAAAAAACGCTCAAAATCCCTGTTCTTTTTAATTTTTTGCTTAATCGTCGCATCAGAATTGTCGAAATTCTTACAATAAACGGCATACGTCTTCAAGCGTTCTTCCTACAAAAACCACATACTATAACAACCTTTGTCTCTCGAAGAGACTTAACGTAAAGTATACTTACCATATCGATAAATATGTGTGCTATACATTCTTCATTGCTCCAATGTTTAACCTTCGACCAAAGGAGAAAAAGCAAGTCTTTATTGATGGCAAAAATTCTGAAACGAACAACGCGCAACAAATGGTCATCAAATACGTTTTAAAGTAAATTGATAGAAAAGAGTAGTAAAACGTACTCATCTATATTGGAGAAAATGTTGTCGACATCCCTGTCTTTTTTGAGTAACATGGGTTTCTTGAAAAGCTACAGCACAAGACATTCCGTTAAGCAGATTTTGAATGTGTGATTCAGGGAGGTTGGGTGAATTCGAAAAATGACAATTTTTCAATAATTATTACAGGGGTGAAAGAAATAAAAAATTATGTTCAATTACCCCATGCCTATCTTTTGTTCTCGTCTACATAGATATATGCATAATATAGATATATTAGCTGCCCGTGACAACTTCCCACCTCAATAATAGTCTCTAGTGATCTCACATATGTTCTCTCTGTCGTGAAGAGTTCAAGAACAATCTGTGATCGACGATCCGTGTCAAAGTTTGGAAATGTGACCGGTACCACATCAGTGATTAATGATTTTGGTTCTGTAGTCTTAAAAAAAGAAAGAGAAAAATAGATAAATAATTACAAAATTAATGCGTATGAAGATAGAAAAGTACACGCTTGGATTAGCTAAGGAGGAAATCAAATAGTATACAGCTGAATTTGATGAGATGGAGTTAGAAGAGTACAAACCTGAATTGTCAGAGATGAAGATAGTATAAAGATGAATTTGATGATGCAAACCTCGATTGTCTTTGGGAGAAATGAAATAGTACATTTCGTAGCTAATTTGGCTAAGATGTAGACAGAAGAGGACAAAGCTGAATTAGCTGAGATGAAGACAGAAGACAACAAAGCCGAATTGGCTTAGATGAAAACAGAAGAGGACAAAGCTGAATTGGCTAAGATGGAGACAGAAGAGTACAAAGCTGAATTGGCTAAGGATGAGAAAAATACGTAGTGGGAACAGGAATTGGCTGGAGCGAGAAAAGTACAAACCTGGATTGACTAAGATGAAGATACAAGGGTAAAAACTTGGATTGGTTGACTTGGAGATAGAGGAGTAGCTAAAAGCCTGGATTGGCTGACGCGTGGATGACAGAGTACAAAATTGGACTGGTTGATATGGAGATGAAACAGTACAAACCTGATATGTCTGGGATGCATTTCGAAACAATGAAGAACGTTTATTAGATCGTTCGGTTGGTGAGCGGACAGCTGATTGATTTGTTGGCACAAAAGCGCTTGACGTTGATCTCGCTAAACATGAATCATTACTTCACATAAATATCATACGCAGTAAATGTAGTCCAACGAATCACCCCCTTCCCTAATTACAAATCCTCCGCGATCCCTACACACCTATATTTACAACGCCTACCTCCAGCAAAGGAATTTGGTTTCTTTTTCGAAGTGACGGCACTTTGAGAATCAGAGGACGACACATCCGAATTCCAACGCGTAACGTTGGCATTCAAGTCATTTGTTCCCCTTTCAGCTAATGGTAGCGGAGCACCGGATGAGCTTACGGGCAACGACTGTTTTCTGTGAATAAAAGAAACTTTTTCATCACTTGTCGCGTCATAAAACACGTCGTCATCTTCTCTTTCAGATTTTGAAAGAGAAGTTGAGTCCGGTTCAGCGATAGTTTCTTCGGATTGTATTAATAAATAATTTTTATCATCCGAACTAGGATCGCTCATCAATGAACTGTCGTGTAAGGGAGCACTGTTAATATTATCATCTAATGATTCCGTAGGCTTTGTCCTATCAATGCTAGCATGGTCTAAGTTCATTTCTTTCTCATGAATATTTTTCACTGAGCTTATATCGTCGCCTACATTAACGACGAATTCTGTTTCTTTTGTAAGAGAAGAATCAGTAATAGTTTCATTTTTTTGAGATTGACAAAGTATATGTTCTGCTTCACTGCTTCCTTGGTTGTCATAGCTTTCTTTCTTGTTTCTGTTTTCCTCTTCCTCATTCGTGTCTTCATCCTCGCTGCTATGTTCAATGTCATTGGTATGTTGTTGCTCGTTGCCGTAGCTTTCTTGATTTTTATCGCTTTCTTCTTTCTCATTGTAATCTTCTTTCTCGTTGTGATCTTTTCCTCTGCTATCTTCTGTGTCAGTGCAATCTATATCATTGCTGTCCTCATTATCATTTGTTTCTCCTTTAATAGTTGATTTTCGATTAGATATATCTTGTTTTGCTTCACAAGTCTCATCTTGTAAATTGCCATCAAGTACATCTACCAATGAGTCATCTATAATGGACATGGACAATCTTTTTTTCTCTAAATGCTTAGATCGCAAAGGCGGAACAGGACTACCTTTGTGGCAAGAATTGTCATCATTTTCCAGGTCTGGACCTTCGACTGCTTCATCAACTTTACTATTGTCTTTAACAGCAACTGAAACATCTAGTTTGCCATTATTTTGATTAAGATCATTTGTAGTAAATTTATCATTACTATTCAGACTACTTTTATCTTCGCTTCCTGAACTAACACGGTCTGTGTTATCATTGTCATCATAATTTTTCTCAATGCCATCAAGATGATTACAGATTTCGGTGTTCTTTTCTACCACTTTAGCATTGGTAGTGATATCATCATTTGTTTTATTTTTATCCCTTGTTATTGTCTTCTTATCAAATTGATAGGCTCTCTTACGTATGATTACATCTCGATCAACAAGGTTCTTTGATTTAAGTTCTGACTTGAGAATTGGAGATGATATATCCTTTCTATTCAAATTTCCTGAAACTTTTGTGTCTTCACTGGCATTTGTTGAATCATTTTGTCGTTTGAAAATCTTTCGAAATGAGTCCATTCTATTGAACTGTGAGTTTGTTGATGAGGATCGTGGACCAAAACTTTGTGATTTTTGAAGTGAAGGCTTTTGTTTTTCAGGTTTTTTTGTTTTCTTCTTTTCGGATTCCTTCTTCCCTCGAAGTCTACTGAACCATTTTCCTGATTGCTTCTTTGTTTTCTTTGTTTCATCTTTCTCCTTTTTTAGCATTTCTACTGATTTACTTTTCGAGTTTTGTTTCATTGTCTTGTTAGATTTTGATATAACATTTATATCACCAGTTGAGCTCCATGTACTAACTGGAACATGTGATGAAGCAACTGTGCCAGGCATTTCATCTTTTACATCACCGCCATCCTCTTCCACGACAGATAATACTGGTTTCAGTTGGTCGTCCATTGCTTTTACAACCTCTGTTTCAGGAAACCTAGCTAGTATATTCAGAGCACTGGAACGTACAAATGTATGAGTGACAGAATTGATGTCTGTCAGATCTGCCAAGGCATTTTTCTTTGATTTGCTATCTTCATTATCATTGGTAGCTGTCTATAAATGATAAAACAGTGAATAAAGTAAAGGACAAGTAAGATGTGGAATTTGTATAGTTTAAATGTCTATTCAATGTGAAAATTAATTGAATTTTTATAGTTCAAAGCCATGATTCAAATAATACACGTCCTATGAAAGATATTGAAAGAATCAAAAAGTCAATAGTTTTATCTCAAAATTGACATACTAACATTATTATCACTATCCACTGCAAATAATAATATTGATTCGGATAAAACAAATATGAGATCGGGAAAGCTTTTAAATTAATAAGTCAACAAAAACAAAACAAGTTGTACATTGTGTAATGTTAACATCAAATCGTTATAACTGTTTATACGCACTCATTAAGGTTAAATACCATTTAATAAAGATCACTTTACAATAATTTAAATAAAAGTTTATCGCCATAGATCACGAGATCTGAATAAAATGCAAATATTCTCAACAACAATACGAACTTACACTGTCAATATCACCATTTGGTTTCCTATTTCCATAATCAAAAAAAGGTTCAATACCGTCATCTGTTTCCAAGCATTCTGCCGTTTGATACCAACTTTGAGCAAGAGTTCTCTCTTTAGGCGGTAAATTTTCCTTAAATACATCTACCGTATTAAGATTATGGGGTAAAGTTGATGCAATACGTCCAGCACTTGAAACCTGATCGGGTAAACATGACATCGACAACGATTTTCTTTTTAAAAGAAATACTTGTATTGAATCATCAGAATCTGATGAGATGCTTATTTGTGAGGAAGCCTCAGACGATATGGTACTTGCCAATCTCTTGCTTGTTTCTTCGTCATTTTAACTCTATTTCTTCTTCCTCAGAAAAAAGCATTTTTGTATTTTCGTCGGACGTCAGAATAACATTTCAATTTGAGAATAAGGAAGCAAATCGATTATAAACCCAGGCGACCGATCAATATCCGAAGAGTGCTTTCACCAGTTAGTTTCTCTTAAATACCGTTGATTCTTCCACTCTTGTATTCAGTTATCAGTCGAGTGATATTTATATCATAGCTAAAGTCCAAGGACTTGAGAGGCAGAAACGTCAAAACAATCCCATTGAAATTTGAAATCCCTGACGTAATTTGATATAACGATAATGATCAACTTGTTTCTCTAAAATAGTTTCTCAGGTTACACCTTCCAACAAATATTTTGCATTTCGTCTTATTGTGTATCGGGAGCTCTCGCAATATCTTTTCGTGCTGTGTATTTCAATAAAATACTTCTGGAAGGAAATTATCGTTCAAGCTCACTGACTTGACCATTGGCTTTGAATTGCTAGGCACAACTTGACAGAAAATGCTTCGTTTTAAGATTAAATTACCAGCCAGGAACGAATGTACGTACTGTTGTTACCGCAGCAAAATTATAAATAATTCGAAAGGTCTACACCTCTGCCAAAGTTGTGCAATACATATTTACAATTGTAAATTATATTCATATATATTTATATCAACACTTCAGCATACTTCTAAATAATTACTAGAGGCGTTTTAAATTCCAGTTGTAGTTGTTACGACTTAATGTTCAAAAAATGTAGTAAACAATATTACACACGCTTGCATACGACAAAAACGGCCAGTTAAAGACGAAAGTTTTAAATAAGACTCATTGATAACATACTAAAATAATGAATAAAGTCAAAAATCAATTATCGTTCTCAAAAAGTTACCTAATTTATCACACACTCTCAATCCTCGACAAAGAGATTATATTTCATTAAAACGAGAATTAAGAATATAATAATAGTCAACACTACCTCAAAACCATTGCCTGCATTGGAGATTCCTGGACTGTTTCCTTTCAGAAAATATTTAATTTTAGCTTCCTGCTTTGTTTTTAATTATTCAATAACATATTTTCTAAATTTATGACACATTCCTGTTCTGCAATGCCTTTATTGTTTATTTTCACTTATGTTGAGGTAGGCAAAAATTATAGAAAGAATTCTCCATGAATAGTTCTTCGCCTCTCCAAGATATCCATCCATTGGATATAAGATGATTGCGTTCTGCAGCATTCCCAGAGAAATGTGGATCCTATATGGTGTAGTAAAATATTTCATGTTTCAGAAATGCCAGTTCACTTAAATTTTGTTTAAATAACAACCATGCACTTACTAAAATCAAAAAGTACTTTTTTTCATTGCTCATTGCAACCCCCAATAAAGCTTTGGATGAAGCATCAGAATTACCTCCTGTGCACGCATAAAGTAAATCAAACAATGATCTTTGACAAAAAAATTGAATTCAAATTGTTTCATAGCAAGATAATACTTCAAAGGATTCAGCCGACTTTACCAATCATAACTGGCGAACCAAACTTCTCAAAATGTGACATGAGCTCTTCAAATTTTGATTCAATCTCATGACCGCTTTGAATATGGATGATCTTGCAAGGAATCTGCAAAGAAAATACTCCAGTTTACACAATAATGACAAGTTAGATCTTTTTTGTGTGAAAGCACTCCATAAAACATGGGATTACTGCCTTCATTACATCATAACAGTGGTCCAGGAACAGACATATCTCGAATGAACCAATCCATTCTCTTGAATTGACAAAAGATGCTGGTTTGTCACCAATAGCAACAAGAGTTTCTTGAATAGTCAATAAGCTTGGAACATTCGAAAATTCCTTCATGGAACAACTGTGTTTAATCCAAGAGCACAAAGTTTGTAGAGTTCGATAGCCACATCCCCAGCCCTAAATATCATTAACATTAAACTGTGTTATTGGTCCATCCTAATTCATAAACAACTATTGCCTAAGTAAAATACTACACAATAATAATAAGCATTTAGGAAGAACCAACCATATCATTTTGACCATCACAACCATAATGGTAATACTCATACGATCCTTTCACTATTGAGTACTGGAAACATCCATTAGGAACTGACAAAGCTTTATGTACGTCAGTTAATAACGACATCCCATCTGTCTCCTCCACATTCCACACACAAATCTTCCACTGGAAATTGGAACTGTGTAGAATTCTCTTAAAAACAAGATACGCTTTGCGTACGATCAACAGATCTAAAAAGACACGTCACTGGAAAAATGGCGCGCGTCGCGTACATCACTCATGAAAAGCAATATTCTAAATCGGTTTGTTTCAAATAGACAGAAAATAAGTACGTATTCATTTAGTTTTGTGTTTCGGGATTTTGACCCAAAGGCCAAATAACTTCACGTCAAAAATTGGCCCCATTACGTGGACACATTTTTTTTAAGGCGAAACGAAATGGAAGGAAAACCAGAGAGTCTGGTGAAAAACCTTCCAATCAAAAGAAAACGTACTCAACAAGATAAGTAGTGGATATTTTTTTACTGGTTTTTAGTTATTTTTATTCAATTCAGTTCATTTTTGACGCGCTAAATTGTGCATGCAATGAAATGCGTTGGTCTCTAAACAAAAGTTCACGCTATTCTGCTCATTCCAATTACAACTAAAGCCAAATTTGAATTTTTTCAACTAAAACCTACACAAAGTTTGTTCCTATACGAGAATTTGGAAATTTAGTGTATGAATGAACAATGTATGATTTACAACCTAGCAAAGCAAAATATGTTTGCTTTGCTAGGTTGTAAATCATACATTGCAACCATATATTGTAATTTTGCTCACAGGCAGGCATTCCAAAATGTTGATTGTTTTTTATCCAACTCTCGATGTCGTTACAAAGTGTGATGATCGTAACTCGTGAACTCCTTACGTCCAGTTTCGATCTGTTTACAATCTGTGCATGACGGTAAATCAAAGTTCCTTTAATCCAATTTTGATCTGTGATGGTAACTGTGATGGTAACTGTGATGGTAACTCAAAGTTTCATCTTTCCAGATAGCGACTTTTGTTGAGATGCAAACGATGAATTCATTGTTCCTGGTGTATTGACTTTTTTTCAAGAATGTTTTGATGAATATAATCAACAATTTTTCATATGAATCATGAAAAGAAATTCCTTGAATTTCACAGTGCCTTACGTAGTTCATTTAAGAAGAAAATTTGGAAGCACCTTGATCAAGTTGAACTTAATTAGATTTGCTAAAGCTTGATATGTAACTGGACTGAACAGAAATAGCGTAAACCTTAAAGTTTTTTTTTGTTAAAAACTCTTCTCAAAACATGAGAATGGCGTTATTTTTCAAGATGCTACAGCTGCAAAGCGAAATACTTTTTAGAAGTAACTGAAAACAGTCTCAGACTTCATAAGAATCAAAACCACCGGAATTGCTATATATTCTCATTCTCTTATGAATATAAAGCATTACCAACTTAAACACAGTAGCGCAGCTATACCGTGTATATTGAATCTTCTTAATGAATATTAACTATATGGTTGGGAAAACGTTTTGTATATCTTAAAGAAACAAACACATACAATGTGCTGAAATGATATGTCGGTTAGCTACGCTACTGCTGAAGCTACCAACTATAAACCTGTATTGTTGTTTCATCATTTTCATCATCTGTCCAAGGGTTGTTCCTCCTTCCATGGTTTTTAGTCGGTTAACTCCTGTCTCAGCAATCCTCATATGGTATAGTCACAACTGTCATCACATCATCGATGTAAACTCTCACTAGAATGGTTTGTAGTAACTAGAACCACCGTCGTAATGTCCTTTAAATGTCATCTCCATTCTGCATCATAAACATTTTCATGTATTATTGTTATAATTCTTATTCATTGGAAAATATACCATTTCAAAGTCAATAGTCAATATCCACTTACCGAGAACCGTCGCATCCTCATTCAGTAGCGATCTTTTAGTAGAGCTTTAATTGAAAGATGTTTATACGGCTTCAATTTAATCCAAACTGTAATAACCATTGCCGTTTAAGTGTTGATGTAGAATGGATTCCCGTTAAATGTAGTTGATCGCACACACCACAGCGGGGCCCCAAAGCTGTCATATGTACAAAAAACTACAATCGCAAGGAATTTAAACTACAAACAGCATTTCACTTTCCGCAGCAAAGTTATTCGCCATTTCGTTATCACAGGTTTTCTCCCCAAAGCATTTCAGTGACTTGTGTTTAAGTGCAAACGTTTATATATGCTCTGAGTAGCCTCGATTTCACGACATAAAACGCATTTTCCTTTGATTGGCTTAATAGAAATAAATCAGGACTTAAACAACAAAACTTAGTTCATTTTTTTGACAAACATGTATGATTAGGGATGAATGAAACAAAAGAATGCCATTGAGATTGCTTAAAAACACCTTAAACAACATAACTAAGCAAACCAATCAAAACTTCCTTTGTTCTTTTTTGAAATGCAGACAAATCAATAAGATTATTGAAAGAGAATTAAATAAAAGTTGACCTTCTAGTTTCTAAAGAGGATTTCTACAGGGCGTATCGAAAGCTGCTAATCTTTGGAAGAAGCCAATTACATGCGACCGCGGGCAGCCGGAATTCAGCCAGGCGTTAAATTATTTTGGCAAATGGAAATGATTCAATACTATCATCAAATAAATCTACACGAGCAATTTCAATATATTGATTTAATAGCCATGCAAAGCGTATAAAATTAAAATAACCAATTTGGTTTTGCTAAAACCTTTCAAATCTAGCCATCACTTAAATAAAAATGCCGCCATGAAAAGTATGAATTTATTCGAAGATCTTTTCATATTCTAAAGTCATTGAGCTTCGTAAATTAACATTTATTTTATTAATGAAATATACATAACATTACATACACTAAATTCACAGACACTTGACAAAAAGAAGTCATAGAAATGTTAAAGACCAGCTTCAATTTTAATGATTCAAATGCAAATAAAACGTCCCTTCAACAGACCAGCCAAACCTGTTGGAGAGCCGTCCAATGTTCTTTAAGATGACGGTAAGTGTGGTTTGAACCACCCAGCCAAGAAGTTTAAACCACCTTACAAGTCATATAATTCACATTACTTTTCATTAATGATGATGTTTATTTGTGGACAAATTATTTCGCTGGTTGAAAAATTTTCTCGACTCTATAATTCTCATATATCGACATTCACAAAAAACAAGCATACGCCACACAATTGTGTTTAGTTAAATTCATAAAATCTAATAGTATAGAAGTAAACAAAGCATTATAAAATTCTTTATAGCTACCTAAACTACCAGTAAATAAAGCACATAAATTATATTTTTTGATTCCAAGGGAACATTGACTATTTTCAATAACGAGTTAGTTCGTCTTGATGCCGATCCCGCGGAATTTTTTTTACTTTTTCGTCGTTTTTGTCGTCTTCGTTGTTTTTGTCGCGACTCGCTGACTAGTAGACGATGTTGGTTTGGTTGTGGATCGTGCACCTCCGCCTGCTGCCGTGGTGGTACGTGAAGTTGTCGAGGAAGTACGAGTAGGTCCGCTGGTTGTGGACGGTCCTGATATTCTTGAAGTTGTAGAATGTGATGTTGTGGTGGATTTTGGTGTACTGGGTCTTGAAGTCGTTGTTTTAGTTGTTGTCACTCGTTTTTTGGTCAGCCCAGAAGACTCTTCTCCATGCGCAGTAGTGTGACCAACGGTCTTCTTTGCTTTAGATGTAGGAGTAGCCGCTCTAGGGGTGGCAGCTCTCGGGTGGCAACACTAGACTTCTTCGAAACAGACTTCTTGTGCGATCCCGGTGAGGATTGGCTATCTTTCAAATCAATACCAGAACCATCGCGAGATAGATTACCTCTTGTAGTGCGGAATGAGCCCAGTGCTTGTCCAGAAGAATCTGGAGATGTGGTATGATATAGATCAACGTTTGTTCGACCCTCAGCTAAAATATCAATAGGAATTATTGATGATTTCACTTGTGAAAACAACATCAATGTGAAAGATAAGGACTAATTATTGAATAATCAGCTTGTGAGCAGAATTTTAGAAAAACTGTTCGCCTACCTCTAGAAGGATCCTCAGAGAAATTGCTGAGAAATTCTTTGAGAGTAACCCATCCTCCACCAACACGCACCATCACTGTGCTTCGCAAAATTCGTAGAAGACGAAGTTTCTGAGATTCGCCAAACTACATAAGTACATAAAAAATGTAAAGAAAAGAAAAGATTTTCACCTGAAAAAAAGAACACTGTCATCGTTCACTCACTCTATATTTTCTTTCGCCAACTTTCGTCACTTCAAAATTTGGGGGACAATCACATTCGGTAATTAGTCGCTCAATTTCATCGTCGATTTGTTCTGCCTCGGTCAGCGGTTTGTTTGACTTTTTCTAAAAGAAAAATACAACATAGAGTATTAGAGATGTTTCAATCGGACATTCAGATTAGGTCGGGCTTTTACAAGAAAATTGATCGGTACAACAAAAGCTACCTTAAACATTGTAATTTTGTGACGATAAGGTGAAAATGTACTCAAAGAAGGTAATCTGGAATCACTAAAAGAGTCAGGTTGAACTCTCGAATAGGTATGAATAACAAAAGTCATTGGAACCGCATAAAAAGCCTTAGTTTCATAAATCTCTTCCATTTCATCTGAACTGGACAAATCGTCTACTTCATTGTTATTCGGTAAACAAAGACCAGGTCCAGGACCTTCGTACGCAGCCATAAAAACCATCTTGAATTGTGAACGAAAATGATGAAGCAACGAAGATTTGAGAACAGTGTACGAAAGAACAGCGACAATAATGAAATAATTCTTTAAGTTGATAAATATTGCTTTTATAAAAAAAATGCGTGTGTGATGTGTGAACACGGAAAAGAAATAATATCAAAAATAAAAGAAAATATTCCGGTCCAATATTTACAATAAAACTCATTGACTTTACTTTATCTATATCAATGATCTAGCCAACACAAAAGATAGTTGAATAGTAATATTGGACATAGAAAAACAACACTTCAGGACACAAAGTATCGTCTTGGTTACTCAAGAGAAAAAAACGTCGATTAAGGCATATCTTTTTTAAACAAACGAAATTCATTGTATGTTTTCGTCGTTCTTCGACAGACATAACAAGTTCTCAAGCTAAACACGTCATTTTATGCGATGTAATCACCGCGGTACTTACAGCTTTCAACGCGGAAACAAAATCTTTGTACGAGATAAGACCACGTCTTTCTATTTTTCTCGCCACCAATTGAAGTTCCCATCGTTCACAAGGGAAATCTACAGAGAAATTGAACATGATATTTTCATATGAAAATGGCCGCCAACTTCAAGATTGCCAAGATATTCGACGAAAACTTACTTGACGCCAAAAGACCGTTGATGAACTGTTCACGTGATAATTTGCCATCATGATCGTGATCATAAGCTCGGAAGATATCCAAAACACGTGACTTGCTATCATGAAGCCAATGGTTGAACTTCATGAAAAAAAAAATAAAAACTTACTTATGAATGGTTTTGGTTAAAATGACTGTAATAATATGACAAACAAAGCATGAAAATACATTCAAGTCTATTGCTGGACAAAACATACTCGTTTCTTCCACTCCTCAAAGCTAAATTTCGCAGCGAGCTTCTTCTGTGTGATGTAATCTAACTTCTCTTGTATTCGGCGCATGCGCTCAAGAGACAACAACCATAGACGTTGCCAATGTTTTGCTAAATTTGCACGCGCTGGGCTCTTGTCTCGAGTGAAAGAATGTCCACGACTGAATACGGGTTGACTCGATTGAGAGGTACGGGAAGTTCGCGTTCTACTCCACGCAGGTCGTATTTTGCTGGGAGAATCACGTTTCTGAGAATCCGTGGCCGGTTGTCGACGCTTTGATGAACGCATGATTTTATCGTAGTCCGGTTGTCGAGTCGTCAAATTGTCTTGGAATTCCTGCAGACATTATGGTTTAGTTTTCAATTAGTGCAAACAAACAACACAATATTTTGAATTACTTTATGTTTATTATATAACCTTATGTTCATCAAGTAAGGCCTTTAACTTTTCAATATTATCTTCTGGTAATGGTTGGGCTTCCTTTTCTTCAAGAACACTTTCCTTCTCCTTCACCCAAACCGATAGTTCTTGAATTAATTGCCTCTCGTCTTCTATTAATTTCAGGTGCTCGTCAAGTCTCGTCTTTCGTTGATTTGTCCAGCCGTTAATTTCTTGCCAGCGTTTCTTAAGTCTGGTCAACAGCGTCTGAACTGTATGTGTCCCACTGGGATGACAGAATCTCAGGATCATTTCACCTTTTTTAATGGTTGACTTCACGTTAGCTTCTTCTGATTGCAGTTCTGGAAGCACTTCCTGAAATAATGGAAAACAAAAACTAGAGATCCAAAGACAGTGTAAATTTTCAAAAAACATCGCGTTTTCACTCGCAATTTGAATCAAGCATACTTCTGCCATTCTGACTTACAATATAAGCTAAAGTTAAACATGTTTATACATTTTTAATTAGTTGGTATCTTTTACAATAACTCTCTCGTTAACATCATGAAAAAAAGTAGCCATTGGCTGCATGGCGAACAAAGATCATCTGCTTTTCTCGCGTCGTTTAATGTTGAAATAAATGAGTCCATGCAAGACTTTACAGTTTTAACAATGATAACAATTAACAAGCCAACCCATTAGTCTCGTCTAAATTAAACCCCACTTTTAACCCTTATCTAATGAAATTTTAATTCATTCACTGTTCATTAAAAATGATAGTTATACATCACGAAGGTATAAGAAATGAAGAAAAATTACGTCACAGTTTAGTCCACAGTAATAGTTGTAAATTAAATAAACGATGTGTACAAACCTTCATTTCTTCAATTTGCTTATTCACACCATCGATGTTTTCTGCAACAGGACCCATTGATCGTAGTTTTGCTTCTATTCCTTTCAAAAATGCCAACTCCGTCTTCGCTCCATTTTCAAATTCTTTTGCCAATGTCAAAGCGTTTTCAAGTCGTTCTTCCTTTGTGTTTGACATCGTTGTTAGTGCATTCCATCTTGCAACGAGATCATCAAGAGTCTCCTTTAAGCTGGCAGGATCTTCGATCTTTTGTTCGTCAACACATTGTTTGCCTGCCTTTATTACGGAGTTGTAGGTCTTTTGACTGCTGACAAGATCACGTTGAAACGCCTGTATAAATGTCAAGTCAAAGCAATTTGAAAATGGAATGACCATAAGACAAAAAATCAACTATCAGTTAAAGATTGTCAAGTATACCCTAAAGCATTTTAATTGAGGAATAAAAATTTTACCTTGTGATTATCTATTAGTATAAGAACTGTCTGTGTATCTCCCATGATTGCCGTCTCGCTCGAGAGACCTGGTTCGACTCTCTCCAGCCAATCAAATAATGACTGAAGAGCATCTTGGAACATACCAGTAAAGAGTAAAGCTTCCTCTAGTTTTTGTTGTCTGAAGATAAACAAACGTAAATAAGTTTCAAGGTCGACTTACAAGATACATTAGGTTGTTTGAAGGTTGACCAAAGGATGCATTAGGTTATTTGAAGGTTTACTATAGGATACATTAGGTTATTTGAAGGTTGACTTTTGAACACATTAGGCTATTTAAAGGTCGACCATAGGACACATTAGGTTTTTTGAAGGTTGACTATAGGATACATTAGGTTAGTTAAAGGTTGACTATTGTACCGTTCAACAGACAGTGCACAAAGACCATCCCATTTCTCCTTCAATTCAGCAATCTTTGCTTCAACAATAACCGCGTCATCAACCTCGCCGCGATCGATAAGAACTTTACCCGACTTTATAGCAACGTCCATTTTGGCTTGCTGTGGACCAAGCGTGCTTTGGAAAACCTGCAAAATAATAATAAATAAATCAATTTGAACTGAAGCTGTAGAATTTTATATTGGGTTGACAACTTCAACAACATTACCTTGTGTTTTTTAAGTTGAAGTTTCAATACTACAGGATCCGCGCCAATATTTTCTTCGGACTTTAACTGTTTATCAGCCTCATTCATGAAAGCTATCATGTCATCGTACGATCCAAAGAATTTCTTCGAAGCTCTGTGATTATCATCGATGTTTTTCTTCGTGTGATTCAAACGGTTCAATAACTCACGCCATTGCCTGTCGAGGTCGGCCATATCATCGAAGATTTTCACAGCATCATCTTGTATACACGAACTAGTGATTGAATAACTTAAACCACGCAGCTCTCTGTATGGTTCCTTGCGTTCATCAACCTTTGTTGCACATGCCTTGGAAAACGAATTATAAGTTAGTCCGACATACATTTCCGGAAAATATATCAAAATTGCAGATTGAACAATGAGATGTGAGTGCTATTGTGAAGAAGCAGAGGGGTGCGTTTGTGAAAGCAAAGATATGAATGTATACATTACCATAAACTTATTCTTTTGTTCATCAACTTTATCAAACACAACACTAATAAACTCCAATGATAAGAGTTCAACTTTAATCTCGGTAAACCACGTGATCATGTCATCACAGCCTCCACGTAGCCCTGTCGCCATTTCCAAAGCACGCTCCAGCTTCTTCTGTTCTTCCTCGGTTTTTGACGTTATCTCGTCCCAGGTTCTTTTAACCTCATTCTGCATGTTACGTAATGTGTCGGCGACAGCTGGATCACTCGTGAGCAACAATTCACTGCTTGTTGACATAATCATTTCGTATTTAGGAGCTCGAGAAGTCACTTGTTGTGCGAATTCCTGTGATATCATAGAAATATAATGTTAACAAACACTGTTTTGCAAACTCTATTCATGGTCTTTCCTCTGACGCTCCTGCTTAAGCTTTAGCGAGGTAGGAACGTCAAAAAAGTCCTGGTACGAAATTAACACTGCTGTAGTACTACTCACACGCATTGTAAACTCATGGAAATCATTCCTACCTCATGTTTTGTAATCTGTTTCTCGCATGTTTCAGGCAATCCTCCGAGCGGTCTTCTCTGTTTCAAATATTCTCTTGCTTCCTTCAACCAACCCAACATATCACGGACCTCGCTCATAAAGTCACGTGCCATCGTTAATGAGTCAGTAAGATCTTGTTCCCGTTTTGCCGATTTAGCCAAAAGTTCTTGCCATCCATTTTGAAGCTCGTCGATTTTATTCTTGAGGACAGCCGTATCCATTTTTGTTTTTCCAGACTCCAACAGTTTTTCAGCAGCTTCCGTTATGCTCTGAACTGTGGGCTCATGAGCACTGATCTCATTCTGAATAATCTAAAATATGGAAAAAAGGAATCATGTAGGTATTTAGACATTCTAACTTTGTGTTGGAGTTATCATTTGTCTTCTGATAAATAGACAAAGAAAATGACGTAAAAATATAAAATTACGTCATCTCACCTTGTGTTTAGACATTTCCACTTCGATTGATCTGACGTCACCGTTCGGTTTCCGCTCCAATTCTTTATCCAATGTGTGATTTGTGTGGTCTATCCAAGCTAATAATTCATCCAAGGCAAGCTGAAACTGTCCTAAAGCAAGCAAAGCTTCTTCCAGTTTCTGTTGTCTTTCCGTAACGGTAACACGTAATGCCTTCCATCTTTCATTCATGTCTTTCAAATGCGTTTGAACAAGTGGTATGTCTTCCTTGCGACATTTATCAATCAACGCTTCTCCATGTTGATTTGCTGTCGTAACGTGCACCTGCTGCTCCGGGATTTCACGTTGTAATTCCTAAAAAATCAAAGGTAATGGGATAAGATTAGTAGTAGCAGTAGTAGCAGTAGAATTTATTAGCCACTTCCCAGAAAGGGCTTTTCAGTGAACTATTACAAGTTTAAAAACTATTTTAAAAAATAAGTACTATTTTACAAAAATTATTTCAGATAATGTACATACAACATAATGTAATTATTTTAGCAAGTTCTACCATATTTCAGTCAAGAATCTAAAAATTTGTTCAATAAAATCATCTTCAAAATTCTTTTTTAAAAATGAACAAATTTTCTTTATGGATATTGTTTTCAATACTATAGTTCCACAGATCAATAGCTCTAACTAAAAAGGATGGTTGACCTGTGGATGTTAAATCTTTCAATTGATAAGAGAGACAAAAGTCACAAGTCACTACATACCCTATGTGCATCAAGTTGTTGTTTCACCGACTTAGCATCAGATCCTACAGACGGAACTTCTTCCAATTTCTTCTCCGTAATATCAAGCCATTCGCAAACAGCACCGTGTGAACTTTCAAAAAGTTCTGCTAGTTTAAATACTTCGGCAAGATCGTTGGTTCGTGATTTGCATGTATTCTCGATAACATCCCAAAGATCACTGATTTCTGTCACAGCATTTTGGACAACGAGCTTATCGGACTGACCGCAGTTGGCAACGAGAACTGGACTTGTCTGACAGATTGTGTTTATTTGATCTTCATGGCTATCTAGTTCTTTGCTAAGCTCCTAAAGAATTAAATCAAATATTTAAATGCATTTTCAACTATCATTATTTCATAGAATGAAATGATTTCAAAAAAAAGAAAACCTTTCATAGAAAAGAAATCCAATTCTCTACCTGGTGTTCCTGTATTTGTTCCTCGACATGCGTTAGTTCCGCTGCGGGGGGATCTTGTGTATCCAAATGTCCTTTAACACTCTTCAATGCAATTCTCAATTGTTCAACACCTTCCCAGAACTTTTCACATGCCTCTAAGACATTATCCAAAGCAAGCTGACGTTCGCTAGACAATGTCTCGTTTTCGAGATAAAGACTTTTCACTCGTCCCATTTTTTCTGTCATCAACTCGGCCGTACTGGTGCCAGGATTTGATTGGACGGCAAGCTCAACTTCCTTACTCGTTTCCTCTAACACTTTTTGATCGTCCAGGATTTCCTTGCTTAAATCCTGCAAAAAAACTAACGTTAGGCTATCGACAAACAATTTATAATATCTAGGTTTTATTGCATACCTCGTGAGCACCTATCTGCTCCTTCACAATATCGCTGTAGATGGCCAACGGTTCCAGATTATTTAATTCTTCTTTGCGTTTTTCAAGATGTGTAATCAACTCTTCCAAAGACAACTGAAGTTGTTCCTCTTGCTGTAAAGTCATACCCACTTGAATACCGCGCTTTTCAATCTCAGCTCGTAGAGCCTGGTATCTATCTTTATTTCTCTCCAGTTCTTTCTCCACTTCAGCTACTTCGTCAGCACTACAGTGTTTAGCAAGATCTGCATGCGTATCGGCATAGTTGATCATAAGTGGTGATAAAACTGTGATACTTTCTTGTATTGCCTGACGATAGAGATGAGATTAAATATCAATTCACTATTTATAAAATAAACACAATGAAACGCGTGCGCTGATTGGTCTAGAGCTGTGTTTGCATTAGCCTGTGGAAAGCATATCCGAGCTCAACCAATCAAATCAATCAAAACAATCAATCAGTCAAAGAGAATTTGCAAATCGATCATGAATATATTTTAGAGGAAAAATTAAAATGTTTGCCTGTTTGCATTATTGTTATTTTATTAAAGAAATAGAAGATGTTTTTCATGTTTGCACTGGCTTATGAAAACGTCGGAGACGTTTGTGAAAACTCTCAAGCCTGTGCAAACACAGTAAACATCTTTTATTTCTTAATTGAAATATGTATTATGATAATACCAGTAGTCATGTGTACTCACTTTTATCCTCTCTTGTTCCACTTCAGCCGCTTGTCCCTTATTGTCCTCCAATTTTGTCATGTTTTCTTCAGCTCTGCTCAGTCTCGTCGTCACCTCGTTGATGATGTGCAAATATTGCTGAGTAAGCAATAAAAGTTCAACAAGTTGGGCTTGTCTTTTCGACGCTTGATCGTTGATTTGATCAAATCTTGTTTTTATATCATCAAATTTATGCTTCATGTCAGCGCCCTCCTCTTCTCCAAGAGCAATTAATATTGTCTGACCGCTTTCCAAGAGACTTTTGACGACGGGCTCATGTACTGCGATGTCATTGGATATAGGCTAAAGACGATAAAAATATCATAATTGTACTGGGGGTATAGTCGATGCAAATGACACCTAAATATAATTCTGTGTGTGAACAAAATCATTTTCTTAACATTGCTTACATTGAGTTCTTTAATTTGATCCTTCACTTTATCAGGTTTCGACGATGGTGCTTCAAGATTTGACAGTTTTGTTTCAGTAGCTGCCAACCATTCTTCGATGTTTTCCATGTTTTTTCTGAACTTCTCCAGCTGCTCTTTTCCAGTGAAAAGATCTTTTGCAACATCCTCCATCTTTGCATTCAAATTCTTCCATCTTATTTCTGTCTCTTGGACATTTTCCTCGATCATAGGAACGTGATCATCACAAACAATCTTCGTAAGTTTTAAACCAATATCTTGGAACTTCTTTAGATCTGGTTCTTTGTTTTGGAGAGACAATTGAACAGCCTAAATATGACAGAAATTCAGTTCAAGTCCTTTTGTTCATGATAATCCTGCAGTACACATTAGCACATGCTGGTACAAACAGGTACATATAGGTCAATCTGATATCTATAGCGGATTATACCTTCAGTTTTTCCTGTTTCGTTTCGTTATCTTCACATCCATCCAGTTCATTCATTGCGCTCTCCGCCACGTCAAACCATTCATCAAATGATGTTTTCATGGCGTTAAACAGCTCAGCAAGTTCTAAAGCATTATTTTGCTTTTCCTCGACTCCTTTAACTTTTTTCTCGACATTCCAATATCTTTCCTTCATATCCTCAAGTTTTTCCTCGATAACACCAACATCTTCATCGGTTGCAAATCCAAGAAGTGTCTTGCTCGCATCTTCAAGTTGCTCCATTTTTGGTTCACATGCATTGAACGTTTCAACAACATCACTGAATTCTTGAATCTGTTCCTTTATCTCGTCTGGTTTAGCTTTCACTTCAGAGAATGTTTTTTCCTTTGATTTTTTATCAATCTTTCGAAGATTATCCGTAAGTTCCTTGTTGAGATCAGAAAACTTTTGAGAGAGCTCTAACACCTCGTCCAATTGATTTCCTCGTTTTTCAACTAAACCAGTTAACTCATCCCATTGGTTGTTGATGTCGCGCATTACATCCTTGACTTCCTGTTTTTTCTCAACGTCAGCAGTTTTCAATAATTCATCAGCAGTTGCTTGTATCGATTTCAGAGTTTCTTCCTTTCCTTTTATCATTCGCATGATCAACTGAAAAATTATGAAAAGATTATTTGTCTGCAATATGTACAAGTAACATTCCACAACTTATTCATACTTGATTCTCTTTTATTTGAGCCTTCAAGACGTTAGGGTCAGCAGCGGAGACTGGTCCTTGAGACTCGTAGAGGTCGCGAGTCTCAGATAGCCAATCGAGAAGAGAATCGGCAGTTTCCTTGAATTTTCCAGATTGTAAAAGAGCTTGATCTAGTTTAGATTGTCTTTCCACTAAATTATGACTGATGGCCATCAGACGTTGATTTAGTTCGTCAATCACTTTGTCCAGCGGTGTTGCATCGGTATCTCTGTATCTGGCTGTGATGCCATATTTCAAATCTTGCAACGTTTGAATGTTCTCTTGAATCTTGGCAATCTCATTTTGACAAACCTGAAAGGTTATTTTGGTGCTTCAAGTAAACAATTTTATTGTGTACAGACTAACATTAACTTGTATGATTCACACATAGTTTTAACCATTGAACTAAATATATAACTGGAATGCTATCTTTAAATAAACATGCCTCAACTTGCGTGAAGCCAAATTCGTAATGTCACGCACATTAGCTTACTTTCATTGGGCAGTGGGTGAAAATATTGGGAATAAATTATAAATAGCTTGTTTCAAATTCAGTTCAATAATTTTACCTTGATCTCTTCGATTTCATTATTTATCTCATCCGAATCGCCACCGACTGGCTTATCGTTCATCTCACAAGTTTTTTCTTCCAATGAGGTAAGGTCTTTATCAACAGCATCTCGCTCTTCTTCAAACTTACCAAGCTCTGTCATGACGTAATCAACTTGCTCTTGTAATCCATCAACACTACTAGTAGCGTCATGATACTTCTGACCATTCGCAGAAATCTCTTTCACCAGAGATGGGTCGTTAGAAAATCCAACAGAAATCAAACGTTGACCACATCCATTAAATGTATTCATCAATTCAGCAGAGTCGTCTAGATGTTGTTTTAAAGCCTGATAAAAAAAGAGGAAAAGTCTACAATGATTATCATTAAAAAAATATCAAGGTTAGATATTAGAGAGATTAGCAAAATTACAGTTGATGTTAGAAGAACTACGACAAAAGCAATGTATTTTACTATCAGTTCTACCAAGACTTTACCTTGACATTATTGTCCTTATCTTTCAAACTTTCCACATCCAATAAACCAGGTTTATTGGCCTCGACTTGATCGTGGATGTAATCCAAGTCTTCCATTAAATTTTTACATGATTTCGTGTATTGTTCCATTGAATCAACAAGTTCTTGCATTTTGCTTTCTTCATCTTTCACATTCTTATCAGTTTTCTCTAACAAGTCTTTCAATTGCTCATTCCTTCTGGTAACATAAGAACCATCGATATCAGGATCTGTAGCGAGTAAATTATTTCCAAATTCCACTGTGTCATCCAGTTGTGGTTTTATCTCGTTCAATTCTTCGCTGCAATTTTTGATATTCGATAAATTGCTTCTCATGACAGAAATGTCCATTACTAGGTCACTCTTCGGCGTTAAACTTTTTTCTGTCTTTTTCAATTTCTCTTCAACGGTGTTTGCGCGTTTTTCATATTCTGAAAGATCACTTGCCATTTTTTCCAGAGCGTTTTCTTTCTCTGACTTTTCGTTGTTCATTTCGTTCCACTGCTTATTCATATCATCAACTCGCGCCATTAAATCATCAACATCACCATCCTTACAACACTCAGCAAGTTTTGCAGACGTCGCTGTAACAGATTCGTGAACAGGTTGTTTCTCCGTTATTTCACTTTCGAGAGCCTGTAAAAAGAGGAAAGTCTTGCAATGAAAAAGTTATGGTTTGGAAAAGGATTAAAACAATTTGGTAGCAAAAGAGTTTATTCCAAAATACACTCGTCAAACGTTATTCATGACATATTTTACATTTTCTTTAAGTTAATTATACCTTTATGTTTTCTTGTTCTTTAACAATAAGTTCTTCATCGTACGAAACTGGTTTTATATCCCGTATTCTTTTTACGGTGACAGTAACAAATGTTATCACAATCTCAAATTCTTCTTCAAACTTTTCACACAGCGTCACGACTTCTTCAATCTCTTCAACACGCTTCGTAATAATCAACACAAGACTTTGCCATTTTTTTGTCGCATTTTCAACTTTTACTCTAAGACCATCGCTTTCGACGCCAGGACTATCTTGTATCATCTTGTCGCTCAACTCTTGAAGTTGATTACAAGTTGCTTCTTGCTGTGAAATTTCCTCATTGATTATCTATAACATAAAGATTTGTTTCTTGAAGAAGCACATTGGCTAGTCACGACTCAAACTATAATTTAGGATGCAATGAAACGTTCTTAGCGAAATTACTTATTTTAGTAGCCAGAACTTTTCATGTGAGCATCTGAGATACAAAATATATCATTCAGGGTAATTGTAAAGTAAAAAAATCTAAGTGCATCATTATATAGAAGGTTTTAGTGTGATATTATTTCGTTAGTAGTAATTTATACCCAGCGAGTCGACTAATTTACTCTTATTGACGTCATTATCATAGTGTTTGAAAAGAACAATCCATTTTTCCGAAAATATTGAAAGCAAAAAAATTAACCTGAATTCTTTCTTGTTCTTCTTTCAACTCTGGAAGTTTCGTAGATAATGGTTTCTTCTCTTTCTCTAAACGATTCTCTAAATCACCCAGTTTATCCTCCAAGCTATCAAGAAGTGTTTCAAACTCTCCGTGTTTTGCCAAGTTGTCACGATCAATCTTTACAGCTCCATCCACGAGGTCATTTACTTCTGTAAAAAGATCGTCGACTTTCGTCATCTGTTCGGGTATCTCTGTTTTAGCAGTATCGTGGAGAGGTTGTTCGGCAAGCTCATTTCCAGCGTCCGATGTTTCATCAAGTACATATTTCAAGTTTGCAAGATTCGCTTGTTCTTCCTAGTTAAAGAAAAGAATCAGAAATATATTTAATGAACAAAATGATACAGTAAAGCAAACAGTTTGGAGACAATAATCTCGTATAACATATATTGCGCGCAAGAATAATTGGGTACTGAGACGAGTTGGTGGTTGCTATGTATTTAATATATAAATAAAAGTATATTTGAACGACTAACTGAAAATTTACTGCAGTATTAGTATTGACTTACAGACAAAAAATAATGAAGTCAAAGAACAAACCTCTATTCAAATCATTCAACATACATCTAATGACATTTTTGAGTTTTAAAAAGATGACTAACAAACACTTAAATATTGATTATAGAGAAGGTAATGAATATGAGCCACCGGTAACTGTGCTCTGGTCACAGGTACGGATGACCAGTTGGGCTCTCATCCTAAACATGAAATAATAGCTTTATATAGGAGAATAATAATGCTAAAATAAGCAGTGGCAGTTGCACAACAAGGCAAAATACATAAAAATTAATGTGTTTCAAATTCAAAACACTTAACAATCGTATTGGTAAGATTTTGGCTCAGTACACTCTAATGAAATTTTTAACAAACAGTGTGCAGTGTTGTCATAGTGTTTAGAATTTCAAATTAGCTGCAATAACATTTCTGTTTTACTTTGGATCTGTTACTAAAACGAAGTTGTTTAAGTTGTATAATTTTTTTCGAGCGCAGCATGCATGCGCATGTATATAAATCTATTCTACTGGGCATTATTCAATGCAGTTTCATTCAAATTAATGAACATTATACAAAAGGAAATAAAAGCAATGATGAAGTCAGCATTACGACATTCAAGAACGAACTAGATTACATGCAGTTTGGCACTTTACAAAAAAAGTTGAACAAGAAAGTTAAATAACACATGATAAAATTCACGATAATTATAAATTTTGTATTATTGTCAATATTGCTGTAAAATCCGAAAGTTGCCACAAACTCAATATCTAAATACCAAATCGAGTAAGACGATGCATCAAAGCCAACTACTTTCTTTGAGAATATAAAATTTAGTATAAGAACACAGCTAGCACGTTTAAAATCAAGCCTTAAATCGGCGGCCTCGTCTATATCATCGAGCAAATTATTGTTTTGAACAAGACATTTGCCTAAATAACAGTTCTTCAATTGAAGTACAAAGTCGCCCACTGATAATACATGAAATTGAATGGGAACTTATGCAAACACACATTCATTAGTTTCAAAACACGAGCATCTCAGACACTTTTATACCTCTTTTGGAATTAAAGTGAGCGTGAACTGTCCAAATTTATGAGGTTGAACAGGCAATGACTTCTGTGAGACATAATGAATACCATTCGCTTCGCCGTCGTTGTTATTATGATGTGAAAATTCTACTGTCATTAAACTTGAGCCATCCGCTAGTTTTACCGTGTTTTCCTTTTGTTTAAACACGCAATTGGAAACTTCCATTTCACTTTGAAATTATATTTAAACGTGCCGTGTAAATAAACTCTCCTATGCAAGGACATCCATCATATCGACTTGTTTGGTCGATGAGGAAATTATGCAATTATGAATAATCGCTTCACGAACAATCCATACACGAATAATGTATTTAAAGATAAGTCTTCTTCGTACGTACAACTTGCACTTGACAACACACAATTAAATCGATGCAAATTTTGAGTTTCGTCACACGTCACATGTTTTCCCAAATGGCTAACAGTATTCAAACATAATTTATTACACAAGAATACGCTTGTCAGGACAACTGGGATAACCGAATTATTCGCCTTGACGTGGCTTAAGTTTCCTAGGTAACAATATTTAAATTTTTGTGTCTCAGGTTTATGATAATTTGATGTTTAAAATTGATTGAATTTACTTATTGAGTTCATAAGTGAGGTGAATGACGTAGTTTTGTGTACATAGATCTGGATTTCACCAGAAAGCTCATAATTGTTCTACACAAAGGATAGCTTTACAAATCGAAAGAAGAGTTTTGTCTTTGAGATAAATTGGACATGTTTCACACCTCGAAATGATTAACACAACAAATAAAACAAATAAAATACGGATATATGCAACGATGGTAAGGATCACGTGACTTAACTTAAAGAAGCCAAGTAACTTTACAGCATAATGAAACAACGATGCATGTAGTAGACAAAAGAAAGTTTTGTTTTTTTCTTTTCGTGTAAAGAAAGACTTCGACATTTTACAATTTGTACAATGGGTAGCATGGATAAAACACGTCAATTAAATTTATCAAAGCAAACACCGACATAACGCAGATTCATTCATTCGTGGTTAAAAATTTGCAGCTGCCAAAGGGAGTCACGAGAAAGCCTTAAGAGAAAACGTGTCACATCTCATTCTACGATATATTAAACATACAATTAATTGTTATACGTCTTCTTGTCTTTAATTGGGAGTGAACAATTAAATACAAATGAAAGTGACTCAGTCATAATCGAATCAAAGATCAACAATTTTAATGTAAAGGCAGATGGATGACATGGAGGAAGCCACCTGTATTTTTGAAAACCACAACAAGTGCATGTGGAAAAATATACAGAAGGTGATTGAAGTTTAAAGCTCACGATCAAAAAAATTATTAACACTACCCAACCGTACCGATGTCCAATTAACATAAATGAATACTGGAAAATATAGGTGTATATTATGTTATACACGTACGTACAACAGTGTAGTCTTATTTGTACACTACACGTAACATCAGTAAGTATACAAATGAAAGATCAAGTGGTCGATATCACTTTAACATGGCAGTGACACAACTCTTTATAGAACATGAAAATATATGTTTAACTATTTATATTTATATAAAATGATCTATCATAATGAAATGAAACTTTCCATTTAAACTAAGGAGTTTGTGGAGATAAATCTTTTTGATTGATTGCTTATTTTCTTTCGAACAAAACATTCGCTTAAATTTGCATACCATTATGGAAACAATACAATTTTTTAAATTCTTTAAAAGGAGTTAAATGGACGATCTCATAGCTTGAAAAGAAGAAATGTAATGAAATGTCTCCACGATTCAAAGATACAATTATAATTACAAATGCTACAAGAGTACATGATTTATACGCGTTTGATGTACGCACGAGACAATTTACGTAGATTGTTTGAAGCGAAAAGAATAGTTTAATAATAGCGACTAAAATTTACATCTGTTCTAAACTTACTGTACGTCTAGGTCGTGTTGCTCTTTCACGATTACGTAAAGCCCAAAGTACTGTTGTGATTAAGGAGCCCATGCGATGACCATATAAATTACATTTCCCCCAATTTAATTAATTACCATGCTATATGATATCTTGCCACTAAAAATTTGCCATGTTCTTTAGCATTTAACGCTTCAATGGCAAAGCATTCCCATTCTTCTATATTATGACGCGAAAAATGCCGCATAATGCCGATGCCACACAGCTGTATTTAAATGTCACTTAAATAAACGATTATGTATTTGTGATAGCACTGTGAAGAAAAACACGTTTGATCACAAATTCTATGTTCCACGAAAGCAAACTTCCACAATGTGATAAAACTAGCGCGCAATTGTCGATATTTTAAACCGCATTTATAATATCGTCAATAGCGTTTTCACGCACTTCAAGATATAACACAAATAAACGCGCAAAGATCTTTTAAAAATTCATACTTAACGTAAAACAAAACAAAGCTTCATACGTAAAAATACACTGCAGATGAGCAAACAAAACTTACGCACTTTTTAAGAACAAGAAACGACGATATCTTATCGAATCATATATTAGAAAAATATATCATATCAATATCATATGAAACAGAGCAGCTCACTGCCATAAAATTCATAAAAGAAACATATAAAAAAAAAAACTAGCAGTTGAAAATATTCCCCTAACAATTTAATTTAATGATAATCAATAAAGATGTCATCCCTACCTCCAATTGAATCAAGTGTTCCTTGATCTTGTCACTTTCTTTAGCTGCAGGTGCCAATCCCTCGACCTTTTCACGAATAGCGTTGAGTTTTGTTTCCAGCTCGTCTCGGCCAGCAGTAAATCTCTTAGCTGTTGCCAAACTCTTGTCCAAGTTCCCAATAGCATCATCGAGTTTCTTTAGAGTGTCTGAAGTTTGTTGTTTCAGATCAGCGTAACGGTCGTTCACACGTGATATATTGGAAAGATTGTTGTCAATCTTAAGAATTTTGTCTCCATTTTCATCAACTTTCGGAAGCACATTTTCCTCTTTATCTTGAAGAACTGACCGTGTTTCCTGGATCATAAAAATTAGACTATTACAATCCTACAATAACCCCTTGAACCTATCATGAACCCTATGCAGTAAAGATGATTTAAAAGGAAACAGAAGACACGTAGAGTCTAGCCCAGAAGGATTAAAGATAATAATTTGACGAGAAGTGAAGTGAAGTGAAGAAAAGAGAAGAGTATTTAAAGAGGAGCGTTTCCCTGGAACTGCAGGAAGAATTTCAGATACGCACCTTTAATTTCTGTAACTGATCTTCCTCCTTATTCAAATCAAGACCAAGAGGTTCTACTGAAACCAAAACATCATCACAATACTGCAGATACTCTTCTAATGATTTTATTTCGACATCATAGTGAGGTAGAGCATCTTGCATGGCTCGAATCTTCTCCAAGACTATTTCTAACTCTCTAAAAATATTTTCCCATCTTTCGCGAACGTTGCTGTTGTCGTTTTGGATATCATTAATGTCTTCATTACAATGCTCAAGAAGCGGTCGACAGGTAGATTCAAACTCTTCAACGATTGGCTCAGTTTTGGCCTTCTCATCTTCAAGTTCCTGAGAGACAAAAAATCATTTCTCAATTATATTTTGTGTTAAAATTTATGCAACAGACGGAAGTATTCTTGACATCAACCACAAAATTTCAAGTAATAAATATACCTTGGCAATTTGGTCTTGTTCCCTTAAAACATCAGGATCCGATGAAACATCTTTAATCTTTTCTATAGTTTGCTCCAAGAAGGAAAGCAAAGGTTCAACTTTCTCAAATACTTCTGGATATTTGACGGCAGCTTCGACAACAACGTTTAAAATTGAAAGACGTTTAGTTACTTCAGCCATAATGCTGTCCCAACGTTTTGTGATTTCATCAACGGTCTTTTGATCAATTGCCTTTTGATCAGGAGAATTTAAATCCTGTGATTTCAGAATATCCTCATATATAGGTTTATGAGCTTCAACATCTTCATGAAGATTCTACAAAATATATAAAAAGTAAATAAATACGAATCCTAAACTTGATGACTATAAAAAACCATCAACTGACCTCGCATTCTTTAAGCTGTTCCTCGCATTTGTCACGATTACCAGAGATCAAATCTTTGTTCGTTAATACTTCCTCGGTTGTCGTCATCCAACGTAAGAATTCGTCAAGATTATCACGGAAAGCTTGGGCATTGTTCAAACTACATTCAAGTTGAGTACATCGATCATCAACCTTCACCAGTATCTCTTTTACAGGATCTTGGATATTTCTTAGCTTTTCCTTGACAAGTTTTGCCGTTTCCGAATCTCCAGTACTCGCCAGAACATCCATACCCAACTTTTCTACTTCTTCTACATCTCTTTCGTGTTTTCTTACCGCATTTTTGAGATTCTACAATGATGGAGAAATTGCAAAAATGACTCGTATTTAAATGCTGACGTGATGATGCGCAAGATTATGCTGAAAAGATAAAGAGAAAAATCTACCTCAGCTTCATCCTTCTGTTTCTTGATGTCATCAGGCTCGGCACCAATCTCCTGACCATCCCAGACTTTTACCAACTCCAAAGTTGTAACCACCCATTGTTCAATTGCTACAACCTCTTCATCAAATTTACTAACTTTATCCGCGGTAGCCTTTTGTTGCGCTACCGCGTTCTCAAGGTCAGCGGTTAATGCTTCGTAACGCGTTTTCGTATCGTCTAGCGTCTTTTTTAGTGGATTAATGTCACCGTTAAAAGAGTGAACCTCTGCAACAACATTTTCACCAAAAACAATCAAGGCTGTCACATCTTCTTTGATATTTTTCGCATCTGATAGAGACTTCTAAAAACAATAAACGATTCAATGTTCAAGCCTGGTTCACACGAGTAAAATAAGCACGAACGTCGAGGCTTTTGTTTCTATTGCTCCAGAGGTTTATAAAGATTGGAATTTTCTTTAAATCTTCTTTTTGTTCTTCTCTTAGCTTATGCTTGAATTTTTTCCTAATTCTTGCGTTTATGTCGATGCTTATGTCACATGCTTCGTTGTTGATTATCTTTGTTTTATCTTTTGCCTACGCTTGTTCATGTCCTTACTTCACTCGTGTGAACCAGGCTTTAAGGCAGTCCTGCACAACTCAATGTAATTTATATCTTTACTTCTATAGCTTTTACTATAAAGTGTTGAAAAACAATTTCTTACCTCTAATTTGTCTACTTCCTTTTTATTTTTCTCAACATCCATTCCGATAGGATCTAATGACTTCAAAGCATCGTCACATTTCATAATAACCTCATTTATAGGATGCAGTTTGTTGGCAAATTCTCCAAGTAAAGTGTCGACTGTGCTAAGCCTCGACATAATCTCACTCAAATTAACTTTTAAATTCTCCCATCGTTTTGAGATGTCATTCAACTCATCTTTAACGACATCTATGTCTTTCTTAGCTAATCCAATCACATCATTCCCAGCATCTTTCACCGTCATAAACTGGCCATTATGATCAAGTATTTCGTTGTTTATTTCCACTGCAATTTCATTTTGCTTGTTCACAATGATTTTATCACCTACAACAGCTTCAAAGTTCTCAACTTTCCATTCAGCAGACTTGAGCCAATCGATGAAATCATCACATGTGTCTCTGAACAACTTAGCCAGCGGTAAAACTTCATCAACTTCAGTCATATTGCCAGAAACTTTGTCCTTGAGTGCTTGCCAACGCTTGGTAACATCATCTAGTTTAGATTGTAACCTCTCCTTCTCATCTTCAGACTCCATGCTCTGTATAAATTGCTCGCTTGTTTTCATCAATTGCTCGTAAACATGTTCGTGTTGTTCCACTTTATCTTGTAAAGTCTATAATAAATTCATAAAATAAAAATGACATTAACTGATATGAAGGTGACAACAAGAACATGTTAACGCCTTACCTCCACAAACTGCTTCTGCTGTTTCACGTTTGCGTAGACAGCTGAAGATTCCACAACATTTGAGCACAATTCTTCCAACTCATCCAACGAATTTAAGAAATCTTTCAATGTTACATCGAATTGCTGACTTCGAATTTGAGCACTTTGTACATTGGTACAAAGTTCACACACACGAGCGTACAAATTTTCATAAGGCTGCTTTACATCATCAAGTTTGCCACGAGTTTGCAGCGCTTTCATTGGCTCATTTTTGCAAGCATTCACTAGCCAATCACATTCATCCGTTGCTCTTTGAAGGACCGGACGTTTTTCCTCTATTTCATTTTTAATAAGCTGGGGGAAAAAACAACCGTATCGTTAAATCATTCATGTTCATGACTGTGAAATTAATCTATACACCATACCTGAAGATCGTCCAGTTGAGCCCGCACGACGTCAGGGTCAGACGACACTAATTTTTGAGCTTCAACTCTATCATTCACTTGAGGTAACCATTCCTCGAGATCTTTCACAGCTACACGGAATGCAGCGCCATGTTGAACATCTTCCTGAACCTTGGCTTGTTTTTGGGCAATGCGTTCACTAAGCTCCGCAAACCTTTGTGGTAATACTCGAGTTTTCTCGTGAACGTCCGCTCTCTCGGACGACTCCTCATGCATGTCATTAAGTAGATCATCAGCGTGTGTATTTATTTGCTCAACAGATGGTAGAGCGCTGTTGAGTTCTTCCGCCATTGCCTGAAAAAATACAACAAGTTTTGAAATTTCTGTTGAAGAACAGTGATGGGAATGAAACATTTAGTAAAAGTACCAAAATACTATGGCTGAAAAATTGAAACCTTAACTCTACTAAAAACCCATCTACTGAAAGAGAGTTATCTCAGTGCTGTTTAATCAACCAAACGCTTTATAATATTTACAATATTAAACGCTGTATATTTACAATATTAAATATCAAAATATTTACTCCGTAAAACGAGTATTTTTCATCATAGGTTAATTAACAAGATTAAGAAACAATACCTTAACTATTTCCAGTTCCCCTTCTGCTTGCTCCACGTCATCTCCGAACGGAGAGGTTTCATTAACAGCCTGTTCGACTTTGGTTAGAAGTTCTTCAACAGGAGCAAGAGTAGCGTGATATTTTTCAGACTTTGAAATTAAACGACTTAATTTTTCTTCCTTCTCGTCAATATTAACGACCAAATCATCGTATCTTTTCGCCAAATGTTCGGCTTCTTTCGCTATAACAGCTTGATCAGCTTCAACTGTATCATCGAGACTTTTGCAAAGCGATATCAAAACATCTCGTTGAGATTTGTGTGACGTGATGTTTTCCTTGAGTTCCTAAATAAAATATTGATTAGAAAACAGCCATTTAGTATAATATACTTCTTAATCATTCTAAGTTCAACATAACATAGTGACATCAACATAGCCATTTATAAACAATAAGCAGCAGCAGCTCATACCTTGAGTTTGTTCAACTCAGTATTAGCGTCAGCTTTCTTTACACTTCCAGGTTTAATTTCTTTTACAATTCTCTCGGTGTTCACAAGCCATGGAGTAAAATCATCAACATTTGTTTTAAAGTCCAATGCAAGAGGGTAAACCTCATTGATCTTCTTCTTTCTTTTCTCAACTTGCTCTTTGACTTCTTTTAATCCATTATTAATATCGTCAAGACGTTTTAATAGTTCTTCTTTATCGGAGTCTTCGTCAAGGTTTTGAACAACCTTTGTCCCACATTTACTCAGTCTACTATAAAGTGCTCCTTGTTGTTCAATCTCATCAACTAAGTTCTCCATTCGTACTTTCTGATCCTTCACTGTATCATAAAGAGCAGAAATCGGATCATCTGTAAAAGATTAAGTTAAAATTATATTGCAGTGTGTGATCATTAATTTGGAAATCGGATCATCTGAAAAAGATTAAGTTAAAATTATATTGCAGTGTATGATCATTAATTTGGAAATCGGAACATCTGTGAAAGATTAAGTTAAAATTATATTGCAGTGTGTGATCATTAATTTGGAAATCGGATCATCTGAAAAAGATTAAGTTAAAATTATATTGCAGTGTGTGATCATTAATTTGGAAATCGGAACATCTGTAAAAGATTAAGTTAAATTATATTGCAGTGTGTGATCATTAATTTGGAAATCGGATCATCTGAAAAAGATTAAGTTAAAATTATATTGCAGTGTGTGATCATTAATTTGGAAATCGGATCATCTGAAAAAGATTAAGTTAAAATTATATTGCAGTGTGTGATCATTAATTTGGAAATCGGATCATCTGAAAAAGATTAAGTTAAAATTATATTGCAGTGTGTGATCATTAATTTGAAGACAGTCTTCGTGTATGAGAAAGCTGAGAAAGTTGATTTTCACCTTTTGCTGTGGCATCAGAAATACCCTTCATTCTGTCTTCAAACTCTTTCAACACGTCATCAAATTCTTCAGTTTGCATCAAAGCATATTTTAATCGAACCTCACGATCATTTACACCAGCCTTCAACACTTCAAGTTGCGTGGAAACACTCGCTAGTTTCTCGTGGACATCACGCACAACGTCAGGAGCCTGAGATGAATCATCAATCAACCATTGACCGGCATCCTTTGCGCTCTTCACGATAAAATTCTTGTCTTTAATTTCATCTTGAAGTTTCTTTTATAAAAACATAAAAAATTTTTAGTAATACATGTCAACGTGCTTCATTATTTATCAATTGCAATACCTCAATGCCATCTAGTTGTTTACGTATGATCTCAGGTCTGCTGGCAACAGATTCTCTAAGGGCACGAGTATTTTTAGCTTCATCAGCCCAGTCAGCCAGTTGAGATAGAGAATTGAGAAACAAATCTATTTGACAAAGTTCTTTATCAGAATTTTCAACGATGTCGCTCAACTGACGTTTTAAATCATTGTATGTTTTCTCTGTTTGAGCAGCTTCGTTCTCAATTACAACACTATCATCACAATCGTTTCCCAGATGCTGCACAACGTCGTCACTCGCACGTTTAACCTTAAAAAAAGACAAGGTTAAGATTACAACCATATCTTACGTAGATTGAAGTTTACAACCATACCTTACGCATGTTTAAAATTACAACCATATCTTACGTAGATTAAAGTTTACAACCATATCTCACGTAGATTAAAGTTTACAACCATATCTTACGTAGATTAAAGTTTACAACCATATCTTACGTAGATTAAAGTTTACAACCATATCTTACGTAGATTACAGTTTACAACCATATCTTACGTAGGTTTAAGATTACAACCATACCTCACGTAGTTTAAAGATTACAACCATATCCCACGTTGATTAAAATTTCATCATTATAAAAGACTTACTTTATTGACAGTTCCTTCGGTGATTTCCAACATTGCTAACTTTTCCTTCGACGTCTCTCGTTTTTTCTCTGCTTCATCACGGCTGATACCGGACGGTTTACATTCCTTTATGAATTTCTTCACTTCCTCGAAAGGCTTTTCACAATTTTTCTGCGCAAGCTCGAGCACCTCTACAGCATCTTTAAGTCGTACTAACCACTGTTCCTTTGTGTTTAACATATCCACCAATATCCTCCAACGTTTATTGGTATCCTCTACTTCACCTTCTACGACATATTTGTCAGCTTGAGCCAATTTCAAAGTCTCTGAAGCGTTTTCTGAAATTTCCTTAACATCAAGAGCACGTTCATCAATGACTTGCAGAGTCCTGGTAACAAGTTCTAGTTGCTTAGCAATCTCTTCAGGAGCACGCGTCACCTCATTCAATGGCTCAACTTCTTCCTCTGTTGTTTCTAACCACAGTACAAACCTATTTCTTACAGAATCATATGCTTTCGCCAAAGGTCGAATCTCTTCCAAATTACACTCCTGAGTGTTCGTTTTTTCTACAGCAGTCTTCCAACGATCCTTTGTGTTTGTTATTTTACGTTCCAGGTTTTCACGTTCAGTGCCGAATTCAATTGTATCCAGGATATCACGACCTTTTGTCATCAGTTGATCAAACATTGATTTGTACAGTTCTAATGTTTCTTTGACTTCCTAAAATGTCACAATTTAAAGTATTTAGAACATTCTCCAACATTTATGGATAACATGAACCATACTAAGATATACCTTGTTCTCAATAATTTGCTTCTTTACTGTCTCATACACCGCAGAGACTGGACGTTGCTTAGTAACAGCTTCTTCGATAAACAACAACTTTTCCATGAAAATTTCGAAACCAAGATTGAACTCCTGGCTTTGAAATAGCACCTTGTCCAGACGGGCCTGTCTCGTCTGAATTTTCGAAAAGAGTTTGTCAAGATTGTCGCGGACATTGGCGATCTTTGATTGAACATCGGTAACGACTTTTGGGTCTTGTTTGCAATGTTCCACGAGCCACTGACCAGAGTCTTGTAAATCGTCAACAAGCACTTGTTTCTTCTCAATTTCATCTTTCAACGTCTAAAGGAACACATCAAAGTCTGTTATTCCAGCCTCATAATGACACTGTATAAACACTACTTTAAAAACTGTGTGTCGTTGTAACTTCAAATCGTATCTTCCAAAAATTTACGATATATGGATGTGCAGAAATATGGAGATTTGGGTAATATTCTCTACCTTGCTACGAATCGCTTTAAGTAAGCAACTCTGAAATTCCTTCACTACTTTATCTCGACGTATATTCGCGTCTTTTTTAGGCACCGACGAACAATTAGCAAAAGCCATGTTGCAAAGAAGATAGTTTCATTGTAAAATTGATAGTATATTTTCCACATCAATACAGTCAACAAAAATCCATTATACAATACTCCCACTTAACGTTTTACCAAAGTTGAAAATTACTACAGATAACATGTGGCAGATAACGTTTCATTTTGCAATAGAGGTGGAGACGCATGCATTCCATCGCATCCTCGGAAACATAACTTTTGCAATGTAAATTATCAATAGAAAGATGGACGGTTGAGATGATGAAACATCGTTATTACAATCAGAACTATTGTGTAACACTTCATATAAGTACACATTTTCAGTCACATTTCGTCTAGGAATGATTCAATCGTCAACATAAAACTATATCACAGGTTAGAAGTAGAATTAAAACAGAAATGTTAAATTAGCAGGTACCTGTTTGGCAAAGTAAAAAGCAAAAAACAAGGGCAAGCCCAAAGTAAGCTGTGATGTAAATAACCATACCTCAGTTTCAGCCTTCTGTTCTTCTATAATATCAGGCTCTGTGCTAATTGGTTGAAGTTTGAAAGTCCGTTGTTCAATAGTCGGAAACCATTCGATAAAATCATCGTACAATTTCGTGAACTTCTCAGCAACTTCAGTATAATTTTCCAGGTCTTTAATGAGATCAGCGAGAGCCGTTTTTGACTGTTCAAAACCATCGGTAGCATCAACCGTTTCAGTTACGAACTGTTCGGCTTCTGGTCGTGACTCTAAGGCTTTCTGTACTTCCTGGCTTGAGCTCAACAATTCTTCGAGAATTGGTCTAACAATCTCTACCTCAGATGCGTTTTCCTAAAAATGTCACACGAAATTCATTCATTTCTAATGAACAATATATAAAAATTCAAATACAATATTTCCTAACCTTAGCTTTTTCTAACGTTCTCTTCAACTTATCGGCATCTACCTCATATGAATCATCACTTTTTACAATATCTCCAATCTTTTCATTTATATTGCGAATTTCCGCCAATGCTTTTTGATGTTTCTTTAAAACATTCTTTATATTCTCAACTGCCGGCTTTTTGGCGTGAATTGTTTTCTTAAGATCGTTCCATCTTCGTTTTATATCGTTCATCTCAGTGTCAACAATAACAATATCCTCACTTGCATCAATCACCTTAGCTGCATTACTAATACACTCTTCATAAACACTCTTATGATCCTCGACATTTTCCTCCAAATCATTACGACTTTTTTCAACTTTTTCAATATTTTCAAAGTTCAAAGGAATTTCTTCAATGTTCACCATTCTTCGTTCCATTTCACTTAGCCAGTTCAAGAAATCCGATTTAGTAGTGCTGTATTCTTTGGCGAGAGGTAAGACAACGTTTAAAGTTTGAATACGAGAAGTGGATTTCCCTAAGACATCTTGCCATTTTGCAGTTAGATCTTCAAGCTCTTCCTTCAAATCTTCATCATCCGTTTCTTCTTGTATATTTCGACCAATCTCCAAAATCGTCTCGTAAACAGGTTCTTGTAGCTTCAAAGAACCAAGAACCCGTTCAGCTTCCTCGCTTTGCTTCTTTGTTTGCTCGAATACAGCAGAAACTGGCTGCATTGTTGATACTTCAACATCTAATGCTGATATTTTTTCCTCGTGTTGTTTCGTCAAATCTTCATAATCATTACACTTTAATAAAGCGGTTTGAAGTTTGTGAAGGCGATCATCTAACTGGAGACTAGCTTTATTCAAAGGTATTTGAAGATCTGCAATCATGTTTTGCACAACTTTTATCACTTCTGGGTCGTTCTTGTTGATATTTTGAACGTCTTCGGCAAATTCGTCGACCGCTTCCAATTTCTCGTTAAATCTTTGAGCGTCTTCAAGAAGAGATTCTGTTTCTTGTATTTGAATTGTGAGTACACTCGCTTTGGTACCGACTGGAGATAGAGCTTCTACGCTTTCAAGTAACAACGGTAAACCTTCCTCAACAGTTTCATAAATCATAGAAAATTTAACGATGATCATTGTATCACTTTCTTTCGACAAGAAGTACTCGGAAAGATTATCTTTGTCTGTGTAGTAACGATCAACCATCTCATTGACTTGTTTATCCAATGACCGTGCTGCACTTGAAGTTCTGTCGACGCAATTAATGATAGTCGAACTGGTTGAAGTTATTGTTTCTAGTTTTTCCTCGCTATCGACCAATTTATCCATAAAACTTTCTACTTGCTCAAGGAAAAGCAAAGCTTCATGTCTGTCTATTCCAACATATGTTTCGTTTTTCACCATCGACTCTGCTTTGCTCAATATTCCATCTATATCTTCAAAGCAATCGTTAAATTCTAAAACAAGTTTCTTCGTCTTATTTAAAGTGTCATTTTTCTTTCTGGCCTCCATTATCAAGTCATTATATCGCTTCATTTGAAGAACTGTAGTAGATTCAATTATATCTTCATCCGTCTCGCACACATCGCTTAGATCCTTACATTCTTCCTCAAGTTTCGTAATTTCTGTCTTCTTAGAGCGTAATTCATTGATTAAGATTGCAAATGCTTTGAGTCCCAGTTCAACATTCTTACAGTCCAATGATTCAAAAGTGAAATCTTCAACACGACTTTCTGTTTTGATTAGCCATTCCAACATATTGCTCGAATCTTTGTCGAAATCTTTAGCCAATGGAAGGACTTTACAGATAACAAACTTTCGTTCGTGAACTTTTTCGTTCAAATCATTCCAACGTTTACCAAGACCTGATAGATTTTCCTCCAACTCCCTCTTCTCATCTCCTTCCGAAAGACTATCCATCATTTTTTGCCCAGCCAATAAAACTTTCTCCACCATTTCTTCCTGTAGATTGACATTTTTCTCTAAACACTCCACATCCTCAAGTTGACTAGTACAAGTCAAATAAACCGCCGAAACTGGCAGCAAGCCTGCCAATTCATCTTCAATGCCTGCAAGTTTAAGATTGTAGTCGTCGAAGTAGTCTGCAAACTGCTGAGATTGTAGGGCAGCGGTCTCCAGTTGGTTCTGGCGCAGATCAACTTGTGCAGCCAATTTCTTCACTGGTTCACGTGCCTTGGCCAAACGTTCGTGAATTTCACGGATGTCATCTGGATTGCTTGGCAGGTTCCCGACTAACCATTCGGTACAATCTTCAAGATCATTCAACTCTGCGTGATATTGTTGAACATTTGTGGCAAAAAGCTTATTCTCAGTGATTTGATCTTTAATCATTTCAGGCTTTGTGCTTACGGGATTTTGCTCGTCAAACTTCTTCGAATCTTTCGAAACAGCAGACTCGAGATTACTAAAACAACAAACAAATGGTGATCCAGGATTATACTAAGGATTGCTGTAAAAATTCTACGAAATGACAAATAAGTAAAGAAGTTTCTTACCTTTCAATCGCGTCAAGCTTGGCCAGGTATACATTTTCTTGCATCAAAGTTTCTTTCAGTTCTTGTAGTTTCTTCGGAATTTCAGAATTCTTTTTATTGATGTTATCAACGCTTTCTTTCATGATAGCCGCTTCAGGATCATCCTCGAAGCACATTGTGGCAAGGTCTTCGTAGATGTTTGGAATCTTCTCTAGAACTGGTTTCCTTTCCACAATGGTCGTTAAAAATTGGTCTATTTTATTTATCTCTTGTTTCCTGGCTTCTTCACTCAACCCAAAGGGTTTTCTCTCAGATAACATGGCTTCACAAGGATTGAAGACCTCCTCCATTATATTTACTCCATCTTCAAAGTCTTCCAATTTATTCTCTTGTCTCTTTAGTTGATCACAAGCGTTTTGCACGTTGTTTAGTAAAGTCTGCCAACGTTTCTTCACGCTATCAAGTTCGACTTCAATAACGTTACTATCCTGTTGTGACGTATTTACAAGTTCCTTACCCAACTCTTGTACAGAAGCGTAATTACGAGCTTGAGAATTGATTTCATTTTGAATGGTTTCCAGTTCTTTTTGGGTATTTTGAATGCGTTCGTGCTTTAAAGGAGCAAGACTTAACAAATCAAATCTCGTATTGATTGCGGTTAACCAATCAAGGAAAGGTATTGAAGCTTCATTATATTTTTGGGCCAATGGTAATGTCTTTTGAATATCCTTGTCGTAGTCACTGCATTTTTCATTTACATTTCTCCACCTGAAATATTTAAAAAAATTAAACTAGATGAAAATCAAAAAATTTATATACAGCCAAGTTTATAGTTCCCAACCTTGACTTGATTGTTGACAAGTTTTCAACAAACAAATCTTTCTCTTCTCCAGGTTCCATATCTTCAATCATCTTTTCGCCCTCTTCTACAACTTTCGTATAAACTGGTTCGTATTTCATAATGTTATCCTTCAAACTGTCACCATCTATCTTTTGTAACTTGAGAGTATCATAGATGAGCGAAACGGGACGCAATGTAGCAATCTTCCTTTCAAGGTCATCCAGTTTTCCGTTTAAATCTTTGCAATTATCGTCAAATTCCTGCCCGTGCAGGAGAAGATCTTGAAATCCGAGGTATTTCTTGTCAATCTTTTCTTGTTGAGCATTTATTTGTTCAGTAAGTTCAGCCTTTTGCACTTCAACATTAGCAGCAATGCTTGGTTCATTAGTTGCATGATTTATCAGCCATTCTCCAAGAGTGTCCAACTTTTCTAGATCTTTTTTGCAATCTGCCGCCTCAACACGAAGAATCTGAAAATCAAAGATAGTTCGAGACGTTTGTATAATGTTAGCATTACTTAGTATGTGGAAGAAGTATGTTCAAATGAAGTTACTGACATCACAAAATGATATGAGCAATATCTAAACGAAATCATTTTTGTTAAACAAAACAATTATTACCTCAACTTGCTTCAAACGTTTCTCAATAACAACAGGGTTTGTCGTTTTTATACTTTCAGAGAGAACAGGTTCTTCAGTCGCGATCCATTTTTTCAATTGACTTGCTATTTCATCAAACTCCCGGAACTTATCAACTGCTTCTTCCAACATGATCTTTTTCTCTTTCAGTTTCCGTTTTGCCTCTGCGACACTCCGTGGTAGGTTTGAGATGTTTTCGCGAAATGCTGACTCGTTAAGAAAATCACCCAACAGCAATATTTCATTTCCTTCATTCACAACTTTAGGGACGTTAGGTTCTATGTGCTCCACGACACTCAACATAACCTATTATGAGGGAAAACAAGAAAAAATGGGATTTAACAACAGCAACGATGCAACATATCGTCTTTATCCTACAAAAGGATAAGTATTTGATGGTTCACTATTGAAATGTGGCAGTTTTCAAAATTTGTGAAGTTCTGAAATTTTTTATTAAAGACTTTTCGGAAACGTACTTTAACCGAGAGGAAACAATAAAATACAAAAGGCTTTTAAAATCTCTAACATATCAGCGGGTTTAGCGAGGAAAATTTGCCGTGTGGTGAAAACGAGGTGAAATTGTCTATAAAATTATAGCACGATGTTTTTACTTTTCTAACATAAAGAATTAGCCATAGTGTTTATCCCGACCGCTGGCCGATAATCCCCAAAGTCATTGCAGGCCTTTCTATCAACGACCGACAACACACTGTACCTTAGTCTCCCGTAGTTGGTCCAACAAGTCTTCTACAGGAGAGGCCATAAGAACTTTAACATTAGACAACTCTTCAGCTTCATCTCGTATTCTTTCAATAATTTCTAAATTGTTCTCAAATTCTTTCAAAGCAATTTGAAGTGTATTGTGTTTCTGAAGTCTTGTGCCCAGGTCTCTCTTTAAACTATTAAAACGGTCGGACAAATCATCAATTTGAGCTTTCACTATCAATTCATCAGCAGATGCCGTTTCCATCAAATCCTTCGCAATGTTCTCTGTATTACGTAATTCGGGCTCCCGAGCGATGACATCATCATTCAAGGTCTTCAACTCATTACACTTACGAGTGACGTCATCTTTATTTAAGGAAGTCGGTTCCAGTTCTTCAGCTCGTTTTTCCATCACTTCTAGCCAAGCAGTAAAGGATTCTGCTGAGTTGGTGAATTTTCTTACCAGCGGTAATACACGAAGAATTTGTTCCTCTCTTTCGGGTACTTTTTCACGGAGACAATACCAACGTATCTTTACGTCATCAATGCTGTGTTCCAGTGCCTTGCTCTCCTCGCTCGGTTCGGATGACTCAAGTAACGACTGAACAAGAGTCACTAGACTTTCAAAGACGGGTTCAACTTGAGAAAGATCTTCATCAATTACCTAGAGAAGAAAATAGAAATAAGTGAAGTTTTTTATTTACTAATTTATCCCAATTTAGTTAAAGCAAGTTAATCTCCTCTCACGGTGATCCGTAATTCTCGAGATAATCGAATTAGTGTAATAGATTATCTATAGAACAAAATGCACTTACATCTGTGTATTGTTTCTGTTTATCCAGGGTCGATTTCACAGCAGAAACCGGAGCTTGACTTGCAAATTCTACTTCCAACTTTCGTAATTTTTCGTTAAATTCTTCCAAACCAACTTGAACATCTTTGGATTTTAATTCGGCAACTTTTAGGCGATCAAAGCGATCATCGATGCGTTTTGCTACACGATCAAAGTTAGTGCGTGTCTTCGTCATCCTTCCCACAATGCTATTCTTCCATTCCACGTCATTCGTGTTCTCAGCCAACCACATACCAGCTTCAAGTGCCGTCTCCAAGGCTTGTTTTTTCTCTGCAGTCTCATTTTGAAACCTTTCTGCTTCGCTCAGTTGTTTTGCAAGTTTTTCTGGAAGTGTGGTTATAGCTTCTAGTTCATCCAAATTCAAAATGGTCTGTGTAATCCACACTTCAACCTCTGAAGTATTTATTTCATAAACTTCAAAACGTTTTAGTTGGGACTCCAAGAAGATCTTTCTAAATACGGCTTTCTCCCGTGCACCAGTGAAGTGCTCATCGATGCTCGTCAATTCTTAAAATAAAAAGCCGTGCATGAACACAGTAACAAAGAAACAAATTACACCAGATCACTGAAAAAAACCCATAATCATTTACCTTTCTTCAACGGGGCAACATTTGCCATTTCATCACCAAATTCTTCAATAATACCTTGACCAATCTTATCCAGCTTCTCCTTCTGAGGTTTACTAGCGTCCAAATCTACAATAGACTTCTCTAGATTCTTAACTTCGGACTTTAAACTCTCCAAATCACGCACAGGTGAATCTTGAACTGGAATATTGTCTTTAACATCATTGATCATCTCTTCTACTGGTTTCTTGGCTTCATTGTATTGAATTACCTGTTCCTTGACTGCATTTACCTTACACTGCCAATTGGAAATCTTATCCAGTATCGTTGCATAACGAGTTTTTAAGTTATCAACCTCGGCTGCAACTACGGTAAGATCAGCCAGCGGCTTACTGATCAAAGCATCGCAACTCTTGCCCATTTCTTCATTCATCCCTTTCAATTCATCGGCGTCGCTTCGTAAGATCACGGCTTCCTTCGCCTGTTTCTCGAGTGTGTCCGAGTCGACGACCAAGTCGGGGAATGACTCTACCTTCTTTTCAAGATCATCAAGCTTTGATTGAAGTATTTGTACATTAGTTTGACATCCTTTAGCTAAAGGTACTGTCCGGATAAGTTCTTCTTCTCTTGTTTTAGCGTAAGCAATGATTTTATTCCATCTCTTTTCAAATTCAGCCGTTTCTTTCTCGGTGGTTTCTCGTTCTGGGCAATCATTCAATTCTTGAATCACGTGTTTGTTGTCCTTTATTACTTTCAGAAATACTGGCTCTTGTTTTCGAACGGCATCCGTCATTCGCTGAAATATCATGGATGTAAAATAATGTAAAAACATCACTAAAAATGAGGAAAACTTCATTTTCGTTATACAAATTATATTTTGCCCGCTTGATAACTTGTATATGCGTCAGCAATCTATGTTTATTACAGTTTACTGGTTTATTACAGTCTATGCCTGAGAGTTACGTAATCAAAATGGCGTCGATCGATTGCGAAAGACATCAAATTAATGAATTTTTTCAATGGTGACATACTCAAAAACTGCGGATTTTTGAAGTGAATTTACACTTTCTATGATACATCCTACTTATATATCGTGTAAAAAGTAGTGCCCAATCGGGGGCAACAAAACTGAAAGATAATCGGGCACGGAATACGGCATATTAGTTCAATTCAAGATGGTTACCTTATGGCTCTGTTGTTGTGCCTTCACCGTTTCATATACGGCGGACAAAGTTTTCTGTTTTCCTAGTTCTTCCTCTGTGGCTGCTAACCACGACAAAAGATCTTTTGACGTCTTTTCAAATTCTTGACTTGATGTTAATGCTGTTGATAAATCATTTTCACGATTCTTTAGTTCCTCTTGTACCTCAGCTACTGGTTTCTTCAAACTTTCAACGTCATTCATCATTCCCTCTTTCAACTGAATACATAAAAAATGTTTCTTTTCAATCAAATGAAGAATCAAAATAGAAGAATCAAAATAGAAAATAATTGCAACTTTATGGTAGATAATAATTGCAACAAACCTGAGATTCCACTTCAGTGTTATCAAACAACCATTCATTGGCATCTTGAACAGATGAAAGAGCTTCAACAACCTCATCAACTTCCTTCGAGATCTGTTCAGCTTCTTGTATTTGCCTTTTCACAGCAGCAGGACGTGTGTTAATGGGTTGCAATTCTTGTAATTTCCCTTGAAGTTTCGTTAATTTCTTTTCAACTTCCGTTTTTTTCTGACTCAAGTCATCTGTGCGCTTTGCAATTTCGTCCATCGCTTGTTGACCATCAGCAAGCAACTTCTTCAGTGCTTGAACATTTTCATTCTTGTCAACCATCTGTCCTCTTACATCAAAAGCATCCGTTTTTTCAAGTAATGATTCACCAAGCTCGTTCAATCTTTCCAAAACAGGTGATAAATCGTGCACCTTCTCGAGGGAACTCTGAAATGAACCAGTTGACAAGTTACTTTTACCGTTACGATCAATAGAAAAATATCCTCATATATAATTGGTGGAAGTTAACTCTAGTGAAAGTTAATCGTCGTAGCTAAACAAGCTAGAAGCTGACTTGAGCATGAAAATAATCCGTATGATGGTATTAAGATGTTCCATTACAGCCAGAGGCGAAACTAGAACGTTAATTGGGGGGGTAAATATTCATATATTCAGCTCTGCCCTGCTGACTTCTTTTGAAATTAACATCGCAAACAAAAGAAATCAGCAGGGCAGAGCTGAATATATGAATATATACACCCCAAATTAACGTTCTAGTTTCGCCTCTGATTACAGCAACACGTCTTCCAATCTAGATCTCGTCTGTTTTACGCAAGAAAATTCTTAACTATGAAAATTTTCCCGTCTACAACCTATATCTATATACTGATTGTAATTGTACTACGCAAAATCTCAAAAGTTATTCGTTAAAAACTTACATTTAAGATTTTTAAATCTGCGCTGACGTCGCCATCCTTGGTTAGTTTGCCAGATATTTTAATATCTTTTATCTGAACATCATCTTCTTCGGGCATATCAAACACAAGAGCATCCTTCATGGAAGTGATGATGTCATCTACACCTATCTGCAGTGTTTTGACGCATTCTTGGAACTCGTCCATCTCACCCTCAGCCACAACGACACGATGAAGTCTCTCGGAAACATTACGATTAAGGTTTCTCCAACGTTCATTCATCAACTCAACCTCCTTTTCAAGTGTTTTTATTTCTTCTTCCAAACCAATATCTTTGCCAACTTCTATCAGTTTCTCAGCAGCACTATTCATGCAGTCATGGTCAGGTTTGTGCTGCTCGATGTTCGCAGACAGTTCCTGGAAATGCGTTATTTCACAATTTAACTAAATTAAATCTCAAGACAAATGTATCTACCATTGGGATGATTTTCTAACCTCGAGTAAATCTTGATGTTTTTCTATAATATCTTCATCGTCGACGTGTTCAAGATCAGTTTCCAGTCTCTTTTCGGTCTCATTAAGCCACGAAACGAACACAGCACTGATGTTATTGTAATTGTCAACTAGTCCAAGAACCTTTTCAATCTGATCTTTGCGTGTCGTGCATTTTTCCTTCATATCATGCCATCGTGTATTGAGATCATCCAATCTCCTACGAAGGACCTTTTTCTCTTTCCCAGGTGCTCTCGTTTCCAGGAGCTTCTCCCCTTTTTGCATCACGTGATCAAATGCAGGTTGGTGGTGCACGAGGTCGTCTACAATTGGCTGCAAAGAATAATGTCATCGATATGTGAGTCAAAGGTGACAACCTCGACAAAAACAAACATAACCTTTGCTGTACTTTTGTGTTAATTTTCAACGCAGGAATTGATAACTTACCCACTGTTTTGCCTTCTGCTCAAGAATGACATCATATTTCACAGACACAGATCCTTGCAATGCAAGTACGTCACCTGTGCTTATTAGCCAATCTTTAACATCATCAAATGCTTCTCGGAATTCTTGCCTTTCCAGTAAAGCTTGTTTTAGCTCAACGAGCCTATCGTTCACTTTCTTTGTCAATTCTTTCAACTTCACATCATATTTATTTACTTTATTGCTGACATCGTCTTTAATGGATGTGTCCTCTTCGCAAGTTGCAATGATTTTCTCGCCAAGATTTTTAGCTTTTTCAAGAAGAGCAAACTGCTCATATATTTCGTCTCTCGTGCTCTACAAATATCAAAAGTAAGAAACAAAATGAGATGTTTGAGCTTACACACACACGCACGCGGGCGGACGTTGTTTTTTGTCAAAGAATTTACTGCACGTCAACTACCTCAGTTTTATAGATTTGTTCGCGTACGCCATCAGGATCGATACTGATTGGTTTGTCCAGTTCAGAAGTATCAACATCATTTAACCAGATCTCAAGGTTATTTAGGTGATCATGACAAGTCTTAAAGACATTCATATCTCTCTCCATACTAGACTGTTGCTTGTGGATTTTAGCAAACAATCGACGCTGTCGTTGCTTGACGCCAGACAATCGGCTGTGTACGGTCTCGGAGCTAGGCGAATTTTTGTCTACAACTTGTAGAATTTCCTTACTGGACCGTCGCAGTTGAGATACTTGAGGCTTTGACTCCTCCAGCTGTGCTTTGGCATCCTAAAAAGTATAGTATAACATTAGCTAATTTTAACAACCAACTCGCTGTAGGATTTAGAATGGCAATTTGTCAAGCTATTCTCCCCCCCTGTGCTTCAAAATAAAAACATCACCTTAATCTTTTCAAGATGTGCTTCGACATCATCAAACGAGACGGGGGGTGCGGCGTCAACCAACTGTTCCACTTCAGAAAAGACTTGTTCCAAAGGTTCAATAAGTTCCTTAGATGTACTCATTTCCTTCTCAAGTACACCAAGTTTCTTCTCGCGATCCTCAAGAACCTTCAATACACCGTTATATCTCTTCATCACATCATTACTCTTCTCTTTTACATCACCGACTTCTTTCTCTTCATCGTTTCTTGCGTCAATCAGCCACTCGGACGTCGTTCTAATCTTCTCATTTAATGGCTTCTTCGATTGAACAGAAGGGAGGATTTCCTGTGCAATACCGAAAATCAAACGCACACACAAATCAAATATGACACATCAGATAGTTTTTCAGTTTATTGAACAGTATAAATGTGCTAACCTGAACTTTTTTAAGTTCATCGAGAACGTCATCAAGGTCTGATTTGATCGGTTCCAGACTTTCAATTGTCTTTTCAACCTCCGGCAACCACTCCTCCATTTGAGATAAAGCATGATTATAATCAGTAGTCTTGTTTATCACATCAGACAGCCATTGAATTCTCTCGTGCACATCCTCATTCAACAACTGTGTATCATTCAACAGTCTTACAATACGTTCAATTGGAGCACAATAATCAATAATATCGCTTGTGTTGTTCACACTCTGCAATCTTGACTTCAACGGTGATGCTTGTGTCTTGATCACAACAAGGTCATTCTTGATGTTCTGAAACAGTTCAGAGATTTTGTTGTCATAACATATCTTAAATTTTTATACCTGATAATAAGTTGATATTTGCAATAGTTAGGCTTGTTCTCACCAATAATTTTCTAGAGTATTCTTCCAACTTTTCAGTTTCCGAACCAAGATCGCGTGGTTTTTCGTAGCACTTTCTGCAATTCGACACTTTATCTTCAAGTGGTGATATCATACTTTGGAATTTCTTCTCGAGCATTTGAGCTTCATCGATCTGTTGTTTTCTCTTTCCTGCAAGTCCTTTAATCATGTTCCATCTTTTTGTTGTTACATCAAGTATTTCTTGTACAACAGCTACGTCACGAGTTGTGGAATGTGTGAAACATATTTCAATAAGAGTTGTCGCACTATCAACATACTCTTGATATGTATGTGTTACGAGCTCTACAGCCTTTTCCACATTCTAAAATAAGATATCAAAGTCGAGCTCAATCAGGCGTTCAATAACACATTATTATCATCGTTTTATGAATAACCTTCAAAATATTTTGTTGTTTTGCCAGTCCTTTCGGTTCAATGGGAATACACGTGATCTTGTTTAGTTGTTCCTCAATATCCTTCAGATGTGGTTGAATTTCTTCCAAGGCTTCCTCACACGTAATTGCTGATTGAACAACATCATCAATAACAGTCTCGTGATCAAAAACTTTTTCATGGAAGTTGCTCCATCGACATTTAAGATCATCCAGCTTTTTTCGATCTTCGGGCATTTGATCATCTTGTTCCTGGACATGCTGAACGATGTGTTTGAAGACAGTGTCGTAGTCGCTCACTTTGCGATAAAAAGGCTGTATTAAAAGAGACAATTGCTTCAATAAATAAATGCAACTACAAATTTTTCTTGTGCCCTGAAATAATAAAGTTAGAAACGATTTTTGTAATAAGCCAACAGCTAACAGTTAGGTCAAAATTAAGCGAACAACTAACAGCATGGTCAGAAAGTTTTTAAAATATTTTGTCTTGTTTACAAACCTCGTACTGCTGTTGGACAGCCATGGCAATATCATGCTTTGCAGACAATGGTTCAATTTCAGCAAAAGTTTTCTCAAACTTGTCTAATTTCTCTTCAACATCATTAAGGTTCACTTGAGCCTTCAGTACTAACGTTACAACATCATACAGTTGAACCTCGCGACTTGTAACCTTAGCAACAAGTTTAGTCACCGGTTCCTCAACCTGTCTGTACTTTTGTTTAAGTAAGGCGACAGTTGCCGGGTCATTTCGATTGCTTTCGACAAGCCACGACAACGTCTGGTTCAAAACGACAACTTTGATCTCGATTGGATGAAGCTTGTTTCTGATGAACTATACAATACAACATAAGCATAGAAACATTAGTCAACAACGTATATGTATTCTTCAAGATAAAAGCAAACACAATCAACACAAACCATAGTTTCAGTCAACAGTTGTTTTGCTTTAACACAATCTTCACTGACTGGTTCCAGTGCTTCCACTTCTAACGTAAGATTTTTAGTGGCAGTTTCAACTTCCTTTGATGTTGTATCGAAAATTTCCATCTGCAAAGACCGTTTGGCGAGTTTTGATTTCTTCTTCTGTAAGTTAATCAATGCGATAGAGTATTGTGTGTTAGCAGCGACAATCGGTTGAGGTATTTCTATTTCTTGTTCCTCGATAGCCTCAACTTCACATTGCTCAGCTTCAACATTTAGTATAGCCTCCTGTTGTAAAATGAAACAAAAACAAAGAGAGTTATTTTCTATAATATCAAGGTTACGTATGTTTCAATAAACCAGCTGTAGTAATACTTTCGAAATAACAAACTTTCGTTGACTAACACGTGAAAGATTTAAATTGGATTCCTTCACAATAGTTACCAACAAACCTCGATTTTAATGATTTCTTCCTTAGCCAGCTCGGGTTCGGTGACATTTGGCATTTCGTTATTCAAAACAGCGTTAACTGAAGACATAGTTTCTTTAACGGGGTACAAAACTTCATTGTACTGTTCTTCTTTCTTTTCATGTTCTTTCACGTGTTCTTCGGCTTCATCCAGAGTCACTTTCATTTTTTCATATCGAGAAATTATATCATTCACGGCACTTGCTATCTCATCACCATGACTTGAACAAACATGGTTTCTTGTCGACAGTTCAACTAAGACATCACTTTTGTCACAAAGATGTTGTACAACAGGACGATGGGCATTTATTTCATTAGCAAAATGCTACAGTAAAAAAATGACCACATTTGATGCTGGCAATAAAAAAATTTCCGAAAATGTCCTTTTCCTACTCAATAATGGACAAAATATAAAGGTCAGTGATTGATTATTCTAAAACAACGCCAACAAGTATTAAAGGATCTTTGTTTTGAAATGAATAGTTGACATTTAGAAATTTCATAAATACATGTTTGTATATTCAGTCAATGGTTAGTTCATTCCTGATAAGTACTGTTCGTCTTAGTATTAACTGACATTTTGACAGTCTTGACGGTAGTCATCTTGACTCCTCAGTCAGTCAATACCAACACTAACAGTCCTTCTCGGTGGCTACACTAACCATGGACCATCATCATCTAGAATAACGATATTCCAAGATTCAAAATATTTACTTAAATTCTAGATACGTCACATGTTTCAGTAACCTACTTACTTTTATCTCAGCTCTTTGTTCCGCCAAATCATGCTGACTTTTTTTGCCAATGACCAACGCCTGCAGTGATTTTTCAGCGGTAGTCAACCAGGACAAGAATGTGGTCATACTTTCATGATATTCACGGACCAATGGCACAGTTTCGTTCAATTTGTTCGTACGGTCAGCGATCTTTTTCTGTATTATCTTCCAATACTTGGTGATGTTGGTAACTTTATGTCTTGCCATATCTCGCTTCTGTCCTGGTTCTTTGTTGTTGATATAATCAAAGCTTGAATGTTGAAGATACTCGTAAACAGGCTCTGCATGTTTAGCCTCTTTTCTCACATCCTTTTTTAAGAAACAGAAAATATTTCAAATATAAGATGATTCTTTAAAAGCAGACAAGTTTGGGAATCACACCATCTTCATTACATGGACGTGATTGACAATAATTATTGACAGCAAGTGAAATACAAAAATAACTTTTCTGTGTAATGCATTTCTGGTGTGAATTCACTTGATTATTTACCTGTATAATGTATTCACTTCATTATATACCTGTATAATGTATTCACTTGATTATTTACCTGTATAATGTATTCACTTGATTATTTACCTGTATAATGCGTAGTTGAATAATAATCTCAGCATATTTCAGAGAAACAAGATCCTGACTTCGTATTCTTTTATCAATAAAAACACACCACGCCATGAAATTATCAAGCGATAAATCATAACTTTGTTTCTCGCATAAAACAACATCTAATTGTGAACTCTTTTCCATTAGCTTTTCCTTAAGATCATCGACATCCTGTTCAATAGTTCCCAGTCTCCTGTCAACGTCAGACCTTTTCTTTTCATTATCAAAACAGTGATCTTTCAACCATACACTATGTGCCATAGCATTGTCCAACTTTGTGTTTATATCGACCAATTCATCTTCTAACTCCTATAAAATCGTTGTTTTAATCAGTTTTATGTATGTACATGTTAATAACTTTACTTAGAACGCATCACGAATGACTCCTTGAACTAAAGAAACGTTCCAGGGAGGGGGTGATAAGACAAGTTATTTTGGAAGGATAACTTAGTTAAATATTTAAAATCCTATAATAAAATACGATGCTCTGTGAAATTATGTAAAACCTTATTAGTCCATATTAAGACTTTTGGGGGGAATGAGAATAATAAAATTTTTCAAATACCTTAACGCTGGCTAGCTTCTTTTCAACACTAGACTCGGAGCTGCGAACATCTATATCATCAAATGTTTTGGTTGCCACGGACAACCACTCCGAAATTCCCTGAAGTGACGTCACAAATACTTTGGTGTGGTCATAGAAATCGGAAAGTAAGTATTGTTCATCCTGTATTATTGTATACAAAGTAAAATATTGAGAAGTCAAGTTCGAGGTACGTTCGTTGATGGATTGGACATTTACGAGATCGTCGTCATTTATTTCGATCAATTGTCGTTCGATGAAGAAAAGATCGCGTAAAAACGATTCTTTTTTTGATAATTCAAGCACCAAATTCTGTTGAATATGCAAGGAAAACAAAAAAATATATGTAATAGAGTAAAGAAAGCTACATAATTCGAATACTTCATGTATAACAAACATAATGCTACATAATTCTAATACTTCATGTATAACAAACATAATGCTACATAATTGTAATACTTCATGTATAACAAACATCTTTACCTTGACTTTCTGCCATTCGTTCAAAGTGACATGTTCATCAATAAAAGGACTTTGTTCGGAATTTAGAACATTCTCGGCTGAAGTGATCATATCTTTGACGTTATCATATTGTACATCATATCTTCTCAACTCTTCTACTATGTTCTGAAGATTATATGTATCATTTGGCACCTTCACGCGTGTTTCCCGCCAGCAATCGTTGTTCAACGTGAACTCAGATCGAATCTTGGGAAGATCACGTGATACATGATGCTGTTCACAGATGTTGATGAGATTTTGGTACGCCTGCGCATAGTCCTCAAATGAATCCGTACCACTATCGACTTCGTCACATAATGCCTAATATAATAAAAACGATGCCATCAAAAACGTAAATTAAAAAATCATTTTAAGAAATAAAAGACACAGGCTTGTGCAAACCGAGGAGAAATTTGGGAGAACTCGAGATTCTCTTAAACCGAAGAGACCTTTGAGAGAACTTGAGATTCTCTTAAACCGAAGAGACCTTTGAGAGAATTTGAGATTCTTTTAAACCGAAGAGACCTTTTAGAGAATTTGAGATTCTTTTAAACCGAAGAGACCTTTGAGAGAACTTGAGATTCTCTTAAACCGAAGAGACCTTTAAGAGAACTTGAGATTCTTTTAAGCCGAAGAGACCTTTGAGAGGACTTGAGAGTTTGCACCTACTCGAAAGTTCTCACCTACTGCATAGGTCAGTGCAATCACGAAAAACATCTTTTATTTCTTTTACAAAATAACAATAATGTAAAACAGGAAAATTTAAAAACAACGTTTAAATTTCCTCAAACATGTATTCATAAATGATTCGCAATCGATATAAGACAGGTTTGCACGGCTATAGACCAATAAGCGCATACGCTTCATTGTTTTTATTTCATAATTTACAATTTATGAAAAGATCTTTCGATACAAACCTGAAGTGTCCTGTATTGCTTGAGTACTTGGGTTGCCTCTGCAGGAACTGCCTGAATTGCGTTGATTTTCAATTCTACGGTTTTCTTACGCGACAAAAATTTCTCTTTTGTTGACCGATGTTTGTCTGTGGCAGGAAGCAAAACAGATAAAACATTTTCTCGCGTTTTCAATTTTTCATCAACTTTAGCCCAATAAAGCTTGAGTTGAGAATTTTCTTATTCATTATGTCTTCATCGCTAATTTGTTCCGTTGTCATTTCGTTATTCTTCATTTCTAATGTATTCATACACGGGCTTTAATTTCTTCATTTCATTCTTTACTTCCTGCATAAATTATAAGACATTTTATTAATATGCAACATTTACAAATAGACAAACAAAAATGACTTTCTGATATCTTTTTCTCACCTTGAACCTATCATTTTGCTTTAAAAGAGTTGGTTGCAAGACAGATAATTTTTGCTCGAGATATTTTCTTGTCAATAGCTGCTAACATGTTCGCAAAGTCATCAAGAACAACACTCAACGGTTTGTTGTCCAAGCCAGTAGCTTGATATAGTCGGTGAAGATCTAAAAGTCGACCGTTCGTGTCATCCATCTCTTTTTGAACAGACTCTAACTCGTCACTAACTCGGGTGATTGTCGTAGGGTTATCGGGACTGTGTTCAATAACCCACTTTCCCGCCTGCTCGGCAGTATTAAATGATTCATGGAGTTTTTTCAATTCATTGATAAGGTCCTGATAAAGAAAGTAAAACATGAAGTAAAACACGTGAAATGCGCTCATCAGTATTAATAAAACACACAATGGCAAAATAAAGTTTGATATTTATTATCACACAATGAAATACCTCGATTTCAAGAAATTTTTCATTTATCTTAGCAGGTTCTTCAACTATTGGATCACTACCAATGTCGTTCATTTTCTCCTGTATTTCTTGCAGTGATTTCTTCATCTGTGCCATCAATTCTTCGTAGAGTTCTACAGCACGTATATGTCGTTGTAAAGTCGATTCTTGTTTCACAAGTTTATTTTTCGTATTTTGTTGTTCACACAATGTATCAATGGTCTTTTCACGAATGGGCGCGTGTCGGGCCGATTTTACAAGCTTTTCTTTTGCCGTATCCACAGTGTTAATCAAATCCTGCAATGAACCAATCACAAAACGATGAACCTTACAAAGAACCAATTATATAATGACATTTATGTCACGTGAGTTGGTTAATTACCCGAACTGTATTCAGTTGTTTCTTTGCTTCATCTTTATCCATACCTACAGCCATCTGATTGACAAATACTTCGTCTGCTTTCGTAATACTTTCTTCTAAAGGCACAATGGCGTCTTTATAGTCTTGCAAACCTAGAAGATGTTCAGAACAAGCGTACGGTTATATAAAATGTCCACTTACACAACACCTATAAATTCTGTTCGAAAACGAATGAAACAAAAACAAAGTGATTGCAAAAACTCCACTCCAATCTTGCGTAATATATAGCAGCACAACAAACCTTGTTTATAACCGTATAACTTGTTCAATATATTTTGAAGATCTTCATTCAGATCCTCCCATCGTGACTTCGTTAAATGAACATCCTTGCTGATCTCAGGAATTGCGGACGCAACTTTCAGTTCTTCACAAGCTTCCACGAGGGTTTCGGCCTTTTTAGTACACAATTTGTAATCTGGTTTATGTTTTCGTGCATCATCATGGAGCTCCTAAGCAAACAAGATGTTTGTCAATAAATCTGATACACGTTTTGCAAATGCCAAAGAATGTTGAAGAAGATATTTCCAAAAGAAATACGTAGCAAAAACTTTACCTTAACTTTCTCAAGATATTTCGGTAAGCTGATCTGATCCACGTTATCAATGGGGATCTCCTTAATAGCAAATTCTGTATCAGTTAACCAGCGATAAAAATCATGTTTTGTGTTTTCATATTCCGCACTCAATGGTTCGATCCTGTTCAATTGTCGCAGACGATTTTCCGCATTTCTTGCCAGTACATCCCAGCGATGTACAACGTCATTAACATTATCCTCTAGAGCGTCACGTTTAGGACTTCCTTCTGTCGTACAAACAACATCAAGAACCATTTCTACGATATCATCATACAAAGGTTTTTGTTGTCAATCTCTTCATTAAAGATCTATAGGTAAAAAGGTATTTTAACAGCAAATATCCCAAACGCAGATAAAGGAAACAAATTATTACTTGCCTTTTGTTCACTAACAAGCAAAGATAGATCTTCTTGGTTACACGTCAGCGGTTTTTGCTTGGAAACAAACTTCTCCTTATCTTCCAACCATGCACAGAGATCCTCCAACAGATCTTCATAATCGTCAGCCTCTTGGATGACGGTCAATTTCTTTCGTGGTTGACCGCTGCTTTGTCGGTTCAGATCGTTATACATGTCAGAGATGTCATTCAGTTTTTTCTTCAAATCAAGAACGTAGCGTGGATTGTCTCTGTTAATGTTGAGTAACCAGACACCAGTAGACAGGAGTGACTCCATTTGAGGATCCATCTCAGTTAAAGCAGACTGGGCAGCCTAGGTATGAACATGAAACAATGATATAAAACACAAAAAGCCATTTTCATTCATAAAGCCACAACAGCATCATTTTCATTTATAACGGGAAGAAAAAAGTACCGGAAAAAAATTGGGTAATTATATCATGCTTAAATATCATGATCTTTTTTCATTGCATTCAAAATCCACCTTTTGCCACAAACTTTCAAACAAACAAAAAACAACAAGAGAGTTAAGGCTCAGTATGCATGAACTAGCTTGTCATTGAATAAATAAAACATATTTTCCAGTTCAAGTCATGTCTGTAAAACTCAAAAAAGTTTCTTTTACCTTAAGTTGTTCTTTGTAGTGTTTTACAACCCTTTGATCATTCGACCCATGTCTTGTGTTTTTCACAATCTTCGCAATCCTGATGAGTTGTCTTTCCAAGGCTTGCAGCAAGTCATAGAATCGTACGATATACTCTACTTCCTCGCGTGTTGTGATCAACATCTCGCGTGATGCAAGCAACAGACTTTCGTAACGTTTCATAAGAAACGTCGTTGTTTCTATGATTTGTTGCGTTGCGTCAGAATAGTTAATCAAGGTGTAAATAAGCTCCTGGCTTGAACTGTTCATTGTTGCGACGTCTTGTCGTTTTTCCTCAAGTTGCTTCACTACAATCTCCATTTGATGAATTTCTAGTCGACCTTTTTCAACATCTGCCGCTAATGGACGATGATCGACGAAGAATTTCTCAGCCTAAAAAATAAAATATTACATATACAAATACATATCATAAGCCAAAGAAGAATCAAACATAGTTAAAGTATTTTCTCACATGATCAGTCACTTGACGAACAGGCTCTACAGCGTTATGATATTTCTTGGCCAGCGGTATGATTACACTTAACTCACGAACATTGGCACGAACTTTCAATTTCAATTCACGCCATAATCTGACCACGTCAGTGTACTTCTTTTCCAAGGCACTGCGATAGGGCCCAGGCTTCTCGCTACTTAACACATTGCGACACCACTTGACTACGTCATTATACAAAGGCTCGTGATTGGACAATTCATTGCGCATGTTCTAAAACCGAAAGGGATATTTTAAATTTAAACTAGGAATCAAAGGAAAGTGCAAAGTTTCAAAAAAAACATTGTCTTTTGACTCGTAATCTGAATCAATCATAAAATGTTTTATATATTTATTTTATTTCTCCATTCATGTATCATGAGGTGATTCATGTATCATGAGGTGATTCATGTATCATGAGGTGATTCATGTATCATGAGGTGATTCATGTATCATGAGGTGATTCATGTATCATGAGGTGATTCATGTATCATGAGGTGATTCATGTATCATGAAGTGATTCATGTATCATGAGGTGATTCATGTATCATGAGGTGATTCATGTATCATGAGGTGATTCATGTATCACGAGGTGATTCATGTATCATGAGGTGATTCATGTATCACGAGGTGATTCATGTATCATGAGGTGATTCATGTATCATGAGGTGATTCATGTATCATGAGGTGATTCATGTATCATGAGGTGATTCATGTATCATGAGGTGATTCATGTATCAAGAGGTGATTCATGTATCATGAGGTGATTCATGTATCAAGAGGTGATTCATGTATCATGAGGTGATTCATGTATCAAGAGGTGATTCATGTATCAAGAGGTGATTCATGTATCATGAGGTGATTCATGTATCATGAGGTGATTCATGTATCATGAGGTGATTCATGTATCATGAGGTGATTCATGTATCATGAGGTGATTCATGTATCATGAGGTGATTCATGTATCACGAGGTGATTCATGTATCATGAGGTGATTCATGTATCATGAGGTGATTCATGTATCATGAGGTGATTCATGTATCATGAGGTGATTCATGTATCATGAGGTGATTCATGTATCAAGAGGTGATTCATGTATCAAGAGGTGATTCATGTATCAAGAGGTGAACATCCATTGATTTCAGGGTAAATAAAATCACTAGCTAATAATCTACATAACCAGTTGTTGTTTTGCAAGCATTTAGGAAAAATTCAGCAATTTGTCATCCCTTGAATTTTTTCCTCAAAAAAGAAAAACACCTCGAGACTTCCTAATGCAAAAATAATTTTAAAAAAAAGTGTTTCGCAACAAGCCTCCAAACAAAGATTACCTCGGAGAAATCGCGCAGTTTCAATAAAACATTCATATCCTCAGACAATGGTGGCAAAGATTTCATCGTCTTTTCGTTGATACAAAGCCATTGCAAAAGATCATCGAGTGTTTTTTCTGACTTTTGATACAGCGTCAGTTTTTCGTGTAATTTATCTTTTCGATCATTCACTTTACCATCAAGTTCGTTCAATGTTTTCTTCTTGTTCGAAACATTCGATTCAATGTCCGAAGTGATATTCTTGTCTCTAATTATTAAATAAAAAAAATTGAAGTGAATTTTATAACGAAACGTATTATGCTAACAGTTAAAGTATAAAAGAAATATGTCCATTACTCATTGTTAGCTTTCTCAATAATCCATTTTCCTGAATCTTCAATAGCATGAAGAGATGGTCGAACAACATCCTGTATAGTATCTTGTACTGACTCCAGTTGAGATAATTCATCTTTTATCGCACTGACATCCTCTACAATAGGTTCCTCGGCATCCTTTACTGTACTTGGTTCGCTTAAGCTATCCATGAGTTTCCCGTTGTTGCTCGTGTAGCTGATAGCCTTATCTAAATGTCTCTTCTTATTTTCTTCAATGCCGTCAATTTTATGAAGAAGATCAAACACTTTGATCTTTACTGCAGTCAGTTGTTCGGTGATTGACGCCATATCTGCGGTAGACTGGGGATTATGCGGTGAATAGTTGTGTTCCTCTACCAGTTTCCATGCACTATCCTCAAACGACCCCTTATGTTCTATAATATCTTTCTTCAATCCCTGCAAAGATGAAACATTTAAAAAATAAGCAAGCAAATTGTATAATTAATAAAAATGTCGAATATTACCTTTATTCTGTCTATCTGCTCTGTAACTTTCTCGGGTTCAGCTCCAATCACATGAAGTGAGTCCAGTGTCGTATCAGTTGTACTCATGACTCGAGCAAGAGTTTGCAATGTTTGTTTGTATTTAATGGCCAACGGGTTAACTCTTTCAATCTTTTTTCGACGATCTTGTAGCAGCGTGTAAAGCTGACACCAAACTGTCTTTATGTCACTCAACTCGTCCTCGATTTCTTTTGCATCGTGACCGCTGGCGTCTTTCACTGCCTGTTCACCTACGTCGAAGATCTTATCGAAAATTCGTTTGTATTCCTTAACATCCTGTTCTAGATTCTACGGAAAACAAAATGGCGCATGATTTTTAAGTAGGCCATGAATGTGGATAAAATGCGCATGTTTATGAAAGATACCTGTAAATTTCTGGCTTGTTCCGTTAATGTATCAATTTCACCCGATACAGGTTTTAATTTATCCATCTTCTCACCCATGTCCATCAACCACTTCAGGACTTCTTCGTAAAGCACATTCAGTTTGCCCATTTCAAGTATTTTCTGACCCAAACGCGAATTTCCATGAATGACACGAAGGTATAATTCCCGAATGAGAATGACAGAATACGATTCAACAGCAGACGTTATGACTACATGACGTTTAGGCAGGTCAAACGATGATGCAAGTAACAAGATATCAGGACGCTCTAAGGTTAACTCAACAAATGCTTTCTCCATTTCGGCGTCCAATGGTTCATCTTTGTTTTTCGATGCTTTTATGAGCTCAATAACATTGTAGTCCTATAGACCAAGTTATAATTAATACATTTGATAAAATTACATTTAGTAAATTCTCAAATAGATAGTAAAACTACAAACAAGATGCAATCATTCTTCGTAATGTTAACTATACAAATTTAATAAACTCAATGGTTCTACCTTTCCTGAGAATCTTTTCTCAGACGGTGAATCACCTTCATCAGAGTCAACCGAGACAACAGGAACATGATCGTCAAAAACTTTATTAAGATCTCTTAGTTCATCAACAGAGAATTTATCGACAATCTCCAGTTCTTTGCCTGACTCAGGCTCATCATTCAGTACCACTTGATCAACAGGCTCAGGGTTATCGCCAGGGAAATCGTCAGTATGAATAACTTTCATTTGTACCAAATCATCCTTTGAGAATGGGTAATCATCTGCAATTGGTCTTCCTTCCTCAGACGGCAGACTCTCCAATGGTATGCTCTCTACTGAAGGTTGTTCTGTAGGTGTGATGAACTCTGTTATTACAGGTATGAAATCCTCTGGTTTTTTGGGTTCCAGTGGTTTACCATTCACAGTAATGCTCTCTGGGTTAACAGGTTTGCCATCAATGATGTAAAATACTTCTTCTTTGGGTTCTTTACTTTCAGTTCTTTCACCATTTCTGATTACAATTCTTGTCACAACTGTCTTTACAACAAAGACTTTCACAACCCTTCCTTCATCATCAGTGAACTCTTCTACAGGTGTTTCTTGATCAAATGACAGATTCTCCAATGGTATGCTCTCTACTGAAGGTTGTTCTGTTGGTGTGATTAACTCTGTTATTGCAGGTATGAGATCTTCTGGTTTTTTGGGTTCCAGTGGTTTACCATCCACAGTAATACTCTCTGGGTTAACAGGTTTGCCATCAATGATGTAAAATACTTCTTCTTTGGGTTCTTTACTCTCAGTTTTTTCACCATTTTTGATGACAATTCTTGTCACAATTGTCTTTACAACAAAGACTTTCACAACCCTTCCTTCATCATCAGTAAACTCTTCTACAGGTGTTTCTTGATCAAATGACAAACTCTCCAATGGTATGCTCTCTACTGAAGGTTGTTCTGTTGGTGTGATGAACTCTGTTATTGGAGGAATGAAATCCTCTGGTTTTTTGGGTTCCAGTGGTTTACCATCCACAGTAATGCTCTCTGGGTTAACAGGTTTGCCATCAATGATGTAAAATACTTCTTCTTTGGGTTCTTTACTTTCAGTTCTTTCACCATTTCTGATTACAATTCTTGTCACAACTGTCTTTACAACAAAGACTTTCACAACCCTTCCTTCATCATCAGTGAACTCTTCTACAGGTGTTTCTTGATCAAATGACAAATTCTGCAATGGTAAGAAATCCTCTGGTTTTTTGGGTTCCAGTGGTTTACCATCCACAGTAATGCTCTCTGGGTTAACAGGTTTGCCATCAATGATGTAAAATACTTCTTCTTTGGGTTCTTTACTTTCAGTTCTTTCACCATTTTTGATGACAATTCTTGTCACAACTGTCTTTACAACAAAGACTTTCACAACCCTTCCTTCATCATCAGTGAACTCTTCTACAGGTGTTTCTTGATCAAATGACAAATTCTGCAATGGTAAGAAATCCTCTGGTTTTTTGGGTTCCAGTGGTTTACCATCCACAGTAATGCTCTCTGGGTTAACAGGTTTGCCATCAATGATGTAAAATACTTCTTCTTTAGGTTCTTTACTCTCAGTTCTTTCACCATTTTTGATGACAATTCTGGTCACAATTGTCTTTACAACAAAGACTTTCACAACCCTTCCTTCATCATCAGTAAGCTCTTCTACAGGTGTTTCTTGATCAAACGTCAGATTCTCCAATGGTATGCTCTCCACTGGAGGTTGTTCCGTAGGTGTGATGAACTCTGTTATTGCAGGTAAGAAATCTTCTGTTTTTTGGGGTTCCAGTGGTTTACCATTCACAGTAATGCTCTCTGGGTTAACAGATTTGCCATCAATGATGTAGAATATTTCTTCTTTGGGTTCTTTACTAACTGTTTTTTCACCATTTCTGATCACAGTTCTTGTCACAATTGTCTTTACAATAAAGACTTTCACAAGCCGTCCTTGGTCATCAGTGAACTCTTCCACTGATGTTCTTTGATCAAATGACTGACTCTCCAAAGGTATGCTTTCTATTGGAACTTGTTCTGTAGGAGTGATTAACTCTGTTATTTTAGGGAGGAAATCTTCGGGTTTTTTGGGTTCAAGTGGTTTACCATTCACGGTAATGCTCTCTGGGTTAACAGGTTTGCCATCAATGACGTAAAATACTTCTTCTTTGGGTTCTTTACTTTCACTTCTTTCACCATTTCTGATGACAATTCTTGTCACAATTGTCTTTACAACAAAGACTTTCACAACCCTTCCTTCATCATCAGTGAACTCTTCTACAGGTGTTTCTTGATCAAATGACAGACTCTCCAATGGTATGCTCTCTACTGATGGTTGTTCTGTTGGTGTGATTAACTCTGTTATTGCAGGTATGAGATCTTCTGGTTTTTTGGGTTCCAGTGGTTTACCATTCATGGTAATGCTCTCTGGGTTAACAGGTTTGCCATCAATGATGTAAAATACTTCTTCTTTGGGTTCTTTACTTTCAGTTCTTTCACCATTTTGATGACAATTCTTGTCACAACTGTCTTTACAACAAAGACTTTCACAACCCTTCCTTCATCATCAGTGAACTCTTCTACAGGTGTTTCTTGATCAAATGACAGATTCTCCAATGGTATGCTCTCTACTGAAGGTTGTTCTGTTGGTGTGATTAACTCTGTTATTGCAGGTATGAGATCCTCTGGTTTTTTGGGTTCCAGTGGTTTACCATCCACAGTAATGCTCTCTGGGTTAACAGGTTTGCCATCAATGATGTAAAATACTTCTTCTTTGGGTTCTTTACTTTCAGTTCTTTCACCATTTTTGATGACAATTCTTGTCACAACTGTCTTTACAACAAAGACTTTCACAACCCTTCCTTCATCATCAGTGAACTCTTCTACAGGTGTTTCTTGATCAAATGACAGACTCTCCAATGGTATGCTCTCTACTGATGGTTGTTCTGTTGGTGTGATTAACTCTGTTATTGCAGGTATGAGATCTTCTGGTTTTTTGGGTTCCAGTGGTTTACCATTCATGGTAATGCTCTCTGGGTTAACAGGTTTGCCATCAATGATGTAAAATACTTCTTCTTTGGGTTCTTTACTTTCAGTTCTTTCACCATTTTTGATGACAATTCTTGTCACAACTGTCTTTACAACAAAGACTTTCACAACCCTTCCTTCATCATCAGTGAACTCTTCTACAGGTGTTTCTTGATCAAATGACAGATTCTCCAATGGTATGCTCTCTACTGAAGGTTGTTCTGTTGGTGTGATTAACTCTGTTATTGCAGGTATGAGATCCTCTGGTTTTTTGGGTTCCAGTGGTTTACCATCCACAGTAATGCTCTCTGGGTTAACAGGTTTGCCATCAATGATGTAAAATACTTCTTCTTTGGGTTCTTTACTTTCAGTTCTTTCACCATTTTTGATGACAATTCTTGTCACAACTGTCTTTACAACAAAGACTTTCACAACCCTTCCTTCATCATCAGTGAACTCTTCTACAGGTGTTTCTTGATCAAATGACAGACTCTCCAATGGTACGCTCTCTACTGAAGGTTGTGCTGTTGGTGTGATTAACTCTGTTATTGCAGGTATGACATCTTCTGGTTTTTTGGGTTCCAGTGGTTTACCATCCACAGTAATACTCTCTGGGTTAACAGGTTTGCCATCAATGATGTAAAATACTTCTTCTTTGGGTTCTTTACTTTCAGTTCTTTCACCATTTTTGATGACAATTCTTGTCACAACTGTCTTTACAACAAAGACTTTCACAACCCTTCCTTCATCATCAGTGAACTCTTCTACAGGTGTTTCTTGATCAAATGACAAACTCTCCAATGGTATGCTCTCTACTGAAGGTTGTTCTGTTGGTGTGATGAACTCTGTTATTACAGGTATGAAATCCTCTGGTTTTTTGGGTTCCAGTGGTTTACCATCCACAGTAATGCTCTCTGGGTTAACAGGTTTGCCATCAATGATGTAAAATACTTCTTCTTTGGGTTCTTTACTTTCAGTTCTTTCACCATTTTTGATGACAATTCTTGTCACAACTGTCTTTACAACAAAGACTTTCACAACCCTTCCTTCATCATCAGTGAACTCTTCTACAGGTGTTTCTTGATCAAATGACAGATTCTCCAATGGTATGCTCTCTACTGAAGGTTGTTCTGTTGGTGTGATTAAGTCTGTTATTGCAGGTATGAGATCTTTTGGTTTTTTGGGTTCCAGTGGTTTACCATCCACAGTAATGCTCTCTGGGTTAACAGGTTTGCCATCAATGATATAAAATACTTCTTCTTTAGGTTCTTTACTCTCAGTTCTTTCACCATTTTTGATGACAATTCTTGTCACAACTGTCTTTACAACAAAGACTTTCACAACCCTTCCTTCATCATCAGTGAACTCTTCTACAGGTGTTTCTTGATCAAATGACAAATTCTGCAATGGTAAGAAATCCTCTGGTTTTTTGGGTTCCAGTGGTTTACCATTCATGGTAATGCTCTCTGAGTTAACAGGTTTGCCATCAATGATGTAAAATACTTCTTCTTTGGGTTCTTTACTTTCAGTTCTTTCACCATTTTTGATGACAATTCTTGTCACAACTGTCTTTACAACAAAGACTTTCACAACCCTTCCTTCATCATCAGTGAACTCTTCTACAGGTGTTTCTTGATCAAATGACAGATTCTCCAATGGTATGCTCTCTACTGAAGGTTGTTCTGTTGGTGTGATTAACTCTGTTATTGCAGGTATGAGATCTTCTGGTTTTTTGGGTTCCAGTGGTTTACCATTCATGGTAATGCTCTCTGGGTTAACAGGTTTGCCATCAATGATGTAAAATACTTCTTCTTTGGGTTCTTTACTTTCAGTTCTTTCACCATTTTTGATGACAATTCTTGTCACAACTGTCTTTACAACAAAGACTTTCACAACCCTTCCTTCATCATCAGTGAACTCTTCTACAGGTGTTTCTTGATCAAATGACAGACTCTCCAATGGTACGCTCTCTACTGAAGGTTGTGCTGTTGGTGTGATTAACTCTGTTATTGCAGGTATGAGATCTTCTGGTTTTTTGGGTTCCAGTGGTTTACCATCCACAGTAATGCTCTCTGGGTTAACAGGTTTGCCATCAATGATGTAAAATACTTCTTCTTTGGGTTCTTTACTTTCAGTTCTTTCACCATTTTGATGACAATTCTTGTCACAACTGTCTTTACAACAAAGACTTTCACAACCCTTCCTTCATCATCAGTGAACTCTTCTACAGGTGTTTCTTGATCAAATGACAAACTCTCCAATGGTATGCTCTCTACTGAAGGTTGTTCTGTTGGTGTGATGAACTCTGTTATTACAGGTATGAAATCTTCTGGTTTTTTGGGTTCCAGTGGTTTACCATCCACAGTAATGCTCTCTGGGTTAACAGGTTTGCCATCAATGATGTAAAATACTTCTTCTTTGGGTTCTTTACTTTCAGTTCTTTCACCATTTTTGATGACAATTCTTGTCACAACTGTCTTTACAACAAAGACTTTCACAACCCTTCCTTCATCATCAGTGAACTCTTCTACAGGTGTTTCTTGATCAAATGACAAACTCTCCAATGGTATGCTCTCTACTGAAGGTTGTTCTGTTGGTGTGATGAACTCTGTTATTACAGGTATGAAATCCTCTGGTTTTTTGGGTTCCAGTGGTTTACCATCCACAGTAATGCTCTCTGGGTTAACAGGTTTGCCATCAATGATGTAAAATACTTCTTCTTTAGGTTCTTTACTCTCAGTTCTTTCACCATTTTGATGACAATTCTTGTCACAACTGTCTTTACAACAAAGACTTTCACAACCCTTCCTTCATCATCAGTGAACTCTTCTACAGGTGTTTCTTGATCAAATGACAGATTCTCCAATGGTATGCTCTCTACTGAAGGTTGTTCTGTTGGTGTGATTAAGTCTGTTATTGCAGGTATGAGATCTTTTGGTTTTTTGGGTTCCAGTGGTTTACCATCCACAGTAATGCTCTCTGGGTTAACAGGTTTGCCATCAATGATATAAAATACTTCTTCTTTAGGTTCTTTACTCTCAGTTCTTTCACCATTTTTGATGACAATTCTGGTCACAATTGTCTTTACAACAAAGACTTTCACAACCCTTCCTTCATCATCAGTGAACTCTTCCAATGGTATTCCTTGTTCAAATGATACATTGTCATCAAACGGCAGACTCTCGAATGGTACAGACTTTTCAACAACGGCTGGTAGCAATTCCTCTGGTGACTTTGCCGTAACTGGCTTGCCCTTGTACACGATGCTCTCCGGTTTGACTGATTTACCATCAATAAGATAAACAACGTCTTCTTTCGGTTCACGTGTTTCAATTTTCTTTCCGTCTTTGACGACAGTTCTTATAACAATGGTACGTACGATGACTATCCTTACAACTCTTCCTTCATCATCAGTAAACTCTTCAACTGGAATACCGTCATTATATGGCACAATTTCAACAGGTGTCATCTCGGACACCTGGGGCAAAAGATCTTCAGGTTGCTTTAATTCAAGAGGTTTACCGTTTAGTTTAATTGTTTCTGGCAGCACCTGCCTGTTGTTTACCAAATATATTACATATTCCTTTGGTTCTTTAGATACAATTGTCTTTCCATGAACTGTGATAGTTTTTCTTAATACTTTCCTGACAATACACACTCGAACGGTTCTACCAAAATCGTCGGTGAATTCTTCTACAGGTATTCGTTCTTCGGAAGGTTCCTCTTCCTCCAAATCTTCCAAAGGAATTTCTGCAACATATAACAATTTCATGATGTAATTGAAATGAAAATTTAAGTCAATAAAAAATAAAGTTTAATCACAAGAAACTACATTACTCAACTTATTAAGGTACTATACCTGATAGCGTTGGTTCAATTTTTTCAGTAAATGCGACAGGGATTTCGTCAACTGGCTTTTTCTCAATTTCACGTTCTCCTTTAATCGTCACAGTTTTGGTGACGTACGACTTTTGTTCAATTCGTTTTACTCGTCTTCCGTTTTCATCGACAAATTCCTTAACTTCTTCACCTTCATTCTACATTTTTAAACGCGTCATACATGTTAATTGAGATAAACACAAACTTTAAAATTGACAAGAATGCCTTGTTTAAGTTATTCCGTTAGTTTACACTTACAACGGGTTGACGTGGTAACATGGTCGGCATTCCTATTTCAATTGGTTCTGAGACATTGGTCACAACATCATCATGTTTAACTTGTTTTGTCACAATGGTTTTACGTGTAATCTTAGTCACCGGATATCCTTTATCGTCCTTGATATTCTCTACTTTCACAGGTAATCCTTCAGTGTCTCTCGGGAACACAAGATGATCCTGAGGAAGGACAAACGTTTCGCGAGGTTCGCCGATGTTCTTACCATCAACAATAGTTTTTGTTGTGATTTTTTTGGTGGTAATTTGACGAACAGGATAATCATTTTCGTCAACATAATCGTCCATCTACGAAATGAATACAAATATTATACATAAAACGATCATTTAAGACAATATATAAATGATTCAGCTAAGTATTGACTTATTTATGAACCATTCTTCATTACCTTGTGTGGCTCTTTTTCACTGAATGTTGCTGGTGGGGTCTCTTTCTGAACAGTTCTTACGTTGAACATCAGCGGATTTCTTTTCTCTGACATGCGCGATTTACTAGGTGTCAAATTTGACGCATCATCGTCATCACCAAGGAAGAAATCGTCATCAAATTCGGGCATGCTGTAAGAACGATCTACCGCTGATGATTCAACAGTTTCATCGTTTAAAGGAACATGAGACGATATATATTTATCAGCTGCTTTACGGTCATCATCACGTGAAACAAGAGTGACTTTAAAAGGTTTCGAGGCAAGAGTTTTGATCTCCTTATCTGCAGGTATCACGGTAATAGGCTCATCAAACGTCAAAGAAATTGGCTGGATTTCTTCAACGGTTGGATTTTTCGTTCCATCAACTGACGTATCTTGAGTTTGTGGCGTTAATATTGGAATGTTAAACTCGATCGGTATAAAGTCCATCGCTTCTGGAGGCTGAGAACAGTTTGGAAATCGGTTAGACAACTTAACAAAATTTCTATGCTACGGAAGATCAATCACAAACGATGTACATGTGATTTTGTAGGTAAATTTAACATTTAAGAAGGAAATATTAGAATGACATTTTAAGGAGTTGGGAAGGTGTCCAGGTAAACCTACATATATGTTCCTATCTTTCCCTCATACCCAAGTTTGTACCCATATGTTCCTACCTTTTCCTCAAAAGAAATATGATCAGTGGAATGCACAACTGTTCGTTTGATAACACGAGTAATCTTGACTCCATCTTTATTAACAAATTCCTCTTTTGTCTCAACTGGTTTCTTTTCTTCAAGAGAACCAGATTCGTCGACATTTCCTGGAAATAGTCTCGAGAATTCTTTGGAAGATGTCGTTGTTTTTGTGACACGTTTTACTCGTCGACCATTTTCGTCCGTGTATTCTTCAACACTCTCAGAAGTTTCCATGGGTTCTGTTTCCAAAATATTGTCGAATTCCAGTTCAGGTAACGCTTCTACACCGACTGCATTTTGCAAGAACTCTGGTTCCTAGAAGCAAAATAATGATTTAAAATGCTAAAAATAAACAATAGAATTTAAGCAACAAACACAATTTTACATACATTAGGTAGGTGTTTGCCTTCCTTCATGTAACTTTTTGTTAATTCTAGCTTTTCTTGAAACTCTTTCCAAGCTTTATTCAACTTTGTCATCATAGTCTCGACAGCTTGAGGTTTTTGCTCGATGCTCTTGAAGTAACTGATGACGTTTTCTCCATGCTGAAGCATCAACTGCATCGACACTTTCATTTGATTGTTTTCATTTACCATTTGCTGGTGAGAAAAATGAATAAGTTTTATCGACTTTACATTCACAAAATAGACACAGAAAATAAAACATGAAAGATTATAATTAAGGATAAAAGGTTATCACTAAAGATTAAAGATTATAATGAAAGATTAAAGATTATAATTAAAGATTAAAGATTACAGATTAAAGATTATGTGCTAGGGTTATGTTGACATAATTACCTCAATATTCATCTCATTTATCATAGCGGAGCCTTCACCGCGTAAAATCTGAGACAAAATCATCCAAGATTCCTGAATCCACGTACTGATTTTCCGCACTTCATAACGGAAATCAGAGATATGACGTTGGGCAGCGAGATGCAATCTATCACGACGATCACGAATGCGCTCCAAAACTGATTCCTCCCTTGCATGAAGTAAAGATGTCTCTTCAAAGACATCTTTACATCCTGGAGCGTCCTCTCGTTCATGGACTAATAACTCACCAAAACTATAAACATCTTTAACAGGTGTTTGTGTCTCAACCTTTGCTAACAATGCCTGAAAACATAGAAACGACTTAAAATCAAGCAATGAAATGTTCGCTCAACAATGACGATTAATTTTATTTTGAAACACAGTAGCTTTCTCAGCAAATGTTGATTGCCAAAAGTGACGTGTTTACTATTTCCAATCTAGATCCACAGAAATATATTGAAAAACTTTCTTTATCACACTGACCTCTGTAACAACTAGTTGTTTCTGGATGGAAGGGAGATCATCAGCAATCGGTGGCTGGTGAGCCAATGTATTCTCCAATTCATCCAAAAATTTCGTCGCTTCATCCAAACTTGTGAAGTATTTATCGGCATTGTTCAGAGTGGTTTCAAGGTCAACTCCTCTTCTCTCAATATCACGCCATATGTTGTCATAACGATCATTTAAATCTTGAATCTCGTGAGCCATTGGTGGTTCATGCTTTCGACTTTTCTCATCCCCAGGCTTCGCGGTAAACGTCACGATCACTTTGACCATTCCCAACAGAATATCAATATTTGCCTTGTATTTTATTGCCTCGTCTTGGATTATCTGATCATCAAAAAAGACAGAGAAATGCATGTTGGTAATTAGTGAAAATCGTGGTAAGAGATTTGCCAGGCACAAAGTGAATCTTCAACGTGAATATGATGAACCATATTAAGACTTGAAATAGAGCCATTACACAAGAGAAAAAAATGTACTAAAAAGTTGTCTGAATACTATCTAAATACTGTACATTTGAAGCCTCGTGTAAATATTTACCATTATATCTATCTAATAATGTATTATACAGGAGCGATACTCCCATGTTCAAACCATTTCTTTTACTACAATGAATAACGTGCTATACATACTTGTTGCTCTGCCATCTGATCTAATAATGTATTATACAGGAGTGATACTCCAATGCTCAAACCATTTCTTTTACTACAATGAATAACGTGCTATACATACTTGTTGCTCTGTCATCTGATCTAATAATGTATTATACAGGAGCGATACTCCCATATTCAAACCATTTCTTTTACTACAACGAATAACGTGCTATACATACTTGTTGCTCTGTCATCTGATCTAATAATGTATTATACAGGAGCGATACTCCCATGCTCAAACCATTTCTTTTACTACAATGAATAACGTGCTATACATACTTGTTGCTCTGTCATCTGATCCTTAATTGATTTCGGTTCTATACCGCAATGTGGTAAATTTTGAAGCCTCCCCTCAATGGCTTCAAACCAAGAGAGAATCCTCTTTTTTTCTGTATGATATTTCAACATCTGTTCTCGGAGATCATTATACTTGTAAGTGATATTCATGAGCAGTACAGACAAATTTTGCCAATCACGGTTGACAATCTCTAGTTTATTCACTACAGAGGAGTCTTTGCGCCGTGGATCTTTATCGAGAGTGATTAATTCGTGGGCAATTTGATTAATGCTTTGAATTGTCGGCAGTCGAGAATCAACTTCTCTTTGTAGTTTCTATAACATACAGATGATATGATGAAACGGAAAGAAGAAATAATCAAGAGATTAAGAGTAAAAAAACATGATTATCACGTAAAAAAGTTACGAATGAGAGAAACTCGATGAATACACGACACTAAATGGTTTATGAAATGCCAGGGAAAATACTGCAGTTTGAGAACAATACATCGATATAGTAAGTATTATAATCATGTTTGTCCGAGTAAAAAATACAAAATTCGATGTTGAATTTATAAATTAAATCACAAAATAATACACACCGAGACGTTATCTTCAAATACAAGAAGATCATGCGTCACTAACTCGCCCCTTTCCAGTTTCTTCACTTGACCACGTATCCAAACAACAATTGGTTCGAGAATTTCTACGAATGACGTCGTAATTTCAGAGAATAATGACGTAGATAACGTGACCACTTCTCGCCACGTGTTATTCAAGTGATCAAGTTTGATGTCCTTTCCTTTAACCTTTTTCTTACGATGAAGTTCGTTGATGGATTCTACGTTCGGACGACAGCGATCTATGTCGTTCTGAATGATCTAAATAAGTGAGAGTGCTATTTTACATACACGCAAGTAGGCTCTAGGTACGATTTTCAGCACACAAAACAGGCTATGTTGCAAATAAACTTAAAAGAATTATAAAAACAAAAGTCCATAAAACCCCATTGCTAGCAGTTTCCCAATGCTAAGTTTGTGAAATGGAAAGTTTTTCAAAAATCATGTTTTGAATGCTGTCTTAAAGAAAACAAGATTTGGCAAACATTTATTAAACAATCCTCTCCACGAACCAGGCTCGTGAAACAAAAATTCACCTTAAATTGTTGAACTTTTTCCTTGAACATTTCAATATCATCTTGGAATGGTTTTAAGCTTTCAAGTTGTTGCATAACATCAGTTAAACACTCAAGAAGTTTCTTTGAGTCTTCCTTGACAGTTTTACTTGTAATCACGGTGGTCTGAAGCTCAGTTTTAAATGATGTTAACGTTGAAGTCAATTTATCATAGCGTTCAGTTACAGTTTTTCCAGAAGACACGGTCGACGCCTGAGCACCGGAATTTGGTTGGTTCTGTTCTGCAACTTTGATGGCAACCACTTCCGGGTGATGAGTTTGCAATTCACCTTCAAGAGCCTGGGAAGGAATGTAATTGGTAAATTGAGATTGGCTGCGTTATCTGCACTTGGCAACATTCCATTGGAAAGACCCAGACTCAAGCAAGTGAAGCAACAAACAAAAACGAATAAGACAATATGCTTTGGTACATCGAAGCTTAGTTGTTCACGTGCACATAATGTGCATACAAAATGTTTAGGTACATCAAAACTATGCTGTTCACGTGCACATAATGTGCATACAAAATGTTTAGGTACATCAAAACTATGCTGTTCACGTGCACATAATAAGTGCATATTATGGAAAGCACCTAATAACAGCTGCGTACTTGGGAATTTTTAAATTTAAACGAAAATCAAGCCTAAAATCTAATGAACAAAACGACACTGCGACGGAATTCAAACAACAGTCAACACTCCTGCATTTTATGTAAACATTCTTTGAAAACGAAAGTAAAAATATAATTAGTCAATCGTGTTTATCAACACCATGTGATGTCAAGGAACTAACGTCTTAAATTACAACCGCATGCAAAGGTTAAGCTTTTACCACATAAGCCTGACTGGCACCTAAAATGTGTCATCTCAAAATCTATTGTATTTTAACACAATAACATGGCTCCGCGAACTTGCCTGAATGTGAAATAAGATAGATTAGTAAAAACAGATACAAAAGTACACATCAACGCAAACGAAAAGTCAAAATTTTACTATGCAACAGGTCTTTCTGTATGTAAATCATAACGTTTGCACGCAAAGCAAAAGTCCTGCTGTTACGTTTGAAAACTCGACAAACCAGCTCACCATTGATAACAGAATTCTAGAAGAGCGTCAAGTATGCGCATACCAAACAACTAAACTTTCATTTGCAAAAGACTTTCTTTATCCATCGCCGCTCAAATGCCATACGTACACATTGTATAATTTGTATTGCGTTAACATGAATGGCAAAATCTGCAACATTACCTTAACATCTTTAAGGATGGTTTTATTTTCTTCCGTGTTGTTCCTTGAGCCTTTCTGCATCATGAGAGCAAGTCGGTGTTCAAACGACGAAAGCCATGGAAGAATTTGATTGGTTTTGATATGATAATCATGCAGTTGTAACCTAGACTGATTTAATATGGATCCTTTCTCGGACAACAGAATCAGTAATCTGTTGTAGCGTTCGTTGATATCGGAGAGTTTACTTTCTAGAGCCCAGGACTGCTCTTGCGCATCCTTAGCAACACCCTCTAAAAGCTCCGGTTTCTCAACAGCGTTGACGTAGTTCTCAAGTTCTACTTGGAATAGCTGTGGTTGACAATGTAAAATAATGATGCAATCAGAAATTACGTACGCTAGAAATTACTCTGTGTATTTGAACTTAATACTGATTTCAAATAGCGCGCAGATGTATTTCAACGTCTTTTTTATTTGAACTGTTCATTCCTCCTAAGCTTTCTTAGTAAACGAGAACTTCACAATATGCAAATATAAAACTATCTAGTTAAAGCACTTTAGCGTTTAAAGAAGGGGGTGTGAATATGATATAGCCACATATAGACAAAAACAAGGGATCATGCTGTGTGAACCTATCAGACAAATGAATATCAAGTTGTTTAAACTAGTATATCCCGTCCAGGGCACACGATTGCACAACAGAAGAAATTCTAGAAACTTCGAATGCCTATGATGAGCCATTGACTCATTATATACAAAGGAATAGGGCATCTAATGAGCAGACCTACACTGTTTACACTTGATCACATGAAGCCGCTCGTAAAGCATATGTTACAACAATGAAAAACGTTTAGATGTTGGAGCCATTGGTTGCAACAACGTAGTGCGATATGACCGGTTTTTATAGATCAGTTAAAAGTACAGCGTAAACAACGATAATTTCTGTGGAAAAACCTTAGCACATATGTTTATTTGTGTTAAATCTTTAGAAGTATGCTCTGCTCTTGTGGTATTTTGTCACGATTGCAATTCGAGCAACATGTTACAAATACTTGGCTACATCATGGATGATTTTTATTCGTTAGAATTATCTAGGTTCACCCGAACACCAATATTTTATACAAAGAACCTTAACTATGTCATCATAGAATTTTCTTCGACGCAATGTTGTTGAATAATGCTTCGACGCAATGTTGTTGAATAATGCAATGCTTGTTGATTGAATTATTTACCTACGTCATACGATACCAATTTCATTACTGTTAGTGGAAGAAAATAATGAACTATTGCTCAACTTTTCTGTGGTAACCAGCTGAGACCATAAAACTTAGTCCATAAGCTTTATATGGTCGATTGCTTATAAGACTAAAATTATCATAATTCTGAATAATTATTCGATGTATTTGATAAAACAAAGCGTCTCTACATGCACTCAGTAAGAGTTGTATTATCATTTATAAGAGATCAACAAGGAATACACAATAATTTTCTAGATAATTTATAAATGCGAAACTGTGATGATTATTGGAAATTCGATGAAATGAAACACGAATGCGTGTTTTGGAAAACATGAGACGCGTATTTTACAGAAATATAGGATAGATGCATTAAAGGAATTGCAGTCAAAATACATCGAAATCCTTCAGAAACATAACTGTTCGTAAAATTTCTACGCATACATAGGAAACTTCTCGAAATAATCAACTCGCTTCAAATAAAAGTTATCCTAAAACAAAATTTAGGTTTGAAGGGGATTCGTCGTTGTGATCAACAACATCAAAATTTTAATCCTTATTATGGTAATGCTCTCGCGTACAACATATCAGCTGTAAAATACATAAACTGTATCGATTTATACATAAATACATGAAGTATCGCACAAACCTTGGCTTCGTGTAGAAATATTTCGCCGTGATGGTTCAATTCTTTTAAATCGCTTTCGTGTCGCTTCACGTCCGAAGTGAATTTCTGATCGAACGGAAATGTAAATAATTTCAATTAGGGCATACTTGTGAAGCAAATATACAAATGGAACGCGTCGTACTTTAACGATAAAAAATAAAATCATTCTCGTACATACAAGGGTAAATAAGGAGTGCACAAAAAGAAATGATTGTGTAGAAAGTTTAAAAAGGGGATGAAAAAAATCACAAGAGAAAAAAATCTTTATAAAAGTCGATGCTGCATAGAATAAAACATCATCGTCTATACTTCATGATTATATTGTTGTAAACTGTCAAAACAGTAATCCGGGATTTAAAATTTGCATGTACGCATTCCTTATATTCCACTTTTATAATATCGAAGTGAAACTACTCAGTCCTCAAGCAAAAAACGTAAGATTTAAGTCGTCATTGAAATAATTTTCTAATCCCGTGTTCGACAAACAACCCCAAGAGAATTCAAAACTACAATTTAACAATGTCAATTTCCACACTCACGATGTAAAAATTAAACATGTTCCACAAACTACAACAGTCCGAAGACTGGGAAAGACGTAGTGGTAGTACCTTGTGCTGTGCCAACGCATGCTCGAGTGTATTCAAATCGGAGCCCTCGGTTATTATGGTATCCGCTTGCTTCTCAGCACGACCTAGCCATGTCTGTGGATAATGAAAAGTAATGTGTATATTAATGGCAAAAACAGATTAGAAACAATATATTTTTCATACATTTGACAAAGGTCTATGATTCTATGATGAAAACATAAAACACACTGGCGACAACTAAATCTTAGTAAAGAAGTTGTTAATTGCTGGTTGTAATGACTTTTTCTTGACATTTTACTGGCTGCATGCTTCATAAAGAGCAAGTGATCAGGTCAGTAGACATAGGAGCAGCAAAACACAGGTTCTACTTTTCTTTTTGATGTTAACAAAAAAATGAAACCAAACGTTTTACGAGTGATTTAATAGGGATGCGTGATAATAGCTACTTGATCAAGAACAGACCAAAGATGGCTTACGTCAGCATTATGAAGAGGCATGACTTCAATTTAAATTAGCAAAGAAAAATACAAATTTGTTTTTTTCATTCATGCATTCCGATGTTGTCTGGTGAATACAACACCAAATCAAACTAAAGCCCAAGTTTTATCCAGAAGCTTGACTATTTAATCCACTTAGAAAGAAAAAAAACGAAGTTTTAAAGCAGCTTGCATCTTTAAAGGAATTCATTAAACAAAAATATATAAAAGGAAAAGTCATGCAAAATGCAACATTTGAATGCATGACGAACACGAAGATAAACATCACCATATTTAAACACAAAACATATTCCTATTCAACTCTAACCTTTCAAAGAATGATTTAAGACAATTCCAAGCAAACAGTTGATGATTACATAAATTACAATTAAAAAACAACGAGACAGACATAGTCTCATTTTGTAGTAAGAAGAGTATGTTTGTCTACAGGTTTGTCTGTTTCCATTGCATTAATTTTACATAAATTATACACCAAACGTTATTGATATATTGTTGATATGAATTAACAAACAAAATATATCGTAAAATCTTTTGCCAAACAACCAACTTTCATTGATTTGACACTAGAGCGACATTAACATGCTGTAATGTTCGACGTATTAATATTAATAAAAGCGAAACTTCTTCAATTCGCAAAACTCCACCGATTAATTAATTATCCGTATAAACTAATAGTTCTTAAATACATCTATAAATTCTCAATACAACAATTGTGCAGATGGAAAGCTGTGACTTCTTTTTATCGAAAAAAGACAACATATACATTCATCTTAGTATATACGCTGACACAAACAACATGACAATAGTGAAAGGCACAAATAAACTTACAACAAAAGGATGAAGCACTTCTTCAAATCGAGACAGCTTCTCGTGGATAACAACAAGTCTTCGATATCGGCTATCTGATTCACGTTGTAACCTCATCCATCGTATTTCCAAACTCACCATCTTCGCTTCAAGATCGTTAGAAGCAAACACTGGCAGGCTATGTTTATTTTGTTGTAGGAAGCTTCTTCCTTCATGAAGAGTGCTCTCGATGCTTTCCTCGCTCGTTAGTACATCTTTGGAGAGTTTCTATAAAATGAAACAAGACTTTAACGTGCCACTATAGACACATCATTTGCATCGTTTTTTTATTCTTTCCGATGGAACCTGCTGTTACTTCTGTGCTACTCCAACAAACTATGCATAAATTATAGCTCATAGTTTCTTTAAAACCACGGGAACTATAAAGGTAACAACAAAGTTCTCGTTCATCTATGATACATCTTATAATATGAAGACAAACCTTTCAAAAGACACGTCAAAAAAACAATAATCTGGTGCCTAAATTACAGCGAGTTTGATGAATCTCAACCGGACAGTAAGATATGTATACTTTTCAAGGTTGAATGAATATCGTATTATGACATGATTATAAAGTATTCTTGATGTGGTGTGACATTCATGAGACTTGAAGCCAACACGTGACCACACATCTGCCTGGACATACAACTGAAAACGAAGCAAGCGATGAAAAATGCGCGGTCATTTCACGGATGTGATGTTGCTCGGCAAGTGTAAAGAAAAGTTTTCATAACACAGTGTGAGTCAAATTTTAAAGAAATTTTTTGCTAAAATGGTTACGTCATTCATAGCGACTGAAAATGAACATTTATGAAAAAGCATGCATGCTACGAAAAAGAAAATTTTGTATAAAAAACAAAGCTCATATCATGAGTTTACAACATGTGCTTTTTTATGGAATTTTCTTTCTGGTAAAAATTGATATTTAATAAGGCACTTCCACAACATTTGAGTGAATCTAAAAAGCACGATGTGTATTGGTTGAGTTGAGATTAATCCAAACCTTTGGATTAGATTAATTCGTACTTTTTAGACAGTACTTTCAAACGCCCCCACTCGATCAAGGCGATATTCTCAAATGCTGCAATATATCAACCAGGTGGTGAATATTGAATCAAACTTACCCTATATTGCTCCAGATGCTCGCTAAGATCAGTTTTTTCCAGCAACAGCGCACTTTGATGGGCTAAAGAGTCTTCTCGTGATTCAACCCAGTCTAACAACCCTGAACTTTAGACTGCAATCTCTTTCTCTCAACATCGATTTCTGCTCCATCAACGTCATCGTTTTTCATATCACGTGTCTCGTCCACGTAACGCTGAAGAGTTTTGAAACGACTCATTAAAGACTTTACTTCATTTTCAATATCTCTCCTAGCTGCCTCAGCATTTAGGAACACAGAGTCGTCCACAGGTATAGCCACACTCTTTGCATACCGTTTTAAACCATTTTCAAAATCCTATAATCCCACCAAAACAATTTTAACCCTTAAACTTCTATTTCTAGTGTTAAAGAATGGAGTTGAATGTAATTCATGGTTAGCAACTTTAACACTTCTATCTCTAGTGTTTAAGAATAGAGTTAAATGTAATTCATTTTAGGCGTGTATATCAGCTCACCATACTATCAAATATGTAACCATTTCCTTGGGAAACAACTGCTTCAATACTTTTGCCATGTTTTCGGATGTCGAACGAGAATTCCTGATTAAAAGATTTGCGAATAACAAATAAAAAGTAACTAAAGAGTTTTTAAAACATTTGCAAAACAATTATTTTACATTCAAGGTATTTAGTACTTCGCAAGCACTGACCTCCTCCGACGTTCGCCCCAGTTCATCAGACGACACCAGCGTTTCCTCCATTTGTTTCACCCATAATTCCTCAGTGGCGTACATGATCTGGTAAGATTCCAGTGTTTCAACTGCAGTCAGTAACTGCTTAGCCCTATTCTGAATCTCTGAACTCAACCTCTCCCATCTCATGATGACATCATTTGCTTCATCGTTCGATGACGTAGTAAGTTTCAAACTCGCTTGTTTTATTTGATATATCTTCTCGCGCCTCAACCGAATTTCTTTTTGAATTCCCTTGATAAGAAAACAGCAGGTACAAGTCACGTGACAAACACAGACGATGTGAACTTATGCTGTGAATACCTTAATCTGTTTGAGTTGTCCACGAAGAGATTGAGAGTTCTTCGTCAATCCCTGTTGATCACTAAGAATCTGTTCGACATGATTCAGCCATCTTTGAAAATCATTCACAAGCTCAAATAAAGTGTGGCACAAATCCATTCTGTTCATAAGAGATACACAAAGCCATATGATTAAACAATTTTGTACAATGGATGATAATAGTGAAAAATATTCTACTTTTAGATGGTTACCTTTTTTGATACTCTTCAAGATGATCACATATGGTGATCCATTTCTTTTTCAATCTTTCGTATTTTTCACGTAAAACAGGATCATCCCATTTTTTGTCACGTAATGACTCATACTCTGGTTCTTTATTGAACAGTCTCTCCGTTTGCAATTCCTAAATGCAATGTTAAAAGAAAAATGAAGAATGTTGAAAGTTAAAACAACTACTATAGACGACATGACATACTTTAATCTCTCGTAACTCCTCACTGACAGCTTCGCAACTCGATGGCAAAGTTAGTGATTTAGTTTGTAATAAATCTTGTGTTTTTTCCAACCACAGGAGTAACTCGTTCATTGTATGCTCAGAATCTTTCCGAGGTAAAGAAATAGAATTTTCACTAAAAGTACCAGTGATGTTTTCACTTTTTACGATTGATTCATCAACAAATTTAGGTTGGCTGGCTTTATTGTTGGATGAATCAATTTCAAAGTCGACATCTTCACAATCTTTCAGTTCTTTTAAAAGTCTTTCCAATTCCTCGCTGCCAGAGTCGTTCAAACTTTGAAATTTTACCTATATCGTCACGATAAAACGTCGCTATGACAACAACAACAATAAATCAAAGCCATGTGTATAATTTAAATATTTGTAATGTAGATAATGTCATTGTGAATACTTCGATTATCCACAGGGCATGCTATATCAAAGTCCTGTATATCACGTAATAATTCGCACATCACGCAGTACATTCCTATTATCTACTGTCAATCCTTTAATTATCCACATGGCATGCTATATCAAAGTCCTGTATACCACGTAATAATTCGCACATCACGCAGTACATTCCTATTATCTACTGTCAATCCTTTAATTATCCACAGGGCATGCTATATCAAAGTCCTGTATACCACGTAATAATTCGCACATCACGCAGTACATTCCTATTATCTACTGTCAATCCTTTAATTATCCACAGGGCATGCTATACCAAAGTCCTGTATACCACGTAATAATTCGCACATCACGCAGTACATTCCTATTATCTACTGTCAATCCCTTAATTATCCACAGGGCATGCTATATCAAAGTCCTGTATATCACGTAATAATTCGCACGTCACGCAGTACATTCCTATTATCTACTGTAAATCCCTTACTCAACTCTAGTTCATCGTCAGAAAATTACTTCAAACCTTTTCAGGCAGTTCCAACACTTTAACATTTGAAGATACTTGATGCGTAGAGATCGTTTTATAAAGATGAGAATAACGAGCCTTCCAAGACATCAGCAAATGTTTATATTGAATTTCGAGACTGCAATGAGTAAAATATTAATTTTCATCGTTATAATTGATGAAATTTTATCAAAGACTGTAAAGAAATTGAGCTCCGTACCTTGTCATGTATTGCTCAGCCTCAAGATTTGGAGCAGGTATAACAAAACAAACAGATGGTACAATGCATTCTTTACCTTGGCTTGTTAATACCTTGGTTACAATGTTAGAAATGATTTTAAGTTTATTCAAAATGATTTGAAAAAATTCCTAACACATCATTGCGTCCGTACCTTCCACTTTTGATACTGGGAATTATCGATTAAAGTGCATTTTTCGCCTTGTTTTACTTGATGCTAAAGACAACAAACAAATTGTTTAGAATTAAGACAGGAAATCGTACTTCGTGCAAAGAAAATGGTAAAGTAATAAGTGACTGCTTGCCTGCTGTGTCTCATCGTAATTGCACACTGCTTCAACTGATACGTTGGATGCACCATATTTTGATCTTTCTTTTATTGGTACCACTCTCTTTCCGAGAAGTTTCAATGAGCTTAACTTATCATGTTGGCGTAAAGCTTCTTGCTTTAGTTCCTGATATAAAAGGAAACACATTCAACATAATTTATGGAGACAATCTGTGATGGTACTTCAATAAATAACGTACACTTTCCCATTAATTTTTTGTCACAAATTTTGCAACAGATACGTACAATGGTGAAATTTCAAACACACTAGAAACAAAATTTACACTGAACTTTGAAAATTTTGGTTTTATTACATATTTTGTACGTTTATTTAACAGATATTTACAAGTATTTATAATAACATAAATTGAGACACGAGTGGATTATTAAAGATATGAAATAATATTGAAATTAAATGATAATTTCACAAGTGCTAATTAAAACGAGCTACTACATGATTGTTATTAAAAAGACAATACTTAAACATTTGCATTCCAACAACCTATAACTGTCATTGCAATGATGAGAGGGATTAACGGCATAAAATTTTGCCAGGCGTTATAGCAATCATTAAAATATGTCGCAATTTTCCATTTTATTAATGAAGATAATACATTATCGCGCTGCATGTTATAAACGAAAGCTTCGTAGGTATTATGTAAACATTGAACACTGACCTGATGAACAGTCAATACATCTTCAACAACAGAACTAAAATATCGCTCAATCTCAGCCTTAGCTTCGGGGCTAGCGCTTTTAAGAATAAGAGCATAGCGTTTTTGCTTTCCTTTAAGCTTTGGCGAAGAATATAACTCGTTGATAAACTCCTTGGAGTATGCTACAACCAAATCTAACGAAGCAAGAAGTCTGGTTAATGGGAAATCGTTCGACAACATGTCGATGTTTTCACTTAAATCTTCACTAGAGTCACGGCCATTGTAAATCGTCTTCCATATTCTGTAAAACAAACAAACTGTGAGGAAACGTCGCTTATTAAATAATATTTAAGTAATATGATGACGAAATACGTACCTTCTAGTGTAGCGAAAGACACTCGTGATGATACAAAAGCAAGAGCGACATATGTCGACAATAGCATAATTCTGCTTTGATTTATTCGTAAATCGTTTAACGAAACAGCATAAGAGAAAAGCGAGGATAGTCGTCAAGACGAACAGACCAATTGTAAAATTCTCTTGAATGCTTGAGATCTCTTTAGACATAATTATTCACGGTATAACCACGTGGATTTTGTAATCATGCTTGTCTGAGGAGAGTTTTTTTGTTCGTCTTCATATCACAAGGAGGACAAGGGATGATGTTACCAAGTGTTAAGTTTCCACGATATAGAATAACCAGTATGATGCGCAACAATATCATAAGTTGAAAACATACGCACGAAAAGGAGCGTTAATTATTTTAAAAGGCTTCCAATATCGTGCCACGGAATACTAAAGGCGTACATGAAGTTTGGAAATATGATACCGCGTCTCCGATTGTTCTCAGAACATGCTCAACAAAATCGCACTTCAGCTCACGAACATAGTATGTAAACAATGCTCTTCATTATAATCCGCAATTCGGAAAAAAAAATCTAAAATTCAAATTAAACGCAGCGAGCGTCACGCTACGTTTTCAACACTTCGACTTTCAATAAACAATATAGCAAAAAGGATGACGACAACAGCTGTCTTTCGAATACAATGTGATCGAATTACACATGAGTAATTGCTACATGTTATCAGGTAATGAATAATTGTCTGAAGAATGGGAGGGAATGATAGCATCAACAGACCCTTGACTTTACCTTTTACGATGGGAAAAACCTGCTAAAATGATAGAAGACGATAGTCGTAAGTTTTTCTTACCATTAATTTCTTCCATGTTTTTTGTAAATTTCCTTCCGTATAATCGTCTTGGGATGTTTCGTTCAATTCTTTTATCTTGAACGCGATCCATTTTCTTATTTTCTCAGCTTCAGTGTAGAACTACGTCAATGGAAATTCTCATATTAAAATAATGAACATCTTCATGATCATAAGGACCTTTTTCACAAACCTCATCATATATGGATGCATTCAATAAATGTAGCTCCATCGCCTTGTCTATTTCTAATATCCAAGTCCATTGACGACGTAGTGACGCTATGTATGTCTGGAGATCAACAATAAAGTGCGAAGGTAAATTATAAAAAATATATACAAATAAGAGCTGTTGTATTAACTGAAGGAGCCCACCTCAATGGTCTGTTTAGCTGGATGATCAATCTTTAACATTTTTATGGCTTTGTCAATCACAGATCGTTGTTGGATTTCATGCATCTCCATTTCACTTTTTAAATCCTAAAGAATGTAATGAACAACTGCCGATCCATTTTTCCACCTTCCACAATTCTCAACAAACTTCTAAATGCTCTGTCTAACTTTCTGTCCAACAACTTCCACACTAAATCCTCACCACCTAACCATGCCTTCACCTCTTCTACCACTGCTGATCCAATTTTTCCACCACCCACAATCGTAGACATGCCTTCCTAACACATTCTACTACTACCACTGCGTATCCATTTTCCCATATCAATCCTAAAAAACCTTCCTCACACTCTCTACTACCACTGCTGATCCATTTTTTACACCTCAATCCTCCATACACCTTCCTCACACTCTATAGTTAAAATCCTAAAGTAACTCATTAAAATTTATAATCTATGTCCCCATACACACCTGTCTCCACCTTTCTCACACTCTTTAGTAAAAGTCCTAAAGTAACTCATTAAAATTTATAATCTATGCGCCCATACACACCTGTCTCCACCGGTTTATTTCATCGACATTCATGCATGGCTTACTCCAGTCACGTGATATTTCCATGGACTCTTTCTCGTTCATCCAAACCAGTTCTCGTGACGCTTCGTCCACGAATGTCAGAAGACGTTTTAGATGTTGAGTTCTTGCAGTGGACTGAGTCTAATAAAAGGAATAATTCTACAGGTAACATGTATAGTTATGAAGAGAATGAAGAAATTATATAAATACGCACCAAGAGTTCAGAATAACAACGTTTCAGTTCAACATCATTCTAGATAATGATTACAATTCTCATATGGTTTGATAATCGATAACATTATTCAATATTCACATATAAACTTTTCCACTTTTTAAAGACCAGACACTAGTCATATGAAGACAAACAAAATTTCCAACATAGTTAAGTTTAGTTTTCTGAAAAAAATACGGTAACGTAAAAATTTCTTGTGCGTTGTTCAACATTCTAAGAAGCAACAATTACGTTAAAGAATGGAATACAACAAAAAATTCAAAACAAATGCGTACCATTTGTTCACAAACAGCTTCTACTTCATCTTTCCAACTCATAATTTCCTCTTCATTGACTAGATGTTCTTTATAAAGTCTTGAAACTTCATCGACACCATTACCATACAATGCAGACGTTAGATCATCTTGTTTCCGTTTTATAACAAATGAAAGCTCGTTTGCTCGCTTAGAAATCTTATTGGGTGACTTCGGATCCTCGTCATAAAAGGCCTGGACACCACTCACTGTCGTCTTAGTGATAGGACTCTCTGGTGAAGGTAGATTCTGTTTGTGTAATGTTGTTTTGGAAACCTTTTTAACAATGGGAAATATGAAAGTCGAATCCGTTTTTGATCTTTTCTCCAAGGTAACACGATCAATGTTCAATTCAGTCTTCGCGTGAAATTTGAGATAAAATTGTTTTAATGAAGAGTGGTTATTGAACAAAGAGATTCGTTCCAGTAAAACCTTCCATCTTGACTGGATTTGATGAATTCTGAAGAATCAAATTCACATGAAAAGTAATTATACATTGTAAAATATATTCTAGGCATGTACGTTGCATATTACCTCGTTCGTATTTCCTCCAGTCCTTGATAATGAGCTGTTATTAAATGTTCAAAATTCTGATAGATCCGATGTAACCTATCCTGAAACATCTACGAGAAAAAATTGACGTCAGCAATAACAGTAACACGTGATCAGAATATGAGAACATCTTCGGCATGCGCACCTTCAACGTCACTTCAACATTTCTAAAGCGTTCATTAGCAACGTCGTGATCAAGAGACTTCCAAACACGCTCTGCCTAGTAGAGAAAATATACAATATGTTCAAAATAAGCAAGAACTATCAAATATCAATACACCACCACAGGCCACTGGAGGAACCTCAGACACGGATAATTCGAGCTCCGTTAAAGTCTTTTCCATTTCTTTAGCCTCCTGAGTGATGTGATTAGCAATCTGGTAAACCTTCTTCACTCTATAAAACGATAACAATAAAGATTAAAAAATTACGAAAGAAATGAGTTGGTGACAAAAATTCATGCAACAAACCGCGACATTTCGACCCTTAACGTTGCTCCACGTTCTTCGATACAACGCAAAACACGCAGCCACAACTACACAACGATATATATAGATAATGACTTAAGAACTTTAAAGTTTAGGAATAGTTTTATTTTTGACATCGTTTGATGGTAGAGACCATTACATACATAGATCTTACCACTTCAACATCTCTTGGATGACAACCATGTGGGAACTCTAACCAACTAGACATTGCACCGTAAAATGACTGCACAAACAAAAAAATACTTATTATTTGTATCTTTAACCAAGACACTAACCACAATATAGCTAGCTCGCTAGCATGAAGACGCGTTAAAAACATTTAAACGTACATGCAATTCTTTCAAGATTTCTTTAACGTGGTTGCGTTTTGCTTCCATACGAGTAAACTCGTCCGTGTAGAAGTTATCAAAATCTTGTATTATATCCTAGCAAAAACATGATGTAAAAACATCATACAACAGTAAAACACCATGGCTAAATTATCAACTAGTTTGGCATAAGTTTGAACCTTCATTCCTTTTATTGTTGTAGGAAACGTTCGACTTTCCAGTTGAATGACGACCCTTTGAATCCACGCAATAAGATCTTTACTCTCCTCGCAATATTGTTCGTACTTTAAAACATTTTCCTACAACACAAACCAGCTGCTAAATACAAGGAATCGCTGAATCCTCGATAAAAATCACCCGTTCAAACCTCATTTTCTGTAGACTCGAACATTGTCACAGCTCTTGGAAATTTATTATACAACGAAGACACGTAAGTCATTATAGACTTCTCGTCAGGATGGTCCGATACAACATCGTTTACATCAAGTAACCTAGGAACTCCTAACTCCTTTTCTGCAACAATGAAGGCATTGTTGACATTGTGTTCTGGTGTAGAAGAACTCAACGTTGATAGATCTATCAGATCGGGTCTGTAAATAATTTTAATGTAGCAGAGTAAGTAGAGTAACAATGAACAAAAGAAAGAAACAATTTTAAGAATAATTTAGAAAATATGGAAACAATTTAAAGGGCAGAGAAACCTTAAACATAGCAAAATGACAAATCATAAAAAGAACAATCAATGAACTGAATAAGAGACTATTCTTAACAATTGCAGGAACAATCGATGTTCAAAATAAGTATCTGCTTGCTTTATGGATTTTCATCTCACCTATATCTATGTAAAATTGCATTGAATGCAAGACCATTTTTCCAGGAAGTTGTAAAATTTAAAATTACAACTTGAGGATACCTGATAAGATAAATTTTGTAAACAACACAAATGAATGGAGCGAATGAATACATGCATCAAAACGTTATAACGTTCTGAATCTAAACACCGTTACCCTTCTGTAACTTTACGACACCAATGTAATAATTTTGCTTTAGGAGTCATGTCTTCAACTTGTCCAATGACTTTGATGTCAGACATCTACAAAAGAACAGGATTTGGTCAACGCACAGGGAAAAATTGAGAACCCGTTTACATTTAAAGAATTTTTTGTCTTATGAGTTGGAGGATCAAGTAGGTACATTCATGGATAACATTGCTAGTACCTGAAAATGTAAGATTATAATCCATATAAGACCCAATATGATCTTTGAATTGCCATCGACGATCTCGTTCTCATGAATATTCACAACTTTCACCTGGAACAACTCGCAAAACTCAGTTACTATGATAAGCTGGTTTACTAACAACGACGGAATTTACATTATAAATACCCCGTTTTCTAGAAGAAATTTGATAGCTGTTTGGCAATTCTGAAGCTTGTGAAAGCGCATGCTTCCTTTTTCTCTGGGCTACAAAAATTTCAACTATTCATGAGAAAACTACACTTGACTTTTCATTTCTAAATATTGTTATGCTCTGTACCAATTTTTCGTCCGTCAAAACTTCCAGTAAAAGCAATAAGTTTATGCCATCTCGAAAGTCTTCGTACATGTCTTCAATAACAACATCAAGCTAGGAGAAAATATAAAAATGGTGAAAAAATTCAGCACGGATTATTGTACAAAGCTATTATTACAAAATGACATACAAAATGTAATCATAAAGTATTTTCAAAATTGTTCATCGCTTTTCTTTTTGAATTCCAACCATTTTTCATTTTAACAATATAAACAATTCACAACAAAATTTCCAAAACATGTGTTTTTAATCAAGTCTAAATAGGGCGATTTGTCCCTTTATCGCCTTATATAAACACAAGATTGAGGTTTATCGCACAACCGGACGAAATTGTTATCGAGAGAGTTAACACTCCAAAATAATAATATGACTGCGGTTTACATGAAGATTGAAGAGGAATTTTTACAAAATTATCTATCAAATAGCAGACTGCAATACCACATAGAGACGTGGTAATCTAATATTTTATTTAATGATGCAAAAAAATGTACAACATATGAAGCGTCACAACACATAGAGAACGTGTATATTATTATCTCACCGTATGATTACGCTTCAAAAACTATCAACAAGAAACGGGCTTTTCACCTTTTGCAAATGATAGTTGACCCATTTCGTGAATGTTTTCTTCTGTACCGCATCGCGTTGCTCTGAAACGGAACGGCGCAAAACATCATACTCCGTACCTTCAACCTCTTCGCCCATCATTCTTAATCTTTAAGTTAACTTTAACTTTCAGTGCTTCACCGGATAATCATATTTCAGCATTGAAGTTTATTTCGAAAGTGAAACCCATTGAATTTGACTAGGTTGAGCGTCTGAATAAACAGCGTTCTGTCTATTCAAAATTTAAATTGTAAATAAACGATAGGATAATCAATTCCGCACTTGTCGTTGAATTTAATCCTAATGAACATAAGCCGCGAACATTACTGGTCAACATGTATAATTTTGGTAAACTTTACATTTCATCAAAAGCAGGTCAACCGCATTCATATCATATTTCCAATGTCTGTGTTTTTCGATAAAATAAACTGCGTTTTTGCCGAAAGGAAATTAGCTTTTTCCGGTGAACGTTTGACACGGTGCGATGTACGTAGCAAAACACTTAAATCCTAGAAACTAAACATCAACAAAGGAACAGGTTTCACCTGGCTCTACTGACGTTGGCAAAATTGCGATTTATAACACATTCAAAAAAAGGTGTCTCGCATACTTAAACATCTATATAAAAAATCAACACACTGCCTTTTACAAAATAAGCAAAGCAGATATTATATTATTCATTTATTCATAGCGTTTTTTGTACAAACAATCTTGGTTTCATTGAAAAAGCATTAAATAAACAAGCTGGACTTATTCCTTGCAGCTAGAAAACCCACCTGTCCGGATCAGTGGTCACACAAGGATATAATTGATAAAGAACAACAAAGGATGATCGATTATTTGGAGGAAATGGACTATTAAAATCCTACAAAGTCTTACATAATGAATACCGGCAGATTATTCATACAACTGGCCGATAATGAATGTTACATTCACAAGAAAACATGTGCTTCGGCGTGCATTTTACTTCGTCAGATTACAAGAACAACGCTAAAAATATTTCTCAAGTTTCACAATGGCGACCATACTCAATATAAATTATAAACAATAAAACAACAAACTTCAAAACGCACTACGCATGTAAACTATTTTCAAAATCATTATGCAATAAAATACCTGCAATTCTGCCCACATATCTATCAGCTAAAGTGGGACTTTGTGACCGAGATTTGGTATCGAAAGATTTTAACCTCTCAGCAAGTTCTGAAGGTCTCGCTCGATTCGTAACGTAGCTCATTTTATTCGTTGCCCGCCAAAACACTGTCGTTCAGAGCGGTTTTACATTAACCACTTCAAATTAAATGCCCAGTTGAGCACAAAGTCATTTTTTATAATTATATTAACAACGCAAAATATTAATGTAAAGTTAAAAACTTTTCATTGTAATATTTGAACTATATTTCATCCACGAGTTCCGAAACACGGGATACGCAATTGTACATAACGCACATTCGTGATTTCTCTCGCGTGAGTGTCACGAGTACCTTAGAAAATTAACCACGTGCGTGTCGAACATTTGCTCTCTAATAAATGGTGAATTGAAGGTTTTTTAATATCACAAATGATATATCATATTTACATAACTAATAATCCAGTCAAAATGTTTGATAAATATTGCGGAGATTTGATTTTCATACATATTTGGGTTATTGTCAATGATATTTTTGAATAAATTCAACACAATCTTTGCAAATTTCACTCGTTAATTTTTCATAATTTTGAGATTTTAATTTGAATATTCTTCGAATTTGACCAAACACACCGCCCGCTTCAACATGACTTACATCACATGACCAATCATCGCTGTCACGAGAAATCATTCCTGAATCACGTGACCACATAGTGGAATTCTTTGTTTCCTTACTCAAGTCTCGCAAAGATATAGTTCTTATACAAGACAAACAGCTTTTTCTCTCACATATTTCACAAATCCCATACGATCTGCTGAACAAGGTAAATTTTGTCGCTCGACAACAAAAACACATACTTCCGTTGCGCAAGGCATTATAAGTCATTTCGTTATCCATTGCCGTGTCAATTTGCAATTCAGTAAGAACACGTCTTATCCTTTTCATTTCTTGCAGCCAACCAATAGATGACGACACATGCTCATGTTCTGACGACTCTGATCCTTCGTGACGACATGAGTCGTCATCATGATCGGGGCTGTTTTCCATCATCCAAGTTGTCACCTGATTAACCAAACGTTGTGGAGGACGAAGTATTTTACGTGTCTTGCGACATATTGCTGCAGGTGTGCTCTGATTTGATGGTTTTAAAACTTGTAAATTGCTTTCTGTGTTTTCCTGTTTCTCAACAATGGTCGTGAGGGAGTTGTTTGAGAAACGGGCGATCGGGGAAGGTAAAGCATCTGCTTGATAAGACGGCGAGCTCTCTTCTGTTTTTTCTTTTTTTATTTTTTCTCGGCGTATTTCTGACATACATTGAAGCCAGTTTCCTACTACTGGACGAGCCTGGAATGACATTAAACAATCTTCGTATTAACGTGGTATATTAGAGAATACTTTCGTTGCAAATGACCACTTCACCGTACAATACCTGATACAACTGAAACGCAAAGTAAGAATCTTCCTTTGATTTTTCCTGATTGATGACAGTCATAACGACAGCTAGAAAATTATGCATTCCTATTGCTTCCTCAACAAGGGATTTCGAAACTGAAGTGTAGTAAACCGATGGTATTAGTTTGGTGGGAGTGTGTCTGACGCAACACATGTCTACCATGCGTAACCAATGGAAACCGCCATGATCATATTCACCGAAAGACAAATTCCAAAGAAGTGATTCCAGTTCACCACCCACTTGACGTTGAAGTTGTTTATTTGGACTTCCATTCTCTAAACACGCCATTAAAACCTTACTGAGATCATTTGTATGTTTGTATGAAACATTTTCCTTGAGCTGACTGTCGTTACAAACAAACGAAACTCCTCCATCTTTTAGAAGATAAATAGTTTCGATGGTAATTCGTATACCACTCAATGGCGAACTACCTGTCTGAGTCAACAGGCTTTGAGAGATTTTATAGCACAAAGCCCAGACTTGTTCTTCTTCCAGTGGTTTTGATAGAGAATCCAACATTTGAGAAAGAAGCAAGCCGTATTTGTGCTTAGACATAGTGTTGACACACAAAATTTTGCAATGGACTGTTGCAAAGCACCATGTATAGGCTGTTTAAATAAAAACGATGATTGTTAATTACTCCTTTGCTGCTATAGACATATTTAATTTGAAGCATGGTTCCTGGATTTCACTTCATTTGAATTTGTCTAAATTGTTATGGAGAGCTTACAATACAAGAACGGATTTATCTGGGAATACTCAGATGTAAAACAGTCATTGTTATGAAAAAAAAAGTTAGATCATTAAAGGATTTCTTTTTTTTTAAATGATAACATATGTGCACGCAACGACTAAATCCCACCGTCACTATGCATTTTATGAACGAAGTTGATACCAAGAAAATTGTTGAATAATTGTGGTGTATGCAGTGAACCACAATTTTCATTCCAATTTCGGTTTTTTTCATTTATCATTGATAAATCTTTAATACGCCGAGAGCATGTACACTATCGACCATAAACAGAGTAATGTGGTGAACCGCTAATCTTCTCTCCCTTCCACAAAAAGCAATAACATAATTTTGGAATCCACCACATTACTAACAATTTGTTTTATTTTGCAACACACAAAAATTATCGCAATTTTATCAAAGGCACCTGAAGTCCAACATATCACTGATATCATATAAAATAAAAAGTAAAAGTTTTGTTTAGGAATATAGAATATCTAATAAAAAAAATTTAAACCGATTGTCATCCTAGTCGTATTATTGTAATATCTGAGAATCTCAGGGGCCCCGCGTGCATGAATGAATGTGGGCGTCTATACAACGTAAACAGACTTGGCTTACTGGCTACACGTTTCCTGTGGTCGATTTTGTGCTATAAAAGCGCTTCCTACTCAGGGCAAATATGACATTTTCTGCCGGTAGCATTGCTGGACATCATATGATGCACGAAATGGATGTTGTTTCTAAAGTCGCTGGTAAATTGCTGGAAATACAACAATCGCAATATTTTGATCGATCAGTTTTGCTGCGACGTCCTTTAAAGGTAGTTTTATCAGAAAATCTTTTCTATTACTCTGGCCTGTTTTCTTACTTTCTTAGTTAGCACTATCTTGGATTATCAATCATGAAACAGAATTTCTCAGTGAACTATTTTTTATTCGATTAAACCGTGGCTGAGAACGAATTTGCAAGTTGCTGATAATGACAGCTGATAGTTATATAGTATGCCATTAAGTCTATGTAAGAAGGCAAAGGGAACGCAGTTTTGCCGTCGTTTTTTAACAACACACTCAGTCCATTTCCATCTTATAAGAAACGATCAAAACTAGATTTATTTGGGCAACGACGATGCACAGAAAATGCTTGGTCGAATGACATTGAACGACAGTTTGTCTTTGAAGATAATAAATAAATTTGTATCGATCGAGATAGGATGGCTAGCACCTTTTGATATATATGGCCAATTATATACGTGCATATCGCAAGCGCAATATTTATCAAACAATATTCTTGGTTTCTTCAACCACAGTGGGAGCATTTCTGAAAACGTTAAATAAAATATTTCAAAAGAGCTTTCGTTTCAAACAAATGGCTAGATTTTTTCAAAGACACACACGACAAGCACATTCGCGTTGTAAAGCATGCTTCAAACATGTCTTTATTTTATATACAATATTTTATAGCGAAACAACCCATCACTATTGTTTATCTGGTTGAAAGGCTCCGTATTTTATGTCCTCCCTCTTGTGGACTTATAATTATGAATTATTTATGAGCGTCATTCTAATTGCATTCATAGAATATCAATTAATGTATTTAATTAGATTTTCTTGGTAGAACAATTGGAATTAAGGTAAACAATCTAATGATTAATGTTGAACAGTTGTCACAGGCATATTGCTTACTCTGGCAAAATCAGGAGACAGGGGAAGTGGCAGGACGTCAAAGCTCATCTCGAAAACTTGGTGGATGCTTTTTTGCAGTTTTAGTTGACCTTATGGCCATGGGAAAGATTACACTTGTCAGTGAAGGAAGCAAAAGTTTGGCTGTACAGGTGAAAAAATGGCTTACAAGTATAGAAACATAGCAATGATAATGTGCTGTTGTTGCTTCAATTAAAATATGTGGATTTTGTGTGATTGTATTGAGACTCGAATGAATAAACACAAATTTTGTCTTAGATGCTCTTCAATAGTCAATTATGCTCAAGTATGACTTGGAGTGGGAGACTTTATGTCCATAATGTCTTACGATCCTTGTCCAACACATTAGTCAATAATGTATATAAAATATGTTAATGTTATTACAGTGTTGTCATAAAAAGTATTATTGAAATATTGCAGTAGATTCTCATTATACTGTCCATTATTAGGTTGTAGATACTGAGCCTACCAAAACATATTTGGATAGCATTGTGTTTGAAGAAATGGTCAAGTACAACAAAAAGCATCCTCACAAGAAGAAGGAAGTGTCCGAGTATATATTGGAGGCAGTAAAAAGAGACAATGCCAGCAGAAACTGTGCAACTTGGACTCTTGATAGCTTAGTTAACATGGAAATCCTTAGCCGAGAGGAGAAAATGCTTGGGTTAAGAAAGATATATACAACATTAAAGTTTAGTAAGTAAACGTTCTTCATCTGCAAATAAGTTGGATCGTTACCTATATGACTGTCAGAGTGAAATAAAATTAGACGGGACGAAGTAAAGTGGTGAAAAATATGGCGACTTTTTTTTGTTTGATTTCAGCGCCAGAGGACAAGTTAAAAGAGGAAATGACAGAGATCTTGATAAACTTTGCTGCTCCTGACTCGTACATGCGTTGTTTGTTGACCATAATGCGAACATCCGATAAACTTTACCAAACTTCTGATCCATTGTTGTCAAAATTTTTCAACAAGATAGACTATGAAAAGAAAGTAAAAGAAAGAGTTGATGTTATCTCAAACTCTTGGGTTTTCTAAGTGTAGACATGAACAAACTATTTCTTTCTCCGTACTTTGCGTGCCAATCCATTTAACCATATAGCATAAAAACAAATTAAAATGCGTCTTCTTTCTGTTCTATTCATTTAAATATCTTCTTCGTTGCAAAAAAATTATACACAAGTCTCTATAGCAACTTTTGTAAAGTAAATTTGTATTAAAATTAAATGTTAAGTTCATGCAATATACTTCTATGTATTACGCATCTATTTAAATGAAAACCTGGATAATGATTAAGCCGCCTCGCGTACCAATATTTATATCTAAATATCAAATAAAAATGTACAATAAAAAAGCCAAAATTGCAGTTGTAAAATTTCAAATTTGTTTTTGTCTGATAGAATCCATAGATATCAATTGCCTACCTACATTATACAATTATTATCTAAAATTTTGTCACCCAATCAAATGTATCGTTGTCAACCATACGAATTTAAACATACTGTGCATACACAACGCTGAGAAAGGTTACAAATACGAAGTATGTAAATATGGACGACAATACTAACTATACACACAATATTCATGCAAAAATAATTATCAATGTAGAAATTGTGAAGACAGCTTGTGTTACTTTACCATTCTCATCTTCCATTATGAATGGTGTGAGCTACGAAAGTTTAATTTAAACCGTTTATGAGAATGTGATGAAGTTTAAGAAATCCCCATTCATGAAATGACAATGAGCAAGATAAGTTTTGAAGGTGTTAAAGATCTTAGGCCCATTTTAAACAGCTCATTCTACATGCGTCGAATGCATTAAAAACAGACGAAATGAGATAGCATTCCTCATGTAAAATACGACGTATGAAAGAGGGGTCGGTTACACGAAGCATGGATAGCGTTATCCATTGGATAACAAATTTTTTTAAACGGTTAAAAAACTTCTTAAAAAGGAAAAATATAAGGTGTGAAGTGAGCAATCACTGAAATAAAATAATACTTCTAAGATTAATAAACTTCTTTCTCACAACGAAAATACGAACACCTTTTCTTCACAAGTTTAAAAAATTTACAATCCAATGGATAACGCTCTCCAAGCTTCGTGTAACTGGCCCCAGGCCTCTAACACATTTACACGCCCAACACCATTGTGCAGTTGAATCCCTTGTGTGCTATTTTGCTCGTCGCAAGCCACCTACGACCATTCATGTTTTCTCATAAAAACTTCTGAATGCTACAATAGATTTTAACAGCCGGGCCAAGCTTGATGTTCAAAATATTCACAAGGTCAGCTTGTTGAAGAAGAAGAAATGCCTCACCATCGATTTGCTGTGATAAGAAGCAAAATTGTATCACTTAAACATATTACAAAGATAAACAATTGATGAAACGAATCGCCAAATCCAATAGACAAGAGTATAATAGGCGTCGTTACCTGATCAATAAAAACCTGCGCCTGGCTTAAACAGCCTATAGATTTTATATGTTCTGCAACCTGCTCGCAGGTCCAAGCTAGGACATCGTTTCGTTCGTTAGAGCGAGAACCGTGGCTTACATGAGGGCTAAGGCCGGAATTGTATACATTGTTATACAAACTGTATGAAAGTAAATTTCTTGAAGATTGTTGGCCACCATTTACTTCATGACCGTTCGCGACAGGTTTTGGTCTTGGAGAATCTAAACCACAGAATATAATATGTATTTATAAAATAAGCACAATGTAACGCGTGCGCTGATTGGTCTAGAGCTGTGCTTGCATTAACCTGTGCAAAATACATACGAGCTCAACCAATCAAATCAACCATAACAATCAACCAGTCAAAGAGAATTTGAAAATCGATCATGAATACATTTTAGAGATAAAGTTAAAACGTTTACTTTAAATTTGTCTGTTTCGCATTATTGTTGTTTTATAAAAGAAATAAAAGATTTTTTCGTGTTTGTACTAGCTTATGCAAACCTTGGAGACGTTTGTGAGAACTCTCGAGCCTGTGCAACACTCGACATTTGGTCTCGGGCTTGCACTGATTTGCTCTCGAGTTCTCCTAAAGGTGTCCTCGGTTTGCATAAGCCCGTGCAAACACAGTAAATATGTTTTATGTCTTAAGTGAATGATTCTTACTTTCGACTTGAATTCCTTGGTCATGCTTACTTCGTGTTTTATACGAGAGTATTCTAAAGGAAAAAAATATGTTATGATAAAGTAACACGAAGTAAATATGATTTACCACTTCATGAATGATTTGCGTATAACTGATCACTACAAATTAGCATAGATACGTATATTCACCGAGTCACAAAAAAAAAACGTACTCTGGTTTTTGATTGCTTCTTGTTGCAATGATATTTCTGGATGACTTGTGTCCTTTCATGAACGACTTCTGATAACTTGGATGTGATTTAGGAAGAATTGGTTTATACATTTTGTCACGGTTCATCTCATTCATGGGACAACCAGACGCACTGGGAAATGAAGGTAAAAAAAAATGAAAAAAAAACACAGAGAAAGCAAAACAGAGCAAAGGATTGACATATTTAGATCAAAACAAGATTACCTGTGATGGGTGCTAAATCGACCTGTCACGTGACCTTTACCATTACAGCCCGGCGTAGGACATACGCCGAGTCCAGCAGCGTAGCCTGGGGAGGGTGGTTTAGTTTCTGGAGTTGAGTTATTGTTACTGTTTTGTTGAGATGCAGCTAAAAATAGACAACTTATCAGACAAAGCAAAAAGTCATCATAAAAAGCAAGACTGCTGTATGTTTATTTGTAAAAGCATTTAACGTGTTAAAGACGTGAATGCTTACGATAGACGAAGGCTAAATGGCGGTCTTACATTTGCTTTGTTTCCCAAAAGAATTCTTGCGTCTTTCGTAAGACCAATCGGAGTCTTCAGCCATGGAATTGGCCGCAAGACGGTCAACAAGACACGACTCCTTGCTTAGGTTTTGAGGAGAATATGGACAACCAAACTGACTATGATGTGTTGTGTATTTAGCACCTTTAACATGACCAATACCACGACATCCTGGTGTTGGACATGAAGCTGTATTTAACTTGTCGACATCAGCTATAATAATGGAGAATTGTTGATGAAGAACCATTGAATTGAAATAGATGGAACGCTACCTGAAGCAAATAATTGAAGCCAAATCTTACACCCAGACACTCGTGTGTAGTGTTTCGATTTCGAGTGTAAATTGATTGAACTACACACGCGTGTCTGGGTGTAAGATTTGGCTTCAAAATATTTTAGTTTAATGTGCACAACAGCTTATAAATGGGTACACTGAAAGATACAGTGTAAAAAAGTGCATTGAAGAGGAGGCTCAAGGATAAATAAGCATTATAAAACAGCGAAGAATATAGAAAACGAGCTACAAAAGAATATTATTAAAAATATATATACAAACAGCAGGATAGAAAGCAGTAAACGAAGACTGACGAAAGAGGTATTAGATTGTTTATTTAAACAACGTACTGATGGGTGCTTCTAAAGGATAACTGCTTTTTTCACACCATCCTTTCGGATGAAGATCAGTGGAGTCTGAATCAAACCAGTCATCATACACAGAATCCCATCCATCGAAACTGATCTTAATCTTAAATCCATCAACAGCGGCTATCGTTCCAACTCGGATCAAGGATGGATTACGTTTATCAACGGCTTCGAGTTTTTGACCAACTTTGAAAGACGTCGGTGCTCGCTAGAACGGTATGTAGAGCTTGCATTATCTGTAACCTAAAATAAATATGCAACTAGGTATCCTGACACTTACCTTTTTAAATAGATCAGGAGATGCAGCTTTACATCCAGTTGCTCGTAGATATTGAGCCCAGACGAAGGAGTCCACTTCATCATCTGTACATAAAACAATGATATGAAAGGAAAACATAAGAACAAAATACAAACATAGAACACATCTCCTTTGGTTCCTTTAGTTTAAACAGCCCCCCCCCCCAAGGCTAAATCTTTTCGTCATCCATTTTGAATACAATCAGAGGGTCTAATTGCCTTCGTTTCCTACAATGGCAGAGTGGCACGCAAAAGCGTTAGCAAAAAAATTACTGGAGATGACATTTCGAAGGTATTTAAAGATGTTTACTGCGTTTGTATAGGCTAATGCAAACTCAGGTATTGATCAATCAGCGCATGCGTTTTGTTGTTGTCATTTTAAAATATCTCATGGTAAATCAATGTTTTTAAATACAAAAATTTACAATCATTCGACTTACCATTAGGTGGAGTAAGCCGTCTACCTTGCGTGTTGCACCAACCGACAGGATGAATGTATGGCGAATCTTCGTAACACCAGTAATCGTAGGTATCGTCCCACTCATCAAAATGAACGAGGAAACGATTTCCCAAAACGTTTGTAACCGTCGCCACGCAGATGAGATCGGGATTCTTTCGATCGATAGCTTCAAGTTTCATGTTTTCCTTGAAACCGTGAAGCGTTGCACCAGGCTAAAATGACAAATACGTGTTTAAAAAAAAACAAAAAATACGGTTGACCTGACTTTTTCCCATCACTTGACTCTGAAAATGACTACCGCTAAAGTTGTTGAAACGTCAGTCAACATCAACATCTACAGTCCTTCACAGGACTTTACTAACCTGGACGATCAACATCTACAACTTCCTAAAGGATACTCGCAGATTCAAAAACAAAAAAAAACTAATGCCATGATAAACCTCTTTAAAAAGATGTTCAGGAGCCGGAGTTGCGTTCGTATCTTGAAGATATTTCTCCCAAGAAAAATTACTTGTTGTCATACCTGGCGATTAAGAAAAGAACGTTTGCTATTAATTAAAATAGGTTCATTATAAAAGTTCATTGTAAAATTCAGTTCCATATAGAAATATTTTTATGTACATGTATGTATGTTAGGACAGCAAAAGTATTTTGGACTAACTTCGTGGGGGATTTAAAATCTGTCCATTTTTTGAGCACCAGTGAACTGGAAAAATGAAATCAGAGTTGGCATTCGCCCAGAAGTCGTAACTTTCCGACCAACCATCGAAATGTAATCGTAATCTGGCTCCTTTCACTTCCGCCACAGTTACAACACAAAAATACGATGGATGTTTAGGATCGATGGCCTCCAGTTTCATATCCTTTTGAAATTCAATTGCGGGACCGATGAAGAGCTCCTTTCCAGGATTTTCCTGCAACACACAAACAGTCGGATAGTTAAATCAAATTAAAAAAAAAAATTCATGGTTTCTGTGATGATTGATGCTTAAAAGCTGAACTATTTTAGTCTAATCTTACATAAAAACTCGTCAAACTAACGTGACCATCGATCTTGTGAGAGAAAAATAACGCGGGCTCAAAAATAACCCCAGTCCCCATCCTTATACCATATGCCTAGTCACTATTTATTAAGTAGAGAACTTACTTGCGTAAAACACGATACATCTACTGCCTGAGAACCAGTTCGTTCCAAATATTCTGCCCAGTTGAAGGGTTTAGGTGGTTGAGAGGAATCTAAGAAGGTAGTAAACCATGTTCAGATTATCCCTTAAAAACCAAACATGACCAGTTAAGTATCCAAGTATCCTGACCTACCCATAGTTGAATTAAAATATTCCAGTTTTCCTTTGTTTTTACTTCCTTGAATTTCCGGTGTTCCGCTCTGTCCGGCCACTTTAATCTTCTAAAACAAATCAATTGCTTTATTGCCTTACAAAAACTGTTAAAAAATGGAATAAAAGTTGTAAGAAAAAGAACAACGGAAATCATGCTAATAATTCCAACAATTTACAATTCCTTTCGTTTATGAACGAAATTATTTACTTTGTAAACGCGACAATTTACATCGCCAACGCAATACACTGCTAACGCAACGATTTCTACCGCAAACGAGATGATGTACGTAGAAAACGAAGTAGCTTAGATCGATAAAGCAATGACATAATACTGTAAACGCGATATATAGAAATGTTTCTACATAGCCTACCCCATTCATTGATGACTGCTTAACGATAGTGAGCTTACGTCCCTTTCTTTTCTTTCGTTTCACAACTTTTCCATCCAATACCTTAGAACCCCATTTGTAGCTACTTCACCTCCCTTGTTCCGACGACCAGTGTACACACCAACGCATGTTAAACCACAAAAACGACCAGAGGCACCAAACTCCGATCTTAAACCATATTTACCACAAATTTCACAACAACAAAATTCATTGGAGTCTGGAGGTCCGTCTAGCAATGTCTTTGATGTGGATTCTATATTAATCAATTATTTATGATTAATGTTTAAAACCACATACCCTAATATTCAATAATATCTCTAGTATCATTTACATTATTGATATTTTACATTCCTAAAGTCATCTAAACTATACCTAACATGTATCTACAAACATCTTGCAATCTTTCTTGACTAATGCATACACAATGACTTGAACAAAATCATCTTGAAATTATCAATTGTTTTAACTGGTGACAAACAATGAAATGATTAATTTCAAATGATTGTATACCTTCAACTTTTTTCTCATCTCCCATGTCATTTGTTGGTGATTCTTTTTTCAAGTTTTTATCACTTGTTGAAGTGCTGAACTCCACTGGTTTGCCATCTTCATTTTCCACTGTACTGATGACCTCCAAACCAAACTCGGTCATTTTGAATTTCACTTTACTTCCTAAACACAAATAATAATACATCAGAACATATACAAAAATAATCTCAGGTCAAGGTCATTTGTAAATATGCCTTATCTCACCTGGCAAGTCTGCCACACCATCTTTCCAATCTAAACCTAACAGAGCATAATCATTTTGAACTTGTTCCCCCCCATCATTTATAATGTTTGTTCGTAGAACATCTTGGTTGTTTTGCAAAGGAGATGCCACACCAAGTTGTCGAACTTTCCCACCGGTAAGTTCACGGTTAGCCATAGCATTCATAGCATTCATTGAATTGGCATCAAATGGAGGTTTCTTAGGAGCTATTGTCTGATAGCCAGGTGGGGTTGCAAAAGGAGAAACAGTAGCATTGGATAATGTAACAGGATGTTTTGAATGAACAATTGAAGCAAACGAGCTTGATTGTGGACTACTTGTCTTAAATGAAGTGGGCGTGATATTTTTGTTGAGTTCATGAAGTTTACTTAATGGATTGTTTGGTGAAACCTTGTTATGAATGAACTGGCCTGATGAGGGAGCAGATGATATCACAGGATTGTGATGGATAGATGACACCGGATAACCTGCATAAAAAGAAAGACTGTTAAAGTGGAAAATAAAAAAATACATAACAGAAATGAGTCGACAAATATAAGCTTCCAAAAGCAAAAATTAAAGAACACTGCAAAGTCATTTGTTACTCCTGTAAAGTAACTTGATTCATTACTCTACATAAACATAGAACATATGAAAAATTGCCTAGTCCATCACAACTTTAGTTTTTTACACAGTAATACACACCGTTTTGTCCATTAGCCAAGGTTTCGGTCTTGATGGTCTTGAGAGGTGGAGTTCCAACATTGTGCTCGACAACTATTTGTTTTGGTCTAATATCTCGTTGATAGGTCATGTAAGCAGGATTATTTCTGTTGTGTACCATCTGCAAGAGAATTATAAACATTTAATTTTACATTTAACAAACAAACGCAATTTGTTACGTAAGTTAACGAACGCGTTGTATTTCTCGTTTATAACATTTTTGAAACAACAAAGTAATTTGAAATCGAAAAACTATGGCTCAGTGAAACACTCCATAATGCAATCTCTAGGCTTACAGACTGACACCGTGGCATCAATACTGATATAAAAACAACACAACTAATGATGAAAATTGCCACCCGATATACTTAATAAATATTGCACAAAATATGTTCAAATAGTTTTTGCGAGTGTATAGTTCATCGTGGAAGTTCCCTGGACGTGAATAAGCCAAGATATAATATGTATTGACATCGAAAGTATGCTGCATGAATATTAAAAACTTGTCCAAATGTATCTCAGGAAATTAGAATGCAGATTTTGAATGAAACCGGGAAACTAATACATTTATTTAATCGCGCGATTTAAAACACCAAAATATTTCACGATAAAATTTAATATCAAAAAATACCAGCTGGTTTGGAAAACTCGTATGGCTAAAAATGCACAAATTTAAAATCATGTGAGACGTATAAAATGCGTTTTGTACTACCCACTTACATAGTAAAAAAACACAACAATGCAGAGTGCAGTTAGTAAATTTTGGAATAATGTCAGATCGATTTTCAAACGAAAGATATATGTTATCGCCAGTCTTTGATAATGACTTAGAATTTTTAATGTCAATTTTCGTGTTTGCCCATCATGTGATCAGATAATATTGATTTACACACAACTTTTCTCGCACAACGTAACTAAGACTTTTTAATGCGCATCTAATATTCAGACGTTAAACTTCGCAGGAACTTTATAAAACCAAAAGCCGAAACTACTTTGTTTCTGCCAAAGACTATTTCGCGAAGAAATTCAATATTTTACGTAATAATATGAAATGATTTAGAATAACTTTTACTGCCATGCAAAGAGACAAAAGCGTCTGTGAGACACGAATAAGGTCAAATATGTTCCGGTAATAAACAGCAATGAAAAAGAAAGCACCGGTTGTCATATATTAACAGATTCTAGTCGGTGTAAAACAGCACAAGGTCGCCATGAAAACGGGATGAAACGCGCGCTAATATCTTTGAAAAAGAAAGAAAGTTTTTGGTAAAAAAAAAGAAAAATTTAAATAACAAAATTTAGCGAAGATGAATGCTACAGCACATAACAGGTCGGGTATTGTTTCTGAAAAAATGTAAATGAGAAGAGTTAACGACGGGCAAAGTTTTCTTGATAATACGTAAGACAAAAAACCGACAACGCGTAGACGATTCCTATTTCCAAGTGAAAATAAAGCGTTTTTAAAGAACCGAATTGCCTTCTTTTGCCTCGTCTACAAAACAAACAACTGGATCGCAAGAAAATTGAAATTTATCGAAAGGTCTTTTTCAAGGCCAAAACTTGTCGCGGGTTGTCGTCAAATGGATTGGCGAGACACTATATAATTTTAAAGAAAACGCGTGGGAACACAAAAGAAAATGTGCTGTTACAGAAGAAAAATATAAAATACGACAAACACACGTTTTACAAGACGACAATATGGCAATATGCAATGAAATTCTATACGATATGCACGCTTGACAGGAGTCCGTCGTAATTTTATTTGCATTTCGATGAAGTATATTGTCTAAAATTTTCGCTTTATACGCGTTTTCTGACAAAAACTAAAGCCTATACACAATCATCATGAACAGAATACACAATCTCTTTGTTTTTTTCGTAAAATCAAGAAAAATATCAGCATTTTAAGATTGTTTTTATCAAAATTATAAGCTGTGAACTCAACCACCACGCCAACAACGTATTTAATATTCAAAATATATTAACTTGCAAAATTGGCACAAAAAAATGCCTTGTAATACGGTCAAATTTAACCTAGGTCGCTTTAAATCCACACAAAAAGGATTGTAATGTATCAATTATAATTTCAACGATATTTTAACTCGGCTTTGCGCTAGTAAAAGCCAAAGAAAATCGTTAAACGACATGACCATATACTTGACCTCGACAGACTCGTGTTCCGGCTGTGGCAATCGGCTATTCATGTTTTCATTTTGTCCATCAATATTCGCTTCATCCACAGAGGCCATTGAACAAACTTGAGAGATCATTCGATCATCTAAATTGTAACAAATCACACAATGTTACGTAATTAGAACGTTCGACTGAAAGGATAGCAACTTTCACTCGAAAACGAGATTTGTGGAACAAGCCGTCTTTTTCACCATGAACATCATGGCTGACTTGTACACAGGCGAAAGCCCACACTTAGTCCTTGAAACTGCCTCAAATTATGGAAAAAAATCCAAAAATTCGCATGAAAATCGTGGCCTTAGTGAAGGGGAAACATACAGAATACGTTTTACTCGATTTTGAAAGGTTGATTCAGTCGAAAAAAAGTGCAAAACAAGATACTCACCAATAGAAACAAAATGCTCTGCTATTTCTGATAAAACTGATGTGAAAGTCCGGGGGAGACTAATTCAGGCTTGTGTACATCAGCCAATGAGAGACGGTTAAGTTGAGATCACGTGGCATGTTGTATTATTATTTCATGCAAAGTGTTCATACAAGGAAAAGAAAGAACGATTTTATTTCGAAAAAAATGTGCATATTAGCCGGAAAAATTCATCAAATATTAACAGAATGTATTGAAGTCTTTGCATTCCCTAGCTTTCAAACGAACAAAGGTGTTTCAACAGCACTTTTACAGCATTTTACGACAGAGAAAGATGACCTAATCAAATTTCCGAAGCAGATCGTAATTCAATGCGTCACTAGTTTTAAAATGATGTCGCTATTTCTTGGACGAAGAAAGAATATTATCGAAAGATAAAATGAGAGTTGATTTTCGAAATCCAAAATCCATTCATACGACATGAAGACGAAGCTATCTTGAATAGCTATTGCATAATGATATTAAAAGACTGACCATAAATATCTTTTAAGTTGTGAATTGTTCTATCATTTTCACACTGCGAGCAATTCCAATAATTTCAATATGTGTATCGCACAAAAAAATAACTCATCCAAAGTTTTCCTTATCTTATTTCGTACAAAATTCACCAGACAACCAGCTGATAAAACGCGTGCTTTACTTCATAATTACGAACGAGTCTTTATAAAAGCACAAATATTAGCACCCCCCAAGCAATGAGAATATTACGACATACCTAAGAAATTCCAACTGAAATAGGATAGGAATTGACAATGAAAAGAGAAAAAAAGATAAAGGCATACAGCAACTAATGGACAGTGTCAATCTACACTATATATTTCATTACATGCACATGTTGGATATAAGCCAAGCGTGGGGATATATAATAGCCATTATTCATACCATGTTAAAACAGCCAGCGTAATGTCTCACAAAATGAAACGAATTGTAACATTCCCCTCGTTAATAGCAACCACGACGTGTTCTAAAAAAATCAAAGGTAAAAAAAGTGGCGTTTTTTTATCCCAAAATGCTTCACGAACACGCCGAACTTTTCAGCTTTTTAACTCATGGAAGGAAATAAATCAGTGTAGAACCACTCAAGATACGGGTACAAATGAAGAGTTACTTTATTCACTATTCTACCGTTATTCAATAATTTAAGTATGATACGTGCACACTATGACATATTTCAAAAATATAATTTCTTAAATCTTATGCGGCTATCTGCATCAATTATACAAAGATACCATCAGGTATCAAACGGTTCATACATTGACGAATTTAACGAAAAAAATATAAAAACTATCAAACATGGGAAAAAATCGCTTCTAGATTTACCGCGTCAGCAATACGATTCGTCAATAAATGATTAAATGACTGTTACAATTACACATAAGCAACCGTCTTCAACGAATATATACTTGTTTTATCTAACAACAATTGGCACACAACTTTCATTTGGTTGAAAAAAACTTTCAATTCATGTTCTATAACAGAAAGCCGAACTTAAGTTGGAAATAGATCATCGTTTAGTGCAAGAATAAGTTGGATGTAACGAAATCTATTGTTTTAACACGGATCACAAACTTATTTAAAACGCATTATGATTTATGACAAAAATATTGGACTGACAAACAGTTGATTTGAATTCTGTAGAATCGCAAGCTAAAAATTAGACTTTTTACAAAAAATTAAATGAGTTTTTTGATCATAACCATTATGTCGCGCATATAATAGTTGAAAGACAGCTAGTTATCAGTAATTATTATATTTTCAAATAATATCAATATCATGTGGACCAGAATGTCTACTGAACTTGCCGAATTTCAACGATGTTTATATATTATACAAAATTATCGCTTTTAGTCGTTGGTAATTTGCTTTAAAAGGCTAGATAAATAAACCAAAGAATGAAAAAAGCATAAACGAAGAACGCGGATAAATGTAGGCTGGCAACAATCCAACATCAAACTGAGCGAACGCGTGAGGATTAAAAGTGAAAGCCACGACGCGCGCAAAGCACGTCAACTCGTGAAAGAAAAAGAAAAAGTGCTTTAAATCTTTGTGTTATACTTGAGAAAAAGAGCCAAAGTTATTGTAATGGGCAATAACAACAATCACTTTGCAGGAAAGAGACACCTCTATTTTTTATAAATCCTAATATAATCAATGAGGATTTACGTTGTCGTCTACACTCCAATCGACATAAATAATTCAATGAAACATATTTCATTTTCATATCTATACGCGCATTCGCAAAGACAGAGGAGGACAAAAGATATTACCTTTTTTTATCTAAATAATCGCGTTTCTTCTAATCCTTTTCATGGTTTATACTATAAGCCACAGGGTGTTTCTTCGTGCATGGAACACAAATATGGACGAAGATCCACCTGAAAAGAAACATAGTATAAAAAAAATGAACAATAAAGAAAGAGTGAAGTAAAACCAGTAAAAAGAAAATAGCTGTTAACATAGTTTTTTAAATAAACATTCTTCCTGCATAACCATAAACTCTAAAACACTTAGTGATAGTCGGCAAGGAATTATTTACACGGGCAACTAAATTGATCGATTGTTTCATAATTTCCCCTCATCGTGAGTACGCCTCACAAAGTTTGATAATATCAATTTGTACACACCTTTAAAAATCTAAAGTGAATAAAGGCTTATAGCAATCTGATGAAACCCTCCCCTCCCCCCCTACTTCAAGTTATGTCAACAAAAGAATGTAGCATTATATGTACAAAGAACGAAATCGCGTGTGAATACAATATCGACGAACACATCACGCGAAACCATTTCACAACCGCATGATACACTCTGACACCTGATTACAGCAAATCAAGCAAGAAAACTACATTCTACATAAAGGTAAGTGGAATTTCAAGTATTTTATATGAAGTGCTCGAAACATCAGATATTCTATCATAATGATAGCCAAACTACACTGTACACATCTCCAGAACTTAACATTTGAACGCGGCGCCGAATTGTATTCGAATCGACGTAGACCGGACGACAGAGATGCATGAGTGAGTCTGAACGGACAAACTTGAAGTTCTCATGTACAATCAACTGCTGATCATAAAATTGAACGGTGGGATCGTTTATCAGACGTTTTTTCTGTATTTAAAGAATTCCGTGTATGCTAGAGTCTGTTCGTTGTCGAGAGGATCAAATTCAACACTGCGAGCACCTGGTCGATAAAAACATCACAGAAATCACTTGGCAGTCACAAGTTTGTCTGTTTTGTTTCACTTAAGAAGCGTTCATGTAAGTAGCTTCAGTGAGATGTACAAAACGAGCAAATTTATAGCGTGTTTTACAAGCAGACTAAGCGTTTCGTGAGGTGTTCCTGACGGCACCTGGCCTTTATTCAAGCTGTAGGCAATCACAATAAACCGACGCATTTCTAGTAAGATATCTGAAGTAAAAAACGCATTTTTTACGAAAAAAACGACATCCTAAGTCAACGTTTCAATTCCGCAGAAAAGATACTACACATATTTCGTATATTCATCCCGATAAAAGCGGCATTCTATCTAATTTGCGCTGCACACGCGAACAAAGCTCAACATCTTGAATATTTAATTTCGACCAGGGATACACAGTTAAGCACTAAGAAGACACGCGATTTATGAAGAACTTGGACAAGTTGCGCATAGAAAAACAGGATATTTCTGTACATGCAAGCCGTCATTCCAATAAAATGCGGAAGAAATACAATCGGAAAACTTGCTTAACATCAAACAAGCACACATACAAAACGCTTTAAAACCTATGGCGATATTACTTATTCATAATGCTGGAATAATTACCCATGTGTCCAGGTGAACATTTTCGTTTTTCAACTGAAAAAAAACAAAAAGCTATTTAGATTAATATGAACACACAAACAAGTCCATACTCTTTAAGCATTATACGTAATTACTTGTCTTCGAGACGTTATGAACGCGCGTCTATATCTTTATATAACAACGGGTTTCGCTCGCGTGGCTTGTCAGATTTTGTATTGTATATAAATTGTGTTTGTACAAATAAGCTTTTGAATGTATTGTGGTCAAGGAAGTCGTTATTAGATATTTGTATGAGCAAGTAGACTTTTTTGCAAGCGCAGTGAGCCAAAAATGATTGTAGTATCGGAGGAAAACGAATACGAAAATATTATGGATAGTTCCGACAAGCGCTTATGAAATACCACAGCATTCAAGATCAATATTAAGTTAAACGATTATTTCTCAAACATTTGTCAAAGTCTGTCGCTTACGAGGGACAATGAACGTTTAGCAATGACCTAACTTTTCGTAAAATTTATACACTGATCATTCTCAAAAGCTACAATCATTTCAAATATCCTTCACACCAGTCACGCGTCAAGACAAATTAGCGCAAAGCGAAACCTTACAAGCGTCAAAATGCCCCCTAAAGCGAAAAGAGTGCATAGCAAACATCAATGTGATTGTAATGTTGTCTTTAGAAGCAGGTTCTTCAAGACGCAAAAATGGAGAATATTTATTTCAATGCAGTAAAAGAAGGTCAAGAAAAGGAGGAAAAACCATTAAAGCGAACCTATCCCGCCTACATCGAGGACAAAACGTATTTACCAACGTTGTCGACGAAAACATTAGTCCTGGACGAAGATGACGAGTATAATGAACTGCCAAAAGCGATAAGCTTGCACAAAAGGGAAAGAGCGAGTGTAGATAGCGATATGCCTGAACATTGCGAACGTTGGCATGTTTGTCATAAATGTAACAAAGTGTTTGGTACCGCTAAAGAATTGAAGCGTCATCTACCCAGACATAAAGTTTCAAAGAAAGTTTACGAATGCGAAATATGTCTAAGGACATTTACACAATCCAACCATCTTAAACAACACATGCCAGTACATTCAGGTAAGGAGTTGTTGAAAAAAAGCTACAACTTTATCATTTAACATATATATGTACTCGGCGTCGTCACCTTTGTAATTTCTTCTTAGGATATATCGTGCTGATATCGATTAAAACAGGAAGCGAAGCTTTATGAGAGTTTAGGATAAGATTACAAATTTCTATACTATCACAGATATTATGTAGTCATTGTTGTGCAATGTGTACTACCTACTGCCTAAGGAAATATACTCGTAGTCAGGCGCGCATGATTCTCGTGTAAGTTAAATGATAGATATCTAAAAATAAAGAAGGAAGCGTAACAAATGTCTATGCAAAGTAAAAAAAAAAGGAACACATAAGTCATCCTATGCCTAATCAATCACTTTGTCATCGCTCAGCGTTTTGAAAACTTCCTATTTAAAAACTAGAAGAGGTTTGAATACGAACAATGCAATTTAATGCGGAATAAACCTGACTATATGGGAGCGACTTTTACCTGTTATTTGCTAGTACAAATATATGCAAATGATGTAATATAATACTTATATGTATTTAGGTGAAAAACCATTCAAATGTAATCAGTGTGATATGACATTTACAAGATCAAGCAGCCTCACAAGACATCAAATTATCCATAGTGGCAGCAAACCTTACCAATGCAAAATATGCTTCAAAGGATTCAATCGTAATGGCAATTTAAAAGATCATATGTTCACACATGCCCAACACAAGCCATACAAATGCAAGATTTGTGCTCGAGAGTTTGTCCAGTCGAATAAATTCAAGTCACATGTTCAAATGCATACAGGTACGTCTTTGGAGGATTGGGCCATGTTCAATGTAAACATCACCGATGAAGGTTTGAGGGAGTAATCTTCATAATTATGAAATATGAACAATTTGTCAGGAGATGTGGATGGAATGATAGCCACAAAAGAGAGAATAACCCTAGAAAAGGATTTCTAATGTCTCAAGTATGTATCTGACAGATGGAGATAAGATGTTGAAAGTTTGCTTATATATTGACTATCTAATGTACAGAGAGTGAAAGAGAATTGTGATGGATCTGATTTATCATATAAAATACATATATTTAATTGTTTTTGTATGTAAGTGATAGAAACATAATGAGTTATGTGTAGATATAAAGATACATGGAATATATATATATATTGAGAGGATTTTGTTTAAACTATTGTGTTGACAGTTTATTATATTAGAAAATATGTTCAAAAAAACAACAGGTCAGGTATGATTCTTTAACTTAACTGCAAAGATTAGTTCATAAATCATAATAATATATATAAAAGTGAGTTAGTGACGTTAACAAATAAACAAGAAAAACAGGAGTGAAGACTTTGTCCCTCGTAAGTCGTACTTCATCAACACGTCCTTGCATTACATTGATGCAGGTATATTTTGAGTTTATTTTCAAATTGTAAACAATTGAAATTTTCAAATCAACTTGTAAATATATAAAATCAGCTTACCTTATAAAAGTTAAAAACGTTTTAATTTCAAAAACAAAACGACATTAAATTTGAGAATTAGGCAAACCATAAGTTCGTTCGCTCTAAATGGTAGTAATATACCAAAAACCGCTGACAAAGAAATCGCATGTGATATTAATTTTAAGCTTGAGCAGATGCAACAGGAAAAACACGAAGGTTAAAAGTTTGGCTGTACTCGTCGTAAATAAGATTGCGTTGGTTGTTAGATGTGGTGTCGTCGGTGAAAAAACATTATTTTGTGGATTTTAAAGTTACGAATTTCATCTACAAAACGGACTACGGTCGCGTTTTTCGACAAATACCCTTTTCCAGCTTCCCCTCCTTATAAGGTCAAGATAACCCCTGCAATACCACAAGAGTTTCATGGTAAGATACAGAAAGGTTCATAAGATAAAATCTCACTATTCATCCTGATAACTATTGAACTTTTGTGGTAAAATGCATAAAGATTTACAATACTGTCCTTTTATAATCCACAGCACAGGGACGCTCGCGATCTTCTGTACACTTGAATAAAATATTCTTCACGAGTTGTTTGCATGCGGCAAGAATTACAAAGCTCATTTTGCACAATAATGATTCTTCAGCTTTTGAATATTTTAGCAGTGTATATTTACTCAAGTTATAATCTAAAAAGGCAAAGACAAATATCAGATAAATACAAATATCAAATTCAAATATCAATAAAATACTGCATTGAGGTTTTCTGTGTTCCTGGGCATTTAGAGTTTGGGCCACCCATATATCATTGTTTTATAGCAGCGGATTTTATTCTTGGTGCATATTTTCCCGGCAGTTGTAGTTGTATTTTTCTATGACTGATTATATTTATATAAACAGCATTTATTTTCGCATTGTATAGTTGTTTTAAATTTTATCTCATTGTGAAAATGAAAACTTTCGGCCAAATGCCCCATTGGTTAATCCAGCACTGTCAGGAAGTTTAATAAGTCTATAAGTTTTATAAGTTTTATGTTTGTATGGCAATGGAAAGTCAATTTCCTGTTCATGTTATTAATGTATATTAAACTATAAATATGCTTTTGATTGGTTTACTAATTTGCAATTGAATGATGTAAGTATCCCCTTAAGTGTTATGCATTTATTTCATAAAGCAAAACTGAAAACATCATGTTATTTTGTACTTTCAGTGAAAAACCTTTACCTCTTTAACAGAGTCTTTGATAAATTCCTTCCTATCTGTTAAATCAAAATCTGGAAATCTGTCATAAACCTTAATGTATATGAAGGACTAATGAATACCTGCCTACACAGGATAACCAAAGATTACAGCAAAGTAAAATTTTATCCTATGATGTACCTGTTTACACACAGATTTCATTGTTACTTTCTCCAAGTCAGCATCCTCTAGAAGTTCTTTTACCAGTTCAACAATTTCATCATCTGTTGGTGGTGTTTTTTTCTTCTTTTTAATCAATGGTTCGTCTTCAGAATCATCATCGTTTCGTTGTCTCTTTCCTTGAAAATAATCACAAACTGTTTATGTTGAAGTGATTGCCCACTTTTTTGAAAGAAAACATTCAAAATAAACAGAATTTACACCTTTATTATTTTTTGCCTTATTTCCAGGTGAAATTTTAATGGAGACAACTTTTTTATCTTTTTTTGGTGGTTTCTTTGGTTCTGATTTTTTGGATGGCGTCTTTTTTTTTGTTGGTGACTGCAAAGTAACAATTTTTCCCACAATTAAAAATTCCCCTCAGTTAAAAATCTGCACAGTTCAAAAAATACAATCAACAAGAAATGAACAAAAGTTTAAATTTTTTCTCCCACTTTTTTATCAGTTTCCTCCGACTCCACATCATCTTCCTTTTCACTTTCTTCTTCCTCTTCTACAGTTTCAGTTGATTTTACTTTTTTAGACTTGGAGTTTGTAGTCTTTCCCTAATGTTGAAATAAATATCAGGTTATATGATATGATATAAGTTGCCAAGAAACATGTGAGATGATTTCCTCTCCTTATAAGAATTTACATATGTACTTTTGAAGAAGATGAAGTCTCTTTTTTCTTTGTGGCCTCTTTTTTCTGCGTAGTCTCTACAATAGAAAGCATCAACGAAGAAATGATACACTAAACTTCTACTATTATCATGAAACACTAAAATTAAAGAAAAACAAGATCAAACTCACTTTTTTTCTTAACTTGACCCTTCTTTTTTGGCTCTGGTACGTCCTATAAAACATTGCCCCTTATTGTGGTGATTTTGTAAAAAATTTTCCCAGTTATTTGCAAGGAATTAAAACACATCTTGTGACCATGAACTAGACAAGCTATATCATTTAATACCATTGAAAACAACTGGATTAAACTGGATTAATTTTATACAATGTACTTGTCATTCTCTGTTATATCACATGAGTATCACGTGAAATAAACAACACTTGGCTACCTTTCCTGAAGCTTTAGGGCACAAAAGAAAATCCATAAGTCTTTCAAATACTTCTTCCTAAAAATTTTGAAATAAACAATTTAGGTAAAACCTCGTATAATCAAATAAGAACATTATACATCTACAAAACCTGGCTTCCCCGTTTATCCACATCTAAAATATCACACAATCTCTTGATTGATGTAGGTGTAAATCGTCAACTTGTTCCTCTTTCTTCTTATATTCTTTTGAGCCCTGTTCGTGGAGAAGCATGTAAATCAAGTCATTTGATGACTCCTTCTCAAATTTACATTGAATTCTTCTCAATTTAGTCTAGTTTCATTGTTTTTTACTTCAGTTCTTAATTTACTTCTCAATAATCAATAACTTTGCATTTCTTCAATTCAACCTTTTCCAAGTCAAATCCTTTAAAGAGTCGAATATTTTTCTTGACTTCCATCGCCTAAATACAAAATGCGATAACATAAACACATAAAATAATAGTTAATTTGTCAATAGATACATCAACTTACTGTGCCAGGTCGACCATAGAGTAGTTTATGTAAAGGCTTCAGTTCATCCCAAACAATTTTATTGAGTTGAAACTGCACTGTAATTATAGCAAGAACACATGTCAATTGAATAACTGCAACTTTGAAACTTCACCAAAAAGTACAAATTATTAATTACCCCGAGGCATAGAACCGAGCGGATCTCCTTTTCCCTACAGAAAACCATGACAACAAAAATTATAATATGAATGAATACCTCGGGAATCATATCGAAATGAATACCTCAGGAACAACAATCCTTTTACGCTCATTGGTAATAGGTGATGTAATATTATGGGATAAAAATTCTGTGGATTTTCTAGCTCTTTTTCCTTCAACAACCAATGGTGCATCAAGACTACCTATAAACGCAATACACAACATAATGCAATAAGTTAATAATAAACATACTATGACTACTTGCAGTAATTAAAGAATACACAGTCACATATGTAACAAGCTGCAAGCTTAACCTGAACACTACTAATATTTTTCCATAATCCTATCCTAGCCTCGTTTGCAGTATTTGAGGTAGAGTATTTTGTATTCGTGCCAACTTCCTCCTTAGAGTTATTTAGGTAAACTGGCAGATTTTCAAAGAAATAAAATTAGGTTGTTCACATCTTGTAAATGTCCCAATTTCATTCAAACACGTGACAAATTATTCCTCTAATTTTCAACACTTTCTTTTGGAATATTTTTCTTCAATATTTTAAGAGCAATTCAGCTACAAGACAACAAACGTCCACATACAGAATATCGGCAGCAAGTTGTTGCCATTCACATTGCCCCCCTTTCTCTCGTAATAGAACGGAAATACAGCTTATTACATTCACATTGAAGATATTTTCTTATAATTCTCCTCCTACCAACTAATTCTTCGTCGTCGCTGCTTTCCTCTTCCTCCTCCTTTTCTTTTTTTGATTTCTGTCCTGTTTTATGTTTCGTTGCAGTGTCATCCTGAGACTCGCTCGTTTGTTCACTATCGGTTTCGGCGTCCTTCGACGCACTTTTTTTCTCCTGAGAACATACACAATTCTTGCACACTTACTTTGCAATTTAGACGAACATATTGTTTACAAGAGAAACTGTACATCATTAAATACACGTTCAATTTAGTTTCTACTGCTTTAATCACCTTTTCGCCTTCTTCTTTCGCGTTCTTCTCTGTCGTTTTCTTTGATTCTTCGTCAGCCATTTTGAAAATTCAAAATACCACCTTTTTCGATGAGCAATGTGCAGAGAGCGCGCCATTTTCTCGGCAATCATCGGACATTATCGACAGCTTCCGGAGTCCAAATACCATACCCTGGTACCCATACCATACTGCCTAAATTAAATGTTATATTCCTAGGATATTTTCATAAATTCTATAACACATTCTGGTTAAAATGAATAAAAAACTATTGGCTAATGTTTCAAAAAAGTGATTAGACAACATGTGTACACAAGACATGGTGTATATTTCATTAGTTACTGTTGCTAAGGGCAGGGATGAAGTATTTTAATGGGAATGCAATGTAGGCCTAACAACGTACGATCATATGTCAGGCAAAGACAAACATTACCTAAGATTTACAGAGCGTCAATGAAAATAAATTGCAACTGCAGCATAAATATAAACTTGCTTACATTGTGCATAAATTCTCGTAAAGATTTTAAGTTTTGAAAAAAGAAATGAAACCACGCGCTCACTGACTACAACATTGATCACGTTCCATGCAAACTGTATAAAGTAGACAAGACCATTCGTTGATTGTAAATGGCGACGCGTAAATCAGGCATTCCTGTGAAATCATCCATTTCAACAAAGGTATTAACGGTCCTATAAAAGTTGGACAAACGCACACAAGACAATCCAACATACCTGTAAAGTTAAAGGTAATTTTGTGTTTTAGTGTTTGAGATTGGTTTATACTTAACTACAGTAGCCAGTCAACCGGTTGTGCAAGGCATTAATATTTGAATCAACAACATTACATTTTCATTACATGTTTGTAGATGTAGATCGTCCAGATTAGTAGAGCCCTGAGAAGGGCTGTTGATGTTGACTGACGTTTTCAGAGTAAATGAAGATGACTACCGCTAAGGTTGTCGAAACGTCAGTCAACATCAAGTCGTCAACAACAACAGTCCTCAGGACTCTACTAAGCTGGACGATTTACATCTACAAACATGTAAGGATACTCCCGGGTTCAAACCATTTACTTTATTACATTATCTTCACACACTTTTCATAAACTAGACTGAGGCAACGAAAATTGCAGACAATGCTAAAGTAAGCCTTAGCGATAGGATAAAACATCTAGAAAGTGAAGTTGAGGAGAAGAGCAGAACAATTAAAGAACTGAATGAAAAACTGACGAAAATTTCAAGTGAATGCGAGGTCTTGCGCGAAGAAAATGAGAAAACGGAGCAAAATCTTGGTTTACCTACAAATGCCGAGGTATGTGGACGACATTTCAAAATGGGAAGTATTTGACGGAAGTTTTGTAACAAACATAACTCTCAGATTTCAGAGATGAAAGAACTCCAAGAATCGCTCCATGAAAAGGAAATGTTTATTGAAAACATGCTAGTCAAGACAAATGAAGTTGAAAAACAATTAGAAAACGAAAAATTGGTAAAAGGCGAACATGAAGCCGATCGACTTTCACTTCAGAAAGAAAGAGAGAATTTGCAAATGATGCTAGAAAATGAAAAAACGATAACCAGTGAGCTTCGAGACAAAATAAAGCAATATCAACAACAAATTACGAGTACAAAGTCACAACATGAAAACGAAATCTCTACTTTGAAGCAAAAATTGGAAAGTGATAAAGTTCAACTAGAAAATTTAGAGAAACAACGAGAAGAAAGTGAAAAGATTTCTGAAGACAAATTAAGCACATTAAATTACCAAATTCAAGAGAAGAATGTCTTGATCAGTGATTTACAACATCGGCTGAATCATCGTGAGGAAATCACAACAAAGCAATATAGTGATGAAGATGTGATGTTAAAACTAAATGATTTAAGACAGCAATTGACAACTGAGCACGAAAAAAGTTTGGAATCAGCCAATTCATTGTGGAGGCAAAAATTGGAGGAACATGAAAAGAGAGGTAATCTTTTTCTGTTTGCATGAGCTGTTTGTATATTTTATAATTTACTTATCATAAATTATATTCGTCATTTTTATTGAACGTAGAAACGGACAAGACTATGAAATATAACGATGAAAGCAATGGTGAATTGTTAAATAAGATTTCAGAATTGAAACAACGACTAAAGGATGCAGATGAAGCACAAGAAGAACAAAGCACAATCTTAGAAACACAGGAGGAAGAGATAGACGAATTACGTGAAAGTAACAGAGCATTTGAGGAAAAATATACAAGTCTTTATGAAAAGATGGAGGAAAAGTGGACATTAAACGAGAGTGAAATTGTACGACAGATAAAGAATCATTATTATTTTGAAATAGAACGTCTTCACGCTCAACTGGAAAATATTGAAAAAGAGAATACCAATTTGAAAACAGAGCTGGACATAATGAATAACGATGGAGGTAAAGCACTCTCCCCAAGACGACGTACTTCAGTTTCTGCAAGGATTGAGATGAAAGAAGAAATCGAGGACTACAAAGTTACGTTGGCAGCTTTAGAACGTGATCTACAGCATGCTTTGAACGAAAACGAACGTTTGAAACTTGAGAATAATATTGCTAAAAACGACAGTTGTGATGATCTAAAATTACAAGAGCGAATTGATGAACATCAACTGAACAATGACAAATATAATGGTGAAAGTAAAAAGTTGAAAAGTCAACTTGATGAGAGCATAAAATATTGTAAAAAGCTCGAGAAAGATATCAAACGACAAGAAGAACGTATTGTCATCGTAGAGAAAAATAAAGATGCTAAGATTGATGAAATAACTAAAGCAAACGAAAAAAAAGTCTCCGAATTGATGAAGATCATAGATGATAAAAATGTTAAGAGTAAAGAGAGCAGCGAAGAATGTGAACGAATCAATGAAGAATTAAGACAACGGGAACAAGAAATAAAAGTCATTGAGGATGATTTTCAGAAAAAAGAACATGCTTTGTTAAAAAAATGTGAAGACGCAGAAGAACAGAAGCTGAAGCTTAAAGACGAGTTGAAGAAAGTAAAGTCAACACATGATGAACATATGGATGAAGTAAACAAACTTACAGAACAAGAACGACGTTCTTTAGAAGAGAAAGTCGCCGAACTGGAAAATAAGATATCACAAGGAAAAGTCGCAAGTGAAGCGTTGCAAATGAAATATGAGAAATTGAAATTAGAAAATGATTCCAAAACATCTCAAATTGATGAATTTACTAAAATCATCGACAACATGAAAGTCAATGACGACGAAGCACATTTTAAGGAGTTCAAGGATAAATATGAAGAAATGTCAGAGGAGAATAAAAAGAAGGATGGAAAGATTTTTGAGTTGGAACAATCCTACACGAAAAAAGATGATGATTCAAACAGCTTGCGCAAGATTTTAGCGAACTTCATAAAGAAGTAGAGATTTATAAGTCAAAGATGAAATACATAGAAGAAACAAAAAACAAAGTGAAAGAATTAGATGTTTGTAAACAAAATGAAAAGAAAAGAAATCAACACATAAATATAAGTCCAGAAGAAGATCAAGAACATGGTTGTAAAAATAAACTTAGCTACGAAGAAATGAAACATAAATACCAACGCGCTCTTGATGAGAATGACGAAAAAATATCTACAATCGAATCTCTTGAATCAGACAACGTTCTGTTAAGAAAAAAAATCACGGCCTTTGAAAAGAAAGTGACGACGACCGAAAGAGAAAAGAAAAACTTGGAGGAAAAAACACGCTCGCTTGATAGCGTTATTGAAGAGCAGGAAAAGAAGATGAGAAGTTTGAAGGATAAGTTAGAATCGTATGATTGGAAAAAGATGCTTGAAAGAGAATTATCCGAACTTAAAAGTTTGAAGGACACTTTAAACAAATATTCACTTCGTAACAAAGAGCTTTCTATCCGTTGAGGAAATTACGAGTGAAAAAACTGAGCTGGCAGCCAAGTATTCCAAACTTATTCAGGAACACAAGGAGCTACAAGATACATTACAGGATAACAAGAAACGCCATGAGAATAAAGTGGAACAAGAAAACTCAGAAAATAAAAGAAAAATGGAAACATTTCAAAAAACTTAACGAAAAGGATAGAGTTTTGAATGAAACGAAGAAAAAAAGCAGGCAACTTAAAGAAAACGAAAAAACCTTGAAGGATGAACTTACAGAAAGCAAAAAACATTGTAGTAAACTTGAGATGAAGATTGAGGAAATTGAAAATGTTTTGAACCGTGTTTCACAAGAGAAGGAAGAATTGAAAAAAGAACTTGATCGTGTTAAAGATAGAAATGAGACCGAATGTTCTGAACTTAAAGAATTAAATCTTGTTGACGCCGAAAAAATCGAGTTATTAAAACAACAGCTTCTTGAAATGAAAAGAAATATGGAAAAAAGTCAACTATGAATGATAAAATGGCAGCACATACAAAAGAGCTAGAACAAGCACAGAAAACAGTTGAAGGTCTAAAGAAGAACGCCGACATGGAAAACGAAAACACGGAGAAACTTCAAAATAATGTAATGAAACTAGTGAAGAAAACCATTTTCTTAAGATGAAAGTGGAGGAATTAAAAACTGAAATCATTAAGGGAAAAAAAGATGGAAACATGATGGAAAGGTTAAAAGATGGATTAAGACTCGAAGTGGAAAATCTCCAAGAAAAACTTAACAATGCTCTTGAGAAGATTTCCACTTTACAGAGTAAACAATTACACGACGAAGAAGAAGGAATTAAAGAGAAAAAGAAGGTAATGAAGATACTTAATTATTATGAGCAGTTACACCAAGTGATTAAATAAATTTGATGTTTGTTTTAGTTGTTAAAAAATATGAAAGAATACGAATCAAGAAACGGCGAACTAATTTTGGATATTGATCGAGCATCGAAATCATTAAACCTTACCAAAGAGAAGTACGGCCAACTGAAAGGCAGATTTAAACGATTGACAAAGAAGTACACTGAAATATGTGAAGAGAAGATTAATAAATCAGACGCAAAAGTCGGTCCAGATACTAGCGAAGATTTAAGCTTGATTGTTGAAGATCTACAACGCAGTAAAGATAATGCCGAGAGAGAAAATTCTAAACTACGAACAAAAATGGACGGTTTACTCGAAGAAATAGGAAGAAGCGAATATCAAATCAGATCGGTGAGGAAAGCTAACGTGGTTTTGATGAAACAAACTCGCTGCTTGTACGAAGAAAGTGAACAACAAAAGCGTATTGACGAAGAAAAGACAAAAGAACTTCAAGAGTATCGAAGGATCAATCAAAGTTTAAAAGATCAAGAGAAGAGCTGGCAAAAGAACGGAAGAAGCTCATTGAAAATGTTAATGCTCTAAAGGAAGAAAAAGTCATGTTGAAAGAAAAAAATAATGAATACCACGTAGCAAAAAATAAAACAGAAATGGAGTTGCGAGAGAAAATCAGAGAATGCACGATGAATTCCAGGAAACTCGAGCAGTTAAGAAATGAAAAAGAATTTCATATGAAATCACAAAATAAAATTGACCAAAATATAAACCTGTACGACAGCTTCGGTAATGAATCTATTTCTAGCCAACGAAACGAATCTTTGACAGCAAAGGAGTTTGAAAGAGCTTCAAAATACGCCAATGACACGAGCATTGTGGAGATAACGACACCTGTATTCAACAATGATAGAGTTCATAAGCACAAGGTAGGAATACATATATAAAGAAAACATTTCATTGGAACATTACAACCTTTCAACTCAACTGTGTAATATACTTGCTTTATTTAGGCAGTAGAGAGTGAAATGAACGATTTTGATACACAATCCATCGTGTATTTGAACAACAATAAGCACACAAATCTACAGATGACAAGAAACATCATCAATAATGATTTTGGAAGCGATAAATACCTTGGAAAAACGTACTGGGAAACCTTAGAGTTTTTAAAGAAAAAATAAACAATAGGGATCAGGTTGCACGGAACCTGGATAGCAAATTTTTTCGAACGGTTAAAAAACTTCTTAAAAAGGAAAAATAAAAGTTTTGAACTGAACAATCACTGAAATATAAAATATTGCTTCAGGATTACGAAATTTCTATGTCGTAACGAAAATACAAAGATGTTTTTTACAAGTTTGAAAATTTTACCATCCAATTGATAACTCTATCCAAGCTTCGTGCAACCGTCTCCAGGTCTATACACACATAAACACCTTCACAGCGATCTGCGCTGCAATGTTTATCAAATAAGAAAGTTCACGACCTTTAAGAGCATGTGTATAAAGGTACATAAGGTTTCTGAAATGCGGATGTAAGAAATTTTGAAGCAAAGCAAGGAATTTACAACATGATATGATTTGCATTAAATAACAATGGTCCTAAATGAAGCGATACAATTACAAAAGATTCCCCAGCATGGGGCCAAAACATCGCGTGACATGATCATATGAAGATCACAAGCTATATACATGTACAAAATCATAACAGAAAATGCAGCAAAGAGATATAAATGACGATTCTTTGGTGTATTACGATGCACAATCACAAAATCCACGAAGGACGACTGTCGTACGAACACTTCAAGGATTATTGATAGTTGTCGGTATCGCGGGAACTTGGGTTGGTTCAACACAATTTATCAAAAGTACATACACCAAGAAATTTAATGCGCCGTGGTTTGTTATGTGGTTTAAAACATCATGGATGTCACTAAGTTATCCAGTCGTGTCCATCTGTTTTCGTTTTGTAACAGGTTGTAGTTTCAAGAATATCTTTGATAAAGCTCAAACTGTGTTTGGTGATCGCGGTGTTTGTCCTATGACACTGCTCACGCGATGTCTACCATTTGTTATATTATGGTGTGCTTGCAACTATTTGTATGTTCGTGCATTGTCCGTGTTATCAGCAACAGATGTCACGGCGTTGTTTAGTTCGGCTCCAGTCTTCGTTTACCTGCTATCTTTGATACTTCTCCGTGACGACATCTTTAAATGGCGGTGTCTTTTTGCAACGGCGATGTCAGTCGCCGGTATCGTCGTTATAGCATACAGCAATGGTTTCAGAGGACCATCAGCAGTCGGTATCATCTTGGCCGTTGGTGCTGCCGTACTGGCAGCTGTATATAAAGTGTCGTTCAAAGTCTCCATTGGAGACGCGAAAATACATCAAGTCAGTTTATTTCTGACTTGTCTTGGCTTAATAAATCTTCTTGGTTTATGGCCCATGATGGAAATAATGCATTTTACACGATATGAACATATCGAATGGAACGCAATTCCGTGGCCTTATTTGTGCGCGTGCGCTGTACTTAGTGTCATGTTCAATTTCCTAATCAATTTTGGTATAGCATTCACCTTTCCTCTCTTTATATCATTGGGAACAGTACTGGGGATTCCCCTGAATGCTGTCGTAGATACCATAGCTCGAGATGTAGAATTTACTTTCTTGAAAGGTCTAGGTGCCGCCTTCATCGTGCTTGGTTTTATCCTCATGACGTTTCGTGGAAAACAACGGCAATTGGACGATGACGAGAGTGAAGAGCCAATCATGAGTTCAGCTTTGAATAATCCTTCTACTCAAGAAAATATAAAGTTGAACATTTGAAAACAATCATTACGAACTTTGAAATAAAGCTAGAATACATTAAGGTTATTTTTCTTCATATCACACACTAAACTAAACATAACTGGAAGGGTATCTTCCGCAAAAATTTGGAGCAAGCAATTAAACTAGTTATAGTCTTTCCCCACACGGCTCAAAGAAAGTTCACTTGCAACAATAAGCAAAAATGTGTAACTTTACCTTCAGACACGTGTTTGGGGAAGAGTATAGCTTCATGCAAGTACAGGAACGGTTATGGTAACATTCCAGTTATATTTAGTTCAATGTGTGAAATAGAGATCAGTGATTTTCTAATTAGGTCATCAAAACCATTGCTGTCATTAATATAAACAATTAAAAACTATTTATTTGCATGTAAATGATTCTTTAAATCTCAAATCAAAAAATGTTTTATAGCTACAATAAAATGATGAGAATTGATGATGATTTAGAACCATTGTTTTACAATATTGTGTTCATTTCAACCAATGAAAAAAACTGTTGTTTTAAAAGTAAATGCAAACTCACTTCTATTATACTTTTCAATCCATTCTCATCCCAACACTTGACAAGGGGTGAGTTGGGATAGACAAGGATTACAATTATGTAATGTCTCTAACTAACATTTGAAATAAATATTACAAATGTATGCTTGAAGTTTGGAAAAAATCTTCAATCATTTTATCATCAACTAATAGTAATAATGTTCCATAAATGAATTCCTCAAATTAAACTACATCCTGACATTTCTTGTATGTTGGTGCAGTACAATTACCAAACTATTTCATCACTTTATTCACAATCTTGACCAAAGTAGTCAATTGTTTGAAGGAAGAACTTTTTTAAGCCATACTTTAATGTCTTTCATTTCCTAAAAAACAATTTCTTTTCTCAAATTACATAGGCACCATGGAAGATTGATAATTGGGGAAGTGGGGGGCGGGGGGGGGTTAATCCGTATTCATATATGCATCATATGCCATTTTAAGTTCTTTTGAAATCAATTGTTTGACCCCCCAATGATGATAACTCTAACTCTTTAAGAAGTTTAATGATACAATGCAGTGTGCAAATTAACGGTGTGCAATGTGCAATTTGCACATCGTTTTAGCTAAAATGAAGACAATTGCACATCACTTTTTCAAACAATGTGCAAAAATAAGCGGTTTTAACGAAAAACACTATTGTAAATCATATGAATTTGTTCACGTTTAAAAATATTAATTTAGCAATTAGCGCTATATAATAATTAACGTAATATCGATTTGATTATGCCTCTAAAGAAACACTTTTGTCAAAAAAATTGCATATCGCTTTTCTGAACTAATTCGCACACTGATACAATGTATATATGTTAACATTTGAGAAGACAGCATTTAATAGTTAATACAACAGATTATAGTCAATGATTTGTTCCAAACCTGTAAACTAGAGCTGTGACCAAGACCTGGATAAGAATTAAATTCAAAGTTTGTGTTTGGTAGCGACTGAATCAGATCAGCAGACATTTTTCCAAATTGAAAAGGAACCACAGGATCTGCCTGGCCTTAAGAATCAAACACAATGATATCACCACACAGGTAATTACATAAAACCATAACATACCAACTGAGTTACCACATAGTAAACCACATACCATGGCATTGAAATATTGGTGTAATGGAGTTCAATTTTGCTGATTGTGGAAAACTCTTGTTCATTGGTAACCAAGTGCTAAGGGCAAGTATACCACCAATGTGTTTACCACAAGTTAAAGACGTATAGAGTGCTAGAGCACCTCCTTGAGAAAAGCCTCCTGGATGAATGAAAATGTTCGACTTTCACTTGTTGTGTTATTTTAACAACTAATGTGATGATATTATAATGAATAAAATGAACAATTTACCAACAACAATTCTGTTAGCTGGAACTTTCTTTTCTTCTTCTTTTATTAAATCTTTTACTTAAGATGAAGGAAAAAAAACATAAGTCATCATCAATGTAACTTGAGGCAAAACAATCAAACAGGAAATATTCCACATGAAATGTGGTAAAATAAAAATAAAAATAAAACCTGCTTTTTTCAATTATTATAATTGTGTGATGAGACAAATTTATGAAAAATTTTGCAAAGTAAAAATGTTATTGCACCAATGTCCATGTTTTCATTAATTGTTTGCCTTATTGACTTTAAAATCACATCAAAGACCCATATTCAACAGATTTAATGAAAAAGTGCGCCTCCACATACATTCACTGGCTGCTTTCTTTATACCAGCTTCATCTTCTTTACCATTTGGACTCAGAGAATACAGGTCAAACCATGATGGCATTTTTAAACCACCATTTAGAGTGACAGGTGCTACAGGACTGAGAAAGCAAACCCTCTTGTGTCATTACTGTCAAAGAAACTTAGCACAAACAACATGATATTACAAACACTTACGCATTTGGAAAAATGTACTTAATGTGAGGTTCTTTGATGTTTTCAAAACCCACAGACCAACCTTCCCCAGTGTCACCAAGGCCATGCAAAAAAATAACCTTTGAAAGAAATTTATCAGAAATATAAAAAATTCAACAAGTCAAGTAACATCATACCTGTACTCCTATTAATAATTAATGATGCTTCAATGTTTACAAAATATTTTGGCTTAAATCAAAAGATATTACCCAATTTAATACGATCGATATTCAATTGAACAATGAATAAAAATCATGAAGTTTTATCATTTGTTCGAACTTGGACTAAAGTTTGATAAAATGGCTCAGAGCAAGTTTTTAAGCTGCATACAATAAAGAAATGTATATGAATACAGTTCATGGAAAAAATGCTTTTGTATTGCTACAATAATTTTGATATTATAAAGTACGTACATGGAAAAACAGAACATAATTTCGCTTACCGTAGCTGTATGTTGAGCAGATGGTTTTACAATAAAATTTCCTGCCATTTTCGAGATAAAACTGACCATTAAAATGAACAAAACTTCCCTAAGATATAAATCCAGCCTTTAAATTATCATACACTGTATAGTAAGTGATAATAAAGGATGTATAAAGTGAAAATGATGAAAGAAAAACTTAGAAAAATTACTTTTGAACAATCCTAATTCATTAATATATGCTCATGATGACAGGTATTATTGCGCAGGCGCAGAGGACTGGGAGACTGGAACAGAACAGAAGCGCGGCGAATTCAAGATGGCGGACAAGACGCTGGAAAAAACTCGTAAGAGAAGGCATTTTGAAATGGATAGCGCACGACAATCGCCCTTCCAAAGTCTCGAAATTGTAGTCAATCCTCGGGCATAGTTTCAAAAGCACCGCGCGGTCTTAACGTTACTGAGTTCGCCGAGTCCAGGGCATTGGAAATTCAAAATATGACCCAGGCGTTGTCAATGGCTGCGAAGCAGAGTAATAAAAGAGTATTTCAGTCATTACCTCGACACATGAGGAGACGTGCAGCCAGTCATAATCCCAAGCGATTACCTGTTAGACTAAGAGAGGCACATAACCGAGAGGTGGGACATTTTAATTACGTTATGTTTTCGTCAGACACTGAGTGAAAAATTAACTGGGTGGTTTATAATCTCGAAATAGATCATTTATAATGACCAGATATGATTTAAATAAAACGTGATTAAAACCGTTATGAAACTATAGGGTAACAGCCATCGACATAAAATATCACGTTTATTTTCCCTGTCTACATAATTTCCTACTTCGTAAATACCGTTTGTTTGCAAACCTCAACTTTAAAGAATTTTTAGTTATATGAACCTTTTCATTTCAGGTCTCCAAATCGCAAGAGAAGCAGAAAGAGCCTTTGAAACAAAAAAAATCACGCCGACATCGACGGAAAGTCGGCAACCTTCTCAAAGAGTACATTCGACGTCAAAAGAAACATGTTTGGCTAGAGACGCATGTTTGGCACGCAAAACGCTTTAAAATGATGGAGAAATGGGGCTATAAGATTCCACTTCATCCTAATGATAAGAGCGTACGTGCTTCTTATAGAGCGATGGCGTATGGTTGTCTTCTGCAGGTTATTCATACTAAACATTTTGACTCTGAAGATGACTACCGCTAAGGTTGTCGAAACGTCAGTCAACAACAACAAAAACAGTCCTTCTCAGGACTATACCAACCTGGACGATCTACATTTACAAACATGTAACGATACTCCAGGGTTCAAACCGTTTACTTTACTAAACCTTGTAATGTTTTGAAGACAGATAACGTAAAAATAGTGCTTACATTGTTCAATCTTTAGAAACTCTTTTCTTTCAGGATATATCTTACTATCAATGCATCGAAATTGAAGGAAGAGAGAATTTGATGTTGGCTGCAATGAAACATTTGACAAATAATGAAGTTGGTAAGTCTCCTAATGACATAGAGAATATTTAGATTGTTATACAAACGATGTTTCTTGGTTATTTTAGGTTTGACAATGGCCGCTGCAGATTATAGGACTGGACAATACGAAGGTCGTACTATACTCTATCGTTGTGACAAATATCCCAATCACGTCATCGGACCAGTCATGTTTCTATGGCAACAGACAGTAATATTTCGCATTTTTAGCTCGCGTTACAAGTGCTCGAACTAATGACAAAAATGTGATTATCTGCATTTTCAGCTTGATAGAGAAAGTTCTCGGAAACTTTGGGTGTGGTCACATCCGTCATGCGCAGACGAAGTTGCACAGGAAATACAACAAGCCTGTTCCATTGAGGCTTCAACGGAATTTATCAACACAAAACCGTGGCAATGCAAGGACGAAGGCTCAATAAGCGAGGAGTCTTCCACGAAGATCACAGCAAATGAAAACAACGAGTCTGAAGCTGAAAAGAAAGTTAAGTCCACGCCATTATCTGGGAATGTTAAGGATAAAAATCAAACTGAAGAGGGACGCAATAGGATGGATAACGAGAAAACAAATACTTCATTTAACCACAATGAAAAGAAAGAAGGTCTTACAGTGACGGTCATTCACGAAGAACTAGTAAGATTTCGTTTGACTGGACCGAAATCATACACTCTTTTGGCGGCCACATTGGAATTGTGTAATTGGCGTGTGAAACAAGTTGGATCGCGATGGTGGGATAGGTACATTGAAGATAAAGATAGGATCAAGATTATTGTGGAACAAAACAAAAATTGGGAACAAATGAAAGGTTTGATGTCACCTGGAATGTTCAAAGCTGGCACCGTGATGGCGTTAATAGTGAAGGATCCAAGGTTTGGTTTACCTGTAAGAAAATCCAGCATTGATATGGCGTCTGAAGATATCTACAACAGTAAGTCTGTCGGATTACTTGATTGTGTTTGGAGCAGTGAAGAACGAGAGGAGAATGGAAACGAATCCTGGTATAAAACGTTCTTTTTATGCTTTAGATAGGACGTCTACTGATATCGTCATTCCAGACAGTTCACCATCTCCATTCTCTCCACTCTGGAACTCCGAGATTCGTAAAGACGTCAAGAAAAGCAAGATACCTGAAAAAGATCTTAATAAATTGCGTTCACAGCAACGTGTTCCTGGTACAAAACTTGATCTTGGATATGATACGCCTAGAATTCCTGTTTTGATTATCCAACAACCTGGCAACGAAGGTAAGTGTTACATGGGATTTGCTGGCAAAATGGCTGCACTATAACAACTTTTTTCCCTTATATTTTAATGAGAATAGCCATTGCTATGTTTTAGTGATCTCCGGACATTTCACATAAGCATTATTTCTTTCCATTGCAGAAAACCTTCAGAATTCTTCTCTCTACTTTGGCAGCGGTTGTGATATAGTACTTCCTGCCTCGTGGAGTATGGCATTCTGGATAGCTCTTGTTTATCGTGGGGCGCGTGTGGGCGGTGCACGTGAATTGTTGACATGTTCACGTGAGAAAGGCGTGCCGCATTTTCCATGTGATTTCCCGGATACGAATGCTGGCTTCCAGCACAATGAGGAACTGAAAAGGAGTGAAGAGGATCAATTTAAACGACATCCACCAGCAAAACGGCCAAATTACGACAAACTTGGGATAACTTCTCCATTTGGTCCTGACTGGAATACATTGGTTGCAGAATGGTGTGGTGAGGTTGAAAGACTTGTGGTGTTGATAAAAAACATGATTGAATCCAACAATTTCACCCTTAAGACAGAGACGGCTGATTCTGAGAAAACCATTCATACGGATACTGGTGAATCTTCAGAGTCCAAGATATGTAGAAAGGATAATACTGAACACCATTGTACAACAAGGGATAGTTTAAGTGGTAATGAGGACAATAATAAAACTGAGAACACCAAAGAAAATGTTATAGAGTCAGACATACACTTCAATGTCTTACGATCGTTGTCGATACGAAGATGTCTTCGGGATATCACGGGAAGTTTATCACCGGGTAATTTATCATCTTGTAAAAAGCGCCGAGGTGGGACTAAGTCAAAACATGACATTCTAAAGTTTCTTTTAAACAATGTCTCTTTGAATTCTCGATGTTTGATCCATCTTCATGTTCGTCCTTTGATGAAAGGATCTCCTCAGAATAACGCCATATTATTCCTACCGACAGCAGATGATTTGATGAAATTACAGCAGGATAAAAGCTACGGTGGTCCGGTGGAACATGTACATAAAACTTCACAAAGCTCAACAGTGATTGGTCAATCATCTCGGAAAACTGTTGGCTGGATTACATCCGGCCAGTTTTCTTTTACACGTGGTCAAGGTTCAGCTATTGGTTTATGTACTTTCCCCGCATTCAGTGAATTGGTTGTAAGAACTTTACGGATGAAAACCGGTCTTCTTCTTCTCGTGAGAAACTCCAACACATTTCAATATCGATTTGCGAGTGTTATCGTTGTATGAACGTCCATAAAATACTTTAAATCAAATATTTATTATTGTGTATTTAGATTATTGTGTGAAGATATAACTTGTAAAGGTTTTGTTCAAAATAATAACTTCTTCGGGATTTTCCTCGTCCTTTTTTGACCGAATTCTAAAGTTTAAGTTTCAATTCTGAATATGCACTTTTCAAAAAACTTTTTCACCTTTCATTTTGATTAAATCACAAAGAAGCACAAAAAAAATACGAAAGCTACAAACAATATCAATCAGAAATGCAAGCCTTCAAAACTGTCAATCAAATCACAGTTTTCTGTGGTAATGGATAGCAGCTGATGCAAAGTTATATGAATAATCGCCAATCGTTAGCAATCAATATTTAATCGTATAGTTTTAGATAACAGATGAATGAGCCACATCATCAACATCACACGAATTGACGGTATTTCAAAAATGCTGCGTAAATTTCTAAAAGTGATAACTGTTTGTACTTTATTCGTAGATGTTGTACAAACAAGAGAGAAAAGAGCAGAAAATTGCTGGCAAAGTGTTCAATCAATTTACGATTACGGAGATTATAATTTATGGGGACGAGCAATTCACTTTAAGAACTTTCAAGATAACATTTTGCTACTGGTAAATGTCGCCACGTTCTGTGAATATTCAAGGCAATATCAAGGATTAAATAGACTACAAGTAAAATACCACAATAAAGAACGCTGTGGACTGAAGATATTTGGAATTCCGTGCAATCAATTTGCACACAAAGAGCCTGGAAACGATGCTGAAGAAATTTACAACGGTTTAAGATACGTCAGACCAGGAAATGGGTTCGAGCCTAAAATAACGTTACTAGAGAAACGAGACGTGAATGGAAATAAGGAAGACCCGCTTTATACTTGGTTAAAGGTGAGACAAATGTCTGGTAGTTGTGTACAATTACGTAATGATATGCTTATAGAAGGACTGCGTCTTATAATTCAATAGTGCATGGTCAGTTTGATGAAAAATACCAGACGGAAACTTATAGTGCTTACACACTCAAATCAGTGCATGTGATCTCTGTATGTTAGTATTCTGTGAAGGATTTTAACAATTGCATGCACCAAATCTTCACAGCATCACTTCGACATTGGTATGACGTCACTAATGTGTTTTTTCTGTCTCAAAAACAAAATATGCGAGAGAGAAACTTCTTAACGTAAAAGCTATAAGAGCTAACTTAATTACATAGGGATACCTTAGCTGACGGTTGAAATCTCAAATTCAAATTGATTTAAAGTGTGCCGAGTTTTATTGCTGGTAAATGTTTGGGTATTCTTCGTGATTTATTAAAGAATAATGTCGAGATAATGAATTTTCTTAATCACTAAAGATTTTTTTCAAGAGGAAATCGAAATTCATTGCCTTTTATCAATGACGTAATTTCTCATTTCATGAGTAAACCATTCAAAACACAGACAAAAAACGAAGAAGTTACTAGAATTTCCTATTTTTTCCTCATAGACCAGCTGTCCTTCACCCAATCTCGCCATCAACCAACTCTCGGACATAACTTACACTCCAGTTCGCAATAACGATATCAGTTGGAATTTTGAAAAGTTTCTTGTAAATCACAAAGGGAAACCATGGAAACGGTTTACGTCAGCCGTGGAGCCCGAAGAAATGATTGAGGAAATTGAGAAACTTATTGAAATGTGCAAATCATGACTTCGATAATATCTCCATTCAAAAGTAACCTGAACGTCAATAGAGAAACAACTTTTGCATTTAAAGAGAAAAAGTTATAAGTTAAAATGTATATATTGTAAGAATTATATTGGACTAACTCATTTAACGTGAGTCGAACATTGTAGGCTAAGGAGAACAAGAAAAAACAATTGGTTGTATGTACAATACTTCATTTAATTTGGTTGTATGTATAATACTTCATTTAATTTGGTTGTATGTATATAATATATAAACATATACAAAGTGTATTACAATGTGCCCTCCTAATATATATACATAATATGTATAATTAATTAGTTCATGTCTGCCTGCTTTCGTGTTCAAAACATACATTTTATTAACTAGATATACTCAGTTATGACAAACTCTAGAAGCACATAAAGTGTCTCTCATTGTTTCAGAATGTAATGTCGACAACATAAATATATTTATTCTCGTTGAGTAAACATAATTTAACGACTCATTATTGCAAGCACGTGCACTTCTGATAATTCTATTGTACAACAAGGCTAAGGGAAAGCGATAAGGAAAGCAATTATAATTTGTCATTTTCCACATTTCTAGCCAATAATTATCGAGAAGTTTAGTCACGTGCTCGAGAAGAAGTATCCTAGTCGCTGAGCCACTATCACAAAAACCTAAAACGCGTGACGATTTTATTCTCGTACTCTCGTTCACCATCGAAGTGTGAAATAAAAGTCGTCATCATCAACACTTTAGTGCGAGAAACGTACGAGTTTAAAGTAAGGAGGAAATCCAACTGTACCCTTTTCTGTTACATCTACAGGTCTGATACATTTTCGTCACAATTGCTGATACAAGAGTGCTACGGGAATTTCATTTAAAGTCACAGAAATTCAAATACAATGTTTGCAGTTTATTACAGGTGATCGAGAATGTACAGAGGAGGATGTCAAAGACATTTCAAGATAAAAGGGAAATTCTTGTGAATAAAGTTAAAGCATAAGATAAAACATATGTCTTCATCGTGTTGAAGGAGTCGCTTTGACAAAACCAAGCGACGCTTACTTCATTAAATAATCAATTTACATAACAGAGAACATGCAAATCTTGTTTACAAGACATACAGCAATATGTCAGAGTTGATGATAAACCACTATAGTGAAAAGCAATTTCAATGAAGTTGAACGTAAGGACGTTGACGAGTATTGTGATTTTCATCACACTATATACTGCATGTGTTGTGCTCTATGTAACTTATACAGATCAACAGATCCTCCTGAAAGGGGAAAGGAAAATTAATAATCGTACAACATTAATACGAAGGAAATGGAGTCATAGAAAACGTGCCACATTACAAGCAATGACAGATGATATGAAAGACAATATAATTCGCCACTTACAGAAACGGGTTAATTTTTTGCTTCGTGAGTTGAACAGCATTAAGAATAAATGTAATTTACAAGAGGAAAGAGACGACACGGTTCCAGGTAACGAAGACTTAGAGTCCAACACAAAGTTAAACAATGGACAAGTTATCGCTAAAGCTGATTTTCTCACATCCTACAGTCGACGAACGACGTTGCATATAATATGTTTTCGGCAGAAAAACTTTATCAAGTAAATTCTATCGCTCGTCCAAGTAAAGTTTTCACAAAAGAAAGTTTTCAGAGACAAGGAAAGCACGAACATCTATCACGTGCTTCAGATGAAGCGAAGATATTTGTTAAGAAATCTATGAAATTCACATCAAATGTCAATCTAACATTAAAAACGGGCTTGTTTCGTGAAAATGCAAACCTTGGTGTACAGTACGAGATTCATTTAGAAGCAAAGTCGGCAAACAGACGCGAAACCTATGGTGTAACACTTGCACAACCTTTATCCCCCTTTGTCCTACTTTCTCCACCTGTAAAACAAACCTCGATACATTAGTGAACATCATTGTACCACTACAAGGAAGGCTGGAGCGATTTGAAGAATATCTCCATCATTTCAAACGCGTTTGTCTGCAACGCAACGAAAACGTATACCTTACGGTGGTATATAGTGGTGAGAAAGGAGTTAAGAATGTGCTAAAATTGTTGAATAATTTACGAAAAGAAACGAGCTTTACAAACTTCAACCTATTGACGAAAAAAGAAAGTTTCAATCGTGGACAATTACTTCATGTAGCAGCAACTCAGTGGAAAGGTGATGAAAATGTGTTGATGTTTTTTGTGATGTAGATATCTCATTTGAACCGGATTTTCTCGAACGGTGTCGCATGTTTACAAAACCAGCGGGCTCAGTGTACTTTCCAATCGTGTTCAATTACTACAATCCATACTACGTACGACAGGAAACAGATAAATTATGGAAAATATGTAAGTTATCAAAAGGAATATTTATTAAGTCGTTAGTTTAAAACAAAGTCTGAAACTCACACAAATAGATGATATATATTTCAGCCAGAAAGACCGGATATTGGCGTATCCATGGGTACGGAATGGCGTGTCATCATCGTCAAGATTACTTTCGTGTTGGTGGCTTTGACCTCAATATCAGTGGATGGGGAACTGAAGACGTCAAATTGCATCAAAAATATGTCAGACAAGGCGAAATTCGTGTCATACGAGCACCGGACAGCGGTATCTTTCATCACTTCCATCACAAAGAGTGCAGTACCACGTTACCAAAGAAACAATATCGCAACTGCGAGTCTTCGCGACTCAACACAGAAGCATCAAAATACCAATATGGAAGAGAGGTTTTAAGACTTAAGAAAATGATGAAGAGTTTCGTGTAAGATATAGAGCATTAATACAGTGATTATCTTTGTTCAAATATTAAATGGATTGGATCAATTATCACTCCAGTAATATCCTGAAGTCAAGTTTTGAAATTTTTTATACGTCATTAAAATATATATTATATATTTGTTATATATGATGAGAGTACCATGCCCGCATGGCGCTCATTTACGTATGAATGTAGTGGGTCATTCTTGCTGTTAGACAATGTTTCGGCTCGCCAAAAATTTCAGTTCATCAAACTTTTCGGTTCGTCAAATTTTTTGGCCGGTCAATAATGTTTAGCACAATATGTAAGACGTGGCCAGCGAAAAACCCCAAGCAGAACCTTATTTTTATTAGAGTATAAGAACAAACGTAATATCATAATGACTTCCAACCTTCGTTAGTCTTCACGTGTATCCACGAAGATCCCCCGCTGTATCATTCCACAGCAAACCCAAGATAGGCCTTGTCTTTAAACAATTCTTTTGTAAGTTGCTTGAGAAAACGAGGTCCGTCCAAAAGGCAATTTTCTGGATTCACTATGAACTTACAAGCAAACTCAACATGTTCAACACAACTTACATAAGTTTTATTCGAGCGCAGCGACTCCAAATTACGGAACGCAGTTAGAGTTCTTTGTGTGGCGACCATCTCCGATAATATGCCAGGCTGCTAAGAAAATAGGCTTTAAAAATACTGTATTCAGAAGCAATAACGAACGTTGAATCTGCAAATTCCATATTAGAAATCCAGTAAAACAGTTTACTTACGTTTTTAAGAGAAACATTTTCAACAGAACTCGCCTTTATTCTTAGCTTACCAAATGATGTTACTTGAGCTGAGAGAAAAGTAGCTAAAGCCCGAGATAGAAAACGAAAACTACATAAAGAAAATAAAGCGTTTAATAACTTTTTCAGTCAGCAAATATTTCAAATCCTCATCATTCTTACCTTGGACTTAGTGGAGATTTTCTACCTAAACCAATTACCCCTAATAATCCAGTCGTAACCCTGTCTTCCCCCACATGAAGTATGTATGGCACAAGAAAGTCGACTTGTTGGGTAAGATCTCGCTGTTTATTTTCGCTGCTCATCAAACGAACAAGAAGCTCCAAAATTTTATGCCACAGTAAAACAATTTTACTTTCCATGTCCGCGTTACTAAATAAGAAAAAGATTATGACGATGATTTCGGACGTCTTTTTTAATTTACTTTCGATTTAAAGAATCTTTACATCATTTGATTTACATCTATAACCTACACATTTACATAATATATTAATCCTAACACGGTTTTCGAATATGCACATGAAAAACATGTGACTTGGACGAGATTTGAACTCGCACCTTCGGGATACTAGTCCGCCGCTCTACCTGTTGAGCTACAAAGCCCACAAGAATTGGAGACGAGTCAAATCTCTTTTAAACTGCGTATGGACGAGAGATTCTTGCCACTATAGCAGTTTACTGGATGGCACCGTGTTTCGACTTTATTCCAAAGCCATCATCAGAGTAAAAGAGATTTGACTCGTCTCCAATCCCCGTGGGCTTGTCTCCAATCCCCCGTGGGCTTGTAGCTCAATAGGTAGAGCAGCGGACTAGTATCCCGAAGGTGCGAGTTCAAGTCACATGTTTTTCATGTGCATATTCGAAAACCGTTTTAGGATTAATATATTATGTATATACTCTGATGATGGCTTTGGAATAAAGTCTACACATTTACTTTCAACAAAATCTTACGAAATTCTCACCTTGGCTTAATACTTGCTGTCCATTTAACTAAATCCTTTAACATTTCAAATTCCTCCACAGAACTTTGACACAGAGATAAACTTTGTACAGTGTACGTATACAGAGTAAGAACAGTTAAGTTGTTTATGCATTCTAAAGAAAAAGGTTTTACAAAAAATATTAACAATTACCTCATTCCATAATTTGAACAACAGTGATATGGTGATATAAGAATATATATTCATATAAGAATATATAGTCATATAAGAATATATAGTCATATATAAATATATAGTCATATAAGAATATATAGTCATATAAGAATATACAGTGATTTAAGAATAACAAGACCAATACACAATTATGTAGCAAAGAAAAACTATTCAAAACTATTCATTATGTGTTTCACCGTTGGTTCTAGTTACCTTGTACAAAAACACGTTGAGATAGCTGAGGAACAACAACTGATCTTAGCACATCACTCCAGGGTTCGATCAAACTTTCACGTGACTCGGTATACGTAATGTTATTACTAAAATGCGTTTCTATAGCAACCTCAACGAGTTGGACCATCAAGCTAACAGTTGTAAGTGAATGACAAGAGGCTATAATCACAGCCATGATTAAATCTGTTCGTTTAAGATCACGGATTTTCTCTTGTATCGCTTCCAACACCATATCAGTGAGTTTAGCTTTGGCTGGCAAGATGTTTAAAAAATTTAAAATCTCCATGTATTGACATACAATTGCTTGAATGTTGCTCACTGGATCTGAAATAAATTGTTTTTAACATGATGTGATTTGTTTATAGACAATCTCAACATATAATCATCTGATTATATTGTTTAATAACTATGGATAATATTATAATTAAATTTAAATGAAGTATTGTCACGTCATCTTACCAACCTGAAGGGCAGGCAACTAGAACAGAGTCCATTAGATGTTCAACTATTGGACAATATAAGGTTGGGGAAAAGTCTGGAATGCTAGAACATTTGGATAATATCTTGACAATGGAGTTGAAATAGTGTAGGCGCTTCTCAGGAATATCCTACCGACAAGAAATAGTAGAAATTGTGGTTGAATATAATCCCATTGCAATCTCAATAAAAATCAATGCTATATTCAAACTAATGTTAATTTGGTTTTAAAAATCAAATACATACAGCGTAAGTTTGTTGAGTAGTAACAGAGCAGGAAGAGAGCAAACAAACGTTTTCCAGCAATCTGGAGAAGGAAGATAAATGTATTTCAAATTGAGCAAACATCAATGAATCTAGAACAGATGAAGAAATGTGAATTTACCGAACTGTGTTCCACATCGTTGAAGAGAAATCGAGAATTTGACGAGAATCACAGTTGGCTACAAACCAATCTAAGACGCTGCGAAAAGTTCTACGCAAAAAAAAACAACAGAATTTCTACGTAAAGGAAAGTGACCGATGTTTGAGAAATAGATCAATGTTGAATTACATTCCATCCAGCGCATTCCAATCATATTTCGTGGCCTTCTCTATGAGATTGGCGATTCCGTTTTCCTGTAAGGTACAAGCGTGATTTTAGAGAAATAAAGCATTACAAACACGCGTCGTGAAAAAGATCCTACCTTGGTATTTATAAACGTTTTATCGTTGTTCAGTACAATCAAAATGTTGAAAAGATGGTTTTCAAACAACCTGAAAGAGGACGCTCTTTCCATTGACCTAAAAATACATCGTCGCTAGATATAGGAAATCCATTCAAACAAGCGAATGTAAAACAGACAAGAGATTCGAAGACAGTGCAAACTTTTATAAAGTTTTAAACAAACACTGCCTTTTCGAGCATTGCATGCACAGTTCACTCAGCCAACTGTTCGACTTTATAGTCATGACTACGACCAATTGGCCTTATTTCTACCACTTTCAGAGTGAAAAGCTCGCTTAGTCACAGGAGCCGAAATCGTCAACCGAAACGTTAACATGCGACGCTCTAGTGCTCAATAACTATATAGCGATGAATGAAAAGGAAGATTTTTGTCTCTTATCACAATACTGCCAAGTGTTTATTAAAATTATTGTGAATATATGTAACTCAAATGGAAAGATTCTGATGGAAACAAACCGATAATGCTCCAAAATATCTTCCCACGGGATCTTACAAACAATGTCCAACATAAAGCTTTGACTTTTCAAGTTTGATGAACAGATCTGTAAGAGAAAGAAACATTCCATTGAACGAAAATCGTTCTTTCTTTCTATAGGACGCTAACATTACGTAAGAACGATGAGCTATATATTACCTGTGACATTGATTCCATGTGAGTGACGTTTGGATGGAACAAAGCCCATTGCAAGTGCGAAAACTTTGCGTGATACACACGATAGAAATGAGAAGGAAGCGAAGGCATGGATGAAAGTGATGTGTAGAGTTCCCAAACCAAGGAAAGGATATTTGGTCTGCCATTGGATAGAACTAACAAAAAAGACAACATAGTTCTAATTTAAAGATAACATAGTTCTAATTTAAAGATAACATAGTTCTAATTAAAAGACAAGATAGTTCTAGTTAAAAGACAAGATAGTTCTAATTTAAAGATAACACATTTCTTATTTAAAGACAACATAGTTCTAATTTAAAGATAACATAGTTCTAATTTAAAGACAACATAGTTCTAATTAAAAGACAACATAGTTCTAATTTAAAGACAAGATAGTTCTAATTTAAAGACAACATAGTTCTAATTTAAAGATAACACATTTCTTATTTAAAGACAACACATTTCTTATTTAAAGACAACATAGTTCTAATTTAAAGATAACACATTTCTTATTTAAAGACAACATAGTTCTAATTAAAAGACAACATAGTTCTAATTTAAAGATAACACATTTCTTATTTAAAGACAACATAGTTCTAATTTGTTGTCGTTAAATTGGAAATCATCAAAAGTCTTATGTTAAATTATCATATTCATAATGAAAATTCGCTTGCCGCTAGGCAAACATCTCCCTCCACATTGATCGTTTAGATAAATCTACTCTAAAATCGCTTCATATCCATGCATGGTAGAGTACTTGAAAACTTCTTAACTTCTATACATACCAGGAAGAAAATCCCCAAAATATACAAGAACTTGGACATAGAGATCGACAAACTGCAAAGCTTCAGGTTCTTCCATCTCGCTCCACGGAAGCGAGAGCTTACTACACATTAATTTCAAATGAGTAAAATATTAATTTCAAGCCGTAACTTTTTCGTTCTCTCAACTGAATGGATTGTAACAAAGGACAACGATAAAAACTTCACAATTTGACTCATTAAAGATGATGAATAAAAAATCAAAAAAAGATGTAGTACTTGGCCTGTTTGTTGATATAGAAGGGAGAAATCCATGGAAAGAAGAAATCAGAGATGCTGTTCCATAAAAATTTTATCACTGAAAAGTAAATCGATCCGCAGTTCTTTTGTACCGTCGAACAACAAAACTTGAAAAACCATTATAAAAAAATTACCTTCAATATTTTGCTCGGAAAGCTGCATTTCGTATGCAGCAATACTCTGACGTGACGTATATTCATAAAGCGCGCTCAACGATCCAAGATACGGCTTCCAAAAGGTAAACAGTCCTTCGTTAGATCCAACGGGACAAGATTGCCGTTGATCGTTAAAATATTTTGTCAACCATGATATAGTCTCGATAACCTATGTAGAATGAAAGCACGCAGTTAGTATTGAAAGTTTGAAGTCAGTATACGGGTGGCGCTATGTTTAAAGTAATAAACCATATCATACGGATATATCACATTAAAAAAAGGTCTAAATCAAGTCTTATCAAGTTTTAAACCTTAATTTCATTTACCACCCCAACCCCCATCATACCTGTTCATTTCTTATAAGAAACGGGGGGTATGTATTTAATTTAAGTTCTCGTTTGCTCAAGTCTTCAACCAAAATCCTTGTCGTAATAAGAAATTCGTTCCAAGACTTCACGCAAAGACAGTGATTGGCAGATCCTTAAGAGATAAACAAGAAACACAGTAAGATGTGAGATGGTGATGAGATTATGTTACATACATTATTAAAGAGACCATACATGGTTCACATGGTTAAAGATTTAACAAAGATGGTAGTGTTTATATCATTAAAATTTACCGTGAATGAGCAAACTTAATGTTTCACCAAATAAGTCGGGAAATTGGTATTTGAGAAGAACGCTCGATTTCCTTAGGTAGTTCTATGGTAAAATATTGTCATTATTAGGAATAAAGAAAAAAGCATCGAGTCCCCTATTCTGTAGGACCTATACAATGTACACCATGGTACATCATAGGATCCCCATTCCCATGCAACCATATTACAGAGGATTCGTTTCTTACCTCTGACAACATGGTAATTTGGACAGGAGGCTCAAAGCCACAATCACACAGCGCAGTAAATAGAACTTTCATCATTGACATCCTCTTCGATAAAGTTGGTTTGGAGTTCAGCCATGTACGGAAGTTGAACTATTCGAGGATAAGATATTTATCCTTTAAGTAATGCCTTTTATCCCACAACATCTACTAGAAATTATCCATTAAGTAAAGCCTTTTATCCCACAACATCTACTAGAAATTATCCATTAAGTAAAGCCTTTTATCCCACAACATCTACTAGAAATTATCCATTAAGTAAAGCCTTTAATCCCATAACATCTACTAGAAATTATCCATTAAGTAATGCCTTTTATCCCACAACATCTACTAGAAATTATCCATTAAGTAAAGCCTTTTATCCCACAACATCTACTAGAAATTATCCATAAAGTAAAACCTTTTATCCCACATCTACTAGAAATTATCCATAAAGTAAAACCTTTTATCCCACAACATCTACTAGAAATTATCCATTAAGTAAAGCCTTTTATCCCACAACATCTACTAGAAATTATCCATTAAGTAAAGCCTTTTATCCCACAACATCTACTAGAAATTATCCAAAGCCATCGTCAGATAATCACATTATGAATTCTGACACAGTTATACGCACATGGAAAAACATGTCACTAAGACAAAAACAACTCGTCTACATTCAGTTTATAAGCGATTTAACTCGTCTCTAATCCCCGTTGGCTTAAAACCTTAACAGTAAGAGTAGCGGACTAGTATCCCAAATGTTCTAGGTTCTCAAATCTCGTGTAAGTCTTAGCCCCATGTTTGTTTATGTGCGTATGATCATGCAGGAATTCATAACATGATTCTACTTGAATTTATATTCGAGTTTTCCTCACCTTGGAGAGTAAAGAAAATTTCACTTCAACATGGAGATTTGTATGAATAATGTTTTCGTACATTTCAGTAAAATCTTCCAAGGCAGTGCTGGGTTGAAATATTGGCAATAAAATACCAACGATTTTGGGATGGGCCAAAATAGCCCGTAAAAGAACCTCCGTTTGTGTTGGATTGTCCATAATGAAAGTCTGAAAAAAATGAGTATTTCTTGCGTCAACCATAGAGAAGTGTATGTTATGTTGTCATCAACCATAGAGAAGTGTATGTTATATTGTCATCAACCATAGAGAAGTTTATGTTATACTGCCATCAACCATAGAGAAGTTTATGTTATACTGCCATCAACCATAGAGAAGTGTATGTTATACTGTCATCAACCATAGAGAAGTTTATGTTATACTGTCATCAACCATAGAGAAGTTTATGTTATACTGCCATCAACCATAGAGAAGTGTATGTTATACTGTCATCAACCATAGAGAAGTGTATGTTATACTGTCATCAACCATAGAGAAGTGTATGTTATATTGTCATCAACCATAGAGAAGTGTAAGTTACACTGTCATCAACTATAGAGAAGTTTATGTTATAGTGTCATGAACCATAGAGAAGTGTATGTTAAACTGTCATCAACCATAGAGAAGTGTATGTTCTACTGTCATGAACCATAGAGAAGTGTATGTTCTACTGTCATCAACCATAGAGAAGTGTATGTTCTACTGCCATCAACCATAGAGAAGTGTATGTTATACTGTCATCAACCATAGAGAAGTGTATGTTATACTGTCATCAACCATAGAGAAGTGCATGTTCTACTGTCATCAACCATAGAGAAGTGTATGTTATATTGTCATCAACCATAGAGAAGTGTATGTTATACTGTCATGAACCATAGTGAAGTGTATGTTATACTGTCATCAACCATAGAGAAGTGTGTGCTGCCCTATAATCAACCATAGAGAAGTGTATGCTGCCCTATAATCTACCATAGAGAAGTGTATGCTGCACTGTAATCAACCATAGAAAAGTGTATGCTGCACTGTAATCAAACATAGAAAAGTGTATGCTGCACTGTAATCAACCATAGAAAAGTGTATGCTGCACTGTAATCAACCATAGAAAAGTGTATGCTGCACTGTGATCAACCATAGAAAAGTGTATGCTGCACTGTAATCAACCATAGAAAAGTGTATGCTGCACTGTAATCAACCATAGAAAAGTGTATGCTGCACTGTAATCAACCATAGAAAAGTGTATGCTGCACTGTAATCAACCATAGAAAAGTGTATGCTGCACTGTGATCAACCATAGAGAAGTGTATGTTATCCTGTTCACTGATATGAAAAACTCTATATTTATATTCTTAGTAAAAGGGTAAAATGTAACAAACCTTTCCGAGCAGATCCACGCATGTTGAAAAGAATTGCATTGTGGAAGGAAACTCTCTCACCGTATCCGACATTGCATCAATAAACATATAAAAAGTACTGCAGCCAATTTCTTCAAACTTTTCTAATAAAAAAATAAACATATAATTGAGACATTCGGGTCGTGGTTATCGTGAAAATCTAAAAAAAAATACTAACGAGAAATTCCTGGATTCTGACAACTCTTCCACTGCCTCAGAAGCAATCTAAAATAGAAAATATCTCCCTTGACAAAGCCAAAAAATACAGACTGTGTTTTTACACGTATTTTTACATCACTAAAATTGCTTTACACGTAAAGAACATTGAACTAAATGTATAGCTGGAGTGCTACCTTTAGGTAAACATGCCTGAGCCCGCGTATTATCTAGCTGTCGTAATAATCTTTCCTTGGGGGCGGGCGTGCGAAAGATGTGGAAGAAATGGGAAAAGCTTCAAATCTTTGACAGTAGGTAGTCTTCTAGTCATATTCAATTCAATCGTAGAATAATTTTACGCGCATCAACAGATTCGTATGATTGTACTTACGTCAGTGTCTTCTCGACGCTCAAAGCACTCAAGCAAATATCATTGGGCATTTCATGAACTATCCTTTGAGTTAAACTTTGAAGCTCGTATCGATTTCGTTTCACGCGCTCGACTAATACTTCATTCGTTTTCTTTTCTTTGAACTGGTAAAAAAAGCAAGCATTGTTATTTTTGATGTTCAGTTGTCCTTTCGTATAAAATTACACAAAAATCACCGTGACGACAATATTGGCCGCTCCTTTGCAACCTTTCTTAGACGCTCCTTGCTTATTACATGGAATATTTACACGAAGCTACAAAACAAAAAATATATTTCCAATCATCAAACTATGAATGAGAAGTGAACAATAAAGAAGTAACTTTATCTTCATCAACATAAACAAGATGGAAAGACACCGATAAAACACTACGTTTAAACTGGGAGAAACACGTTGCATTATGGCTACCTGCGTCTCTACGTTTTCGTGCATATGCCTTAGACATTCAAGGTACTCGTGATCAAGAGATGAGTGTGTGGAAAGTTTAAACATGAACTTTCTATGAAAAGAAGAGCATAATTTAACCCGTATAACTTCCAGACATATGTATGCCAACAGTTCAATACAAGAAGCTAAAATTTACAGCTGAGAAAAGTCACTTCCAGCTAATACCGTGAATTGTCGATAAGAACATCAACATTCTTCTGTAACAACTCCAATGTTTTGTATTTATCCATAAGCATTGTGACATCGCATTCTTTTTGAGGAGTCGGTAATACTTTAAATACTGGAGGTTCTTTAACATCCTTTATGGCGTCGTGAGAAGCAACACGTTCTGTTTAGAAAAGGATATAAATCACGTTACAATACAGCAATAACATTACAATGCAACAAGTAAAATTAAGGAAAAGTTTAGGAATGGATGGGGACATTTGGGGTAAGAGCAGCGGCACGGCTAGGATAATATCACGAGTTCAATTAGTGTACTACATGTGTCCCAAAAGAGAGCTAGTCTTTACGAGGTATAAAAAAATGATGCATAAGTACATACCAGGTTTTTTAATCAAAGTTCTTTTTTGTTTCGCACATATATTTCTTTGCCTTTCCTTATAAAACTTTGACCAAAATCGAAGCGTAGAGTTAATCTGATAGTCAACGGCCCCATAATCAATACAGTCAAACCACAAACTCTATATGAATAAGAAATGAGTTTATGTTATCGACATTGTATCCATATACGTCTTGCGGATTCCTTGTAATCCATACATTACCTCATCATGCTCTAGGATCCTAGCCAAACGTTCACTGTCATAGATCGAAGGAAGACCTTGTATGAATAAAGTTGGATCGTGAAGACGAGGCTCGTCTAACCATAATGATAATGTTTGGAAAAGTCTAAAAATGAAATGGGTGTATCTCTTAAGTCTGGCCATTATTCAAGAAACATTTCCTTGTATTTCTCGTGCATTGAAGGAAGATTTCCTTTAAGATGTATACTATGTTTGCACCATTGAACAATAACGCATGGAACGCTGCCTGTAATAGAAAAGCCTAGTAATTTTTCGAAGCCAAATTTTACACCCAGACACGCGTGTGTAGTCAATCAATTTTCACTCCGCGAGAAAATCTCGAAACACTAAACACGCGTGTCTGGGTGTAATCTCGCGTGTCTTTGGCTTCAATTATTTGCTTCGGGTAGCGTTCCATGTATTTTAGTTCAATGGTTTGCACAGGTTTGTGCATGGCGAGGAGACCTATGGGAGAACTCGAGAGCTGATCAGTTGCACCTGCTGATGCGAACATAGCAATAGACCAATGAACGTACGCGTTTTATTTTATTTATTTCATAATGTCGTTTATTTCTCATCTATTACATTTGGAAATAACATTTAATCTATTCATCAAACTATAGCACGGACGTCTATAGAAGCCAAAAAACATAAAAGAGCCAAGCGCTATAGCCTTGCATGATGAAACAAACACGTTTAAATATTGTTATTGAAGACAAACCTCCCAAGTTTTTTATAAAGTACTTCTGTTCCGTTCTCTGAATTCACATTTTCTTTGTAATATTCAGATGTGCCAATGAGGCGAGCTTTGAGTTTCTAAACAAAAAAAAACAAGGAGATACAACGTACATATAGTTTCTATAAAGATTTTCATGTATAAGTACTTTGAAAAAATGCTGGAAAATCAAAGTTTACCTTTAAATACGTAATGTTAGCTGTGCTCTCAAAGAAACGTAAACCAAGACTGCCGGCTTCAGAGATACTATAATTCAAAAACAAATCAAATTCATTATTATTCACTTCAACAACGCAATAAAATATCTTTTATAAACTATACTGTGTATGATATAAATACTGCATATGTAAACAGCATGTTATTATACAACGGTGATTATATACTGAATGGACATTTTTCAGGACTGAAATTATCAATTTCATTGAGTCAATTCAATGCTACGCGCCTTCTTCCGAAAAGGCTCAAAGCACTTAATAAATATGCCAGGATTGTACCTATTTAGAAATGCTATGTGCAAACACAAACTGTATATATGAATAATGTTAAATAGATCATCGTAGATAAACATCACCAAGCGTCAATGATGCTTTGTCTTACATTATATATAACTATAAACAATTTTACTGCATTGAAGAAAGGGGGGGGAGGGGTGATGGATGAAATTTTTTCCCCGTTCATTCAGGAGGGGAGAGGGCTGTCTAAAGATAGCTAATAATAGAAAACTGAAAACAACATTACGCATATTCAAAGGAAGGTATATTTTTATTGATAATAATGAAATAATATATTTATACGTTTATAAATATACCACAAGATCGTACAAAATTGTGATGAGCGTGCAATAATAGCATGTCATATATTGCTGTAAAAAGGTATGATTTTGATATAGTGCTGTAAGAAGGTATGATTTTTTAATGTCTTCATGAAATGCCAGAGTTCTAGTTGGTTCACCAACGTTCTTTTTAACTGAGAGGTTTTTGAAAAACTCCACATGACCTGACTTGCTAGTTCCTTTCTAGTTCATAAACAATAGTTCACGAAAAACGTTTTTTGAAGCATGTAAATATAGACTTCCCGTTGTCAAATATTATAGAAATACCGCAAATTCCACGTTGCGTGGGTGAAATGTTTTTATATTATATTGATACAATTAAATGTGATAAATATAACTATTTGGATGAAGACATATTTAAATTACACACTATATACACAAAATATCTATGATAAGTCTCAAGGTGGATGTGAAGGAAGAGATGAAATGCTTAACGTTAAAGGATTTGAAGTGGACACGTCGGTACACATGGGGTGATTTGGACAAGGTTCGGATGGCGTGCTGGATTCAACAGGATACTGCGGCGGTTCACTCGATGGATTATCAGATACGGTCTGTCCTGTCGCACAAGCTTCATTGTAGGATGGTAAGGAGTATGCGTGAATAACATCATCATACTTTGGTGGATCATCGGGGTACGCTGGTGGATTTACGGTGTCGAATGCTGGCAATGTATGAGAGTTGATTGCGATATCTTGACGACGATTTTGTGATAAGGTAGTTTTAAGACGTAAGCAACAGCAACAAATCACCAATACCCAAACAAATATAATAATACATCCAACCATCCATGCCAGATAGTCACTGCCTCCTTTGCTATAATGATTCGAACTAGTGACGCAAACAATCAAACTAAAAAATACCAAACATTTAAAGATCGCCATTCTCTATCATCAGGAAATCAAAAAAACGACCTTTATAATCGAAGGACTTCCTCCACATAAGCATGAGCTGCATAAAAACGAAACTTTCGAGCGACCTTCCTTAAATTAAATGACGCTGTTCTTCATGCGATTACATAAAGAAATTATAATAAGTAAGGAATCTCCACAAAGAAATTTTTATGCATGAGCCATGGGTGGTAGAAATGTGAATAATTTCATCGCGAGATAATTTAAACAATTTTATCAACGAAAACAAGACGACCATCGTCCTACGCACGTTCGATGCATCGAAAATTATCACGAGATGTTCCTCGCACAACGAACAGTGCAACAGATGGTTTTGTTATGGAAGCACAAAACAAAACAAATGTTGGCATTGAAGCGTTTGCATGACGGATGACGATAAAAGAATTAATTGAGTTAATAATGATAAACAATTGATTGGACATTGTAAGGACAATATTCAAAAGTTTCTTACTGGTGAAATGCACCTAAGTTGACGACGTGGGTAAAGTGGACATTTGTAGTATAACAGGGTCTGACGGGGATACTTCGGTACACTCAGAATAGCTTGGCGGAGAAACGGTTAAGGTGTTAGTTTGGATTGAATGCGATGATTCATGTAGAGAAACCCACTTCATTGATTGATGTATCGTGAATGCTTCATACTGGGATGGTTGTGGATACATGTGACGAATGTCGTCATAATTTGGTGGATCATCAGGGTACAAACGAGGGTTATCCAGGCCATTACTTTGTGATAAACTTGACAGGTTAGTACGGTAACTTATTAAAATGGGATCAGTTTGTGTTTGTGTTCTTCTTCTTCTGAGGTTTAGCGATCGACGTTTCCTACATTGGTTAATGACATAAGTCAGACAACAACAGCTCGCTACGATTACAACAAACATAGCCAAAGATATTATTAAAACCAGGACTTCGTCATCGGGTTCGCATTTAACGCCAATAATTAAACTAAAAAATATCAACAATCCCAACAATTTCGCCATTGTTTTATTCTTTAAAATATCCTGTAGACTTTCTGCCTTCTTTCGTCAACGGAATTTTTCTTTGTGGTCAACATCTATATAGCCAACAATGATCTTCAAGCTATCGTTTCTTTCATCCAAATTCTTTGTAAGATGGAGTATTGTGTCTCGTCGTCCGTTTTTAAATGGAATGGTAACTCAGCAACCAAAAAATTTTCAATTGTCGATCAATGAACGTCAACTGCGATGTCAACTTGAAAATTATAAAAGCTTTGATTCAATATTGTGGCCACAGATTTGCCAGGCAAAAAGAGGATTTTCATTGCAAACATAATAGGCCAACATAAGACTCTTGAGAATATTGTTATGCATAATCGTGTCAGCGTTACCATAGCACAGAATACAAAAGTCTTTCACAGAATTTTAACAAAAATACATCAAAATATTTACATGAAACATGCCTCTAATGTGACTGCGAAGGTAGAGATGATACTTGAAGTAGTACAGGATTTGACGGGGAAACTTCGGAGTAACTTGGAGGAAGTAAGGATGGTGTTGTGGATTCAATGGGATCAGGCAATAATTCCTGTGGATTCACAATAGACGTGGGTTGTTCTTCTGTGTAAGCTTCATTATAAGAAGGTAATGTATACAAATGGAAAATATCCTCATAGTTTGGTGGATCCTCATAGTACGTTGTTTGATCCTCATAGTACGTTGGTGGATTATCAAGGTCATTCACTTGTGATGAAGTGTTATTGTTGTGGGTTGTTGGTGGAACTGTCGTTGAATTTAATGTTCTTCTCATCATTCTCGTTTCATTTCGTGTTATACTTCTATAATAAACTATACTACAAAAGCAACAGCAGAGTATTAAAGCAAAGACAGGGATAAATATATACAAGAAGAATAGAGATAATGATGGTCCATCGTCTGTCGCGCAATTGACGCAGATAAAGAAACCAAAAACGAGAAAACTTCTCAACAACGTAGCAGCCATCATCTGTATCTTTAAAAGATTGAGTTGACAAAACGATTTTTCACCTTCTTAGGAGTAATTACACGTGAAAATTTACCAACTTTAACCATCATTTATCATCTTTAACCATTTGTTTGAAAAAAACCAAGTGCTAAATGTCAAATAATTGCCACAAGTGATGTCGTTTGATATAAAAACATCAATGATTATGCAAATGATGAACAATTAATTATAAACATTTCTCCACTTGCGCGTTCCACGATGTTTTTGTCGCTGCGTCACGTTTTTCTCCACTTGCGCGTTCCACGATTTTTTTGTCGCTGCGTCACGTTTTTCTCCACTTGCGCGTTCCACGATGTTTTTGTCGCTGCGTCACGTTTTTCTCCACTTGCGCGTTCCACGATGTTTTTGTCGCTGCGTCACGTTTTGACGTTGGGAAGTTTTAATGAACCACAACAAGACAACAATCTTTGAGCAAACGAAGATTTAACAAAATTGGATTCAACACTACAGGGCAATGTTGATGTTCGCTTGATGATTCCTGGCCGTCTTTTCGCAGGAAGTATTGTCCATTAAAAATTGTTTCATCAAAAATGTTTCGTCAAAAATTGCCGCCATATTTATGATGCATGAATGTACAACAATGGATATCGTGAATGTACAACAATGGATATCGTGAATGTACAACAATGGATATCGTGAATGTACAACAATGGATATCGTGAATGTACAACAATGGATATCGTGAATGTACAACAATGGATATCGTGAATGTACAACAATGGAAATCGTGAATGTACAACAATGGATAGCGTGTGTGAATCTTAACATACATTCACGATAATCTACTGTTGTACAACAAACATGCTCAGAGCCGTCCAATGAACGTTGATTGGGGGACTGTTTATTCATATATTCAGTTGTGCCCAACTGATTTCTTTAAAAAGTGAATTGCTTAATTCCTTAAGAAAATTTGTTTTAAAAGAAATCAGTAGGACACAACTGAATACATGAATGAAATACCCCCTTCCTCAATTAACGCTATAGGAATGTTCTGTAGCATGCATCAAAACTTTGAAATGAAAACACTTCAAAGCGTTTTAAAAATGCAGAAAAAATGCCCGTAAAAGATTTTTAATGCAATTTCCGCTGTTTAATCTTTTATGGTTTTAAATTAAGATGATTAATAAAAAAAACTTACCCTGAATCATCACGCGAGCGATGTAAGAAATTTTCGAAAAACTTTTGCCAAATAATGACGAGAATTGGTTGCTTGTGATCAGTAAAGAAAGCAAGATCAGCCCATCTATATATATCCAAATTACAAGAGGGAATCGCAACAATATCCTTCGAAGATGCCAGAACTTTCTATTGTGAAGAAATAAAGGTCATTTTAGAAGAATTTTTCTACATAGAAACTGTAGGAGAATGAAGACAAAATAAATAAATTGTAAATACAAGGAAGCAGAGCGTGAAAGTTAAAATGGTGCGATGTGAATAACTGGAGAACAACGAACAATCGCATAAACTGCCAAAAAGGGGAGTGGGGCAGAATGTTAAGGTCATTTGTAAATACTGCGAGTGTAAAACGTCGAAATTTTGATAATTTGACTAGGCAATATCTAGGCTCTTACAAGTGTTTTACTTTTATTGTGTAAAAAAATTTAAAAAATTTTGAAAAATAAAGTCAAGCAAAAAAGTTGCGGATACAAAGAGAGTAGAAAGTCAATAGCAGCCGAGCGTTCAAATTCTCAGGCCATTCCAGCTACAATAAAGGGATTAAAGCTCTTTCTCAGAACGGTTAACAAACCTTCAACGCCGTCTCCATGCACATGTCGGGTTTATCGTAAAGTTTCTTAGAAAGACTAGATTTTAGACCACATTGTTCTTGATATAATGACTCAGCACATATGACATAGTAACAAAGGTACGTGTATTGGAAATATGTCTAGAGAATGAGATAAGTTTAAGAAAAATTTCATCTTTTAAGATGTCTATTGAATGCATGAAAATAAAAAACAAAGGTAAAAATAGTTTATAACATTTATATTGTATGAAATTTGTCAAAGAAGCTTTCACTGACGTTTCGAAATCGACAAATGATTTAGAAAAGGTTAGAGTGAAAACATATCATAAAAGTAAATTAAAAACTTTCAGTTTCTACTTCAATAAATAGAAATCTTAACAACAAACTATGGAATTAATCATAAAATATTTCATGCATTTATTTCATTTCGCCATTAACTCCTAATTAATTTTGATTTATGCATCATGAGGTGAACATCCATTGACTTCATGGAAGATAAAACATTTTTAATATTTTCATTCCATTATGTACGTACACGGAGATTCGGCAATCGTTGACCAAAGATGATCCAAACTTTCAAATAACAACAAAAACTGTCTAAATCACCTTCGATGCATTCACTGACTACATTAAATCCCCAAGAACATAAATTGCATGCTCTTCATGACTGCACTACACTTTTTGTGAATAGTTTTAATTTTCGTAACTCATCACAAAACTGCGAACTTTTCATTGCATTAAAAACCAACAATATCCTAAAATTACAAAATTACCTGAATATCAAGAAGAGTTGCGGATGATGGATTTGAAACAACAAATGACAACAGAGAGGAAAGAAAACTTTGGTCCTTGAGATTCTTCAACATTTTCTGAACAGTAAACACGAATGCACGTCTTGTTAAAGTTTTGAAAAGTTTCATTCAATTTTTGAACATGAAAACATACATACATTACACATTCAATTTAACAAATAAATAAATATGACAGTGATAAAATCGTAAAAAATAGATAATTTCCAATACAAAGGCATGATTTAAGTGATCATTTCATTTCACGTTATAAAGTTCTTTCACAAGAAGGCTTTATTGTACAGACCTCGTGTTTGCTCATAAAATATTTCACGACAAAAACGTTCGTATTCCAATTTCTGAACACAACTCGTAATAAATCGTTCAGTGGTTTCAACACATTTGTGTCTCTGTAAAAAATACAAAGAAATGATCACAATCCAAGCCACATACAGGCCACAAACTCGACTTAGTCTTCCATCATTTGACACGCGCCAGATTCCTTTGTAAACATGTAGAAAACAATGTTCTAACAATAAGCAACTGCCAACATCATCAAGTGTATGTATACAATGTGTATACAAAAATACGGTTTTATAAGATAACCAAGAATACAGCGTATGCTAAATGGGAGAATGGGGCGACAACCGGGAATTCTATGCACCAACTGACTCACGTATTCCATTTCGGTATAGATCCCAGTCCTCTCAACCAAAACTCTGCTGCAATAAGCGAACGGTTTTCATCAGGAGGAAAAGTCGACTTCTTGATATGTTTCTGTACGTGAGACAGTATAAAAAATCTTTTAGTTTTATTGTAGTTCAAAAAAAAGCAAATAAATATTTAGTTTACGAGCTTAACAACGAGTTTACCACCTGAATAATTCCAGATAAAATATCGACGACTTTTTCCTCCCTCCATTGAGCTTCAGAATGTATTATAATATCAATGATTTTCGTAAATCTATGGATTTTGCAAAAAAATAAGAGAAGAAAATAACAGTTTAGCTTCACATACAACATGTCAAGAGGTGCATTAATCCCCTCAGATCAATGACCTAGAACCCAAACTATGAGATATATGACTGAACCAAAATTCTATAGTAACGAGTGAGGCAAGCTGCCATCTTGAAAGATGGCAAAAACTAATGCTATTTACGACTAATATCTGCTTTTCGTGAGTTTATAAACTTTTGCAAATTTGATAGTCTAGGTCTGATTCTTAAAATGTTTGATAGGATTGGTTTTTAAACTTTTTTAGCTTATTTTTCATTATGAATTTTATATTTTGTCACCTTTAAGACGGTGTCTATGACGGTAGGTACACGTCTAGGGGATTGGGTTCTAAATAATTGCTTCAGACAATCATTCGCGAGGAGCAATAAGCACAAACCTGGTGCTTTCCGAGATTGACACGAGTTCTGGAGCAAAGAATACTGGGATAGTGTTTTCAATGATTCTGCACGCAGGAAACACGTGACCGTCATCAAGAACCAACAATAAAAAGTCGAGACCTGTGTCTTTCATTTTCTCCGGACTAAAATCATTCAGTTAAATACAAAGATTAAAGTAACATTATAGGTACATTGTACAAACAATACTGGGATTTAAGATGAAAATAAGGATAACATATGATAAGTATGGGGTAACACATGATTAATAAACAATATTACTCGGAGTTTGAGGACAAAAGAGTATATGCGATATAGAACAGTGGACGTGGAGAGAAACAGGGGATATAAAAGAGTGAAAGTGGAGAGAAACAGGGGATATTGAAGAGTAGAAGTGGAGAGCAACAGGAGATATTGAAGAGTAGAAGTGGAGAGCAACAGGAGATATTGAAGAGTAGAAGGAAAACAGGGATATAGAAGGTGGAAGGAGCAACAGGATATGGAAGAGTAGAAGTGGAGTAGAATAGTGGAGGTGGAGAGCAACAGGGGATATGGAAGAGTGGAAGTGGAGTAGGGAATAGAAGAGTGGAGTGGAAAATAGTTAGTCTTAATAACAAAATGTTGGAAATTGTTAACGTTTATAAAACAATATAGGCACTTATTCATTTTGCTAACAACACACAGTATAATAAATCTTTACATAAGCATTCATATGATTATCACAACGAGAAATGAAACGCTCTTTAAAGGAACTTACTCATGACCATAATTTGACATTTGTAAAGCAACATAACAAGCGAGAGGTCCATCTTTCTTTGCCGAAGTCAAAATGTTCACCAAAGATTCGTCATTATCCAAATCTGGAGGTTCGTCCTTTGACAAACTTTTAAAAAACTCATGCTGTTCATAGCTTGATGTTACTGCAAAAATGAAATATTTATAACTTTAGAAACATCCAAAATGACATGGCCTTCTATAATTAGTTTATCAAATACCATTAAAATAAATCGATCATAATTTGTAAATATGTCAAATATTTATCGCGTTTTGATCATCATTGATCACCATTTATCATATAACAAATCAATCTTAAAAAATTGCGCAACTCAAGAACAGTCATGTTTTATTTCATGCAAAGAATATCAAATGAGATACACCAAGTTTACCCGTTTCATTCGATAGAGATGACGTAGCAGTAAACTGCATCACCGAACGCGAACGGTCATGCGCGTGAAGATGAAGAAACATAACCAACTCCCATAACCATTTGTGCAACTCTTGATCTGTAAAATGCTGCATTAAACTTTTGTAAGGTTGGATGACGAGTTGTGATGCCTGTATGTAATTAAAGCGATATTATCCGTATAAGAAGTCTTGGAGAATTCTGTAAGCGAGAACTCATAATGTCCGAACCTGTCCAAAAAGACTTTTCTCCTCTTTAAAAACATCCATAGCAATACCACCAGGTCTATTTGGCAAACGCAAGGCGCATATCTCAACAACAATGATGGCAACAGCTCGATGTAAACATAACGGTAAAAACAAAACATCGCCATCAAATTCCTGACACATAATTAAACGTAAGTTGTATCTTAAAACAATTTTCCAAGAATAAAACATGACATATGCATTTAATAATGTACAAGAAAATACCTTGCACTGCCAATTGATATTTGTGAGTAAATAACGAGAGAGTTGATGTTCAGGAGATTCCACTGCCGACCGAAGAAGCCAGTTACGAATCGTTTGAATATCAGAAACCTTCGGTCTCCACATCTCAACTGGTAACGCTTGAAATAAGCCAACACAATCCTGTATTTGTAAATGGAAAATTATCAAACGTATAAAGGTCTTTCATTCAAACCAAAGGAAAAAGGCTTTCTTTTCTGGGCTATGAAAGTATCTTTGCACATTACGTTATAGACTTTGAATAAAATCAATGGACCACACAACAGTTTAACATTTATTTTCACGCTCAAAAACAGGCAACCATTACGAAATAAAAAAACAAAGACGCTAAATTTGAACAAAAAAAAACATACCTCTCTAACAGAATCCAAAGTACTTTCAACTCTTTCAACGAGCATTGATATAATGAAAGAATGTCTTTGACAAATAGAGCCGAGAAGATCTTTACCGGTTTTTCGAAGAAAATGAACAGCTTCGTCGCTCAGAAATGTGATCTTAATAACGGAAGTAGATTTAATCATGAAAAAAGAGAAATTTTAATAGTTTATAAAAAGTAATACAAGTGCACTTCACTAATTTAACAAGATAATTGTCTTTTTATTCTAACCGATAGGTTCCCAACCATTGCAACAATATCAATTTAACAAGATAATTGTCTTTTTATTCTAACCGATAGGTTCCAAACCATTGCAACAATATCAATTATTGCAAATTATCAACATTCTAAATTTCTTTAGCTGTACTTGTCTATTCCAAAATATTTACCTCGTAAATCTCCTGCGACACAGCACGAATAAAATCCATATCTGCAAGAGAACGGGCGCAAGCCATATTGGAAAAAGTTGTAAGCAGAAAGATGATCTCTGTTTCGTTCATCGACTTAAAACTTTCCACAAGACTTGAAGTGTCTAAATTCAAATGAAAGAAAATGTGAGCTCCACTCAAGTGCAATCAAAGCCGAATAAGATTTTACATTTCTTTGGAAGTACGAACCAGAAAACATTCAGCTTATTTCAATACATGCAGTTTTTCATTAAACATTGATATATTATTCCAATATTTGTCTACGTTATGAATAGTCTATCTTACACAAAGTAGTTCTAAAAACAAAGAGATTACTTGACGTAATCACCTGGTAGATCATTGCTTGAGGAAATGTGTTCATCTATTGAATGAAGAGAACCTTTATCACTTGTGCGATCGTGTAGAAAACGATATGAAGCCCAAGTCATGCTTGAGGAAAGGCAGTAGAAAGGCATGTCGATAAGAAACTGCCAAACACCAAGTCTAAATAATGAAAATTTCAATATCAAAAAACAAACTTCATTAGTTTTACGGTATTTCAGTTGTCACTCAACGTAATGACGAGGACATACTTTTGAGCGATGAGAATCTGCTGAGATGAACGTATAAAAAAATGATCGTACTCCAACTGTAGTTTCTCCAGAGAATAATCGGTACCAAACGCAAAATGAAAAGTCATCTCATTCTCGCCATATTTTTCAACATATGCCGTCTTATACGCCAACCAATATCGCGATACAAAAATCACGATTTTACTAGAAAGTGAGAGAGAGAGAGAGAGTAAACAAGAAAAAATCACACCATCTCAATTTATCAACATCTTAAGGAAGTTTATGAGAGGAAAATAAAGTGGAAACACAAAGTATGACTCTATTACCTTATCATTCTCCCCAGTCTCTTGGAAAACTCTCTGTATTTTTTTATACTGTATAACTCAAAAGCCTTTCCTAAAATCTTCACAAGACACGTCGAGAAAGCAAACAAATGTATCAAATTACTGGCTGTGTCTTGACCAGACGCACGAATCTCGAGGTTAACTTGCTCATTGCCTACAACTCGTATGAAAAAAAAAACACATCACACTTAACTTGTGAAGACTGAGAATTGTAGAGGAAAAATTTTTCACCCGCCGTACAAAAAAACAAAACAAAATACAATGAGACATAAAGACTCACCTAAAACACTATCTTTTGCAAAGATTATTTCATATAACGAATCAATCGAAAATTGTGCAAATAACGCAATAATATCACTCTCTTGTATCAACATCCAATTTTCATCCAAATCCTGTTAAACAAGAAAAGGCACTATAGTAAATATGACATAAATGGTGTGTATTATGTGATGTGGTGTGTAATATGGGATATGGTGTGTAATATGTGATGTGGTGTGTAATATGGGATGTGGTGTGTAATATGGGATGTGGTGTGTAATATGATGTGAATATGTGATGTGGTATGATGTGGTGTGTAATATGGATATGGTGTATGTGATGTGTGTAATATGGATGTGTGTGTAATATGATGTGGTGTGTAATATGGATAATATGATGTGTGTAATATGGATGTGAATATGGATGTGTATGTGGTGTGTAATATGTGATGTGTAATATGATGTGATGTGGATGTATGTGATGATGTGGTGTAATATGGGATGTGGTGTGTAATATGGATGTGGTGGATGTGAATATGATGTGGTGTAATATGGATGTGGTGTGTAATATGTGATGTGGTGTGTAATATGGGATGTGGTGTGTAATATGGGATGTGGTGTGTAATATGGGATGTGGTGTGTAATATGTGATGTGGTGTGTAATACCAGAGAAGGTTTATTTTATCAAAAATAAATCGCTTTTAAACTTTTTTCTCTTTTAACTATCCCATACTAAATAGATAGTTCATGTATTTTTCTCAATAAAGACAATTTCTTTGACGTGATGGGTGAGAAACCAGTAGTCTTGGGACTTTATTTAACTTTGAAAGAAGGGAATAACGTGGATAACGTGGATAACGTAGATAACGTGGATAATGTGGATAACGTGGATAACGTGGATAACGTGGATAACGTGGATAACATGGATAACGTGGATAATCAATAATACATATTTAAGTATAGACAAAAGAATACCACAAATTCTTTCACAAACCTCCTCGCCATCTTCGTCTAACATTACCCAAGAATTTAACACTGGATTTTCTACATAAAACATTAAAAAACAAAATGCATCTAGACCAAAGGCTTCACTAATTAGAGTTTTTTTTTTCATCGCAAGATTTATGCACCTGAACTAAGAACGGACTTCATTTCAATGAGATATTTTTCACGTAGTCTGTAAATAAACAAATAAAATATACCTTTAGGAGTTAGGACGATTTAAAACAAAAAATAACAAATGTCATTTTGATTTAAAACCATTCCACCAAGAGGTTGTTGTGAAATTTTTCTTAAACATACTTGATTGGAAGAAGCAAATAAGCCAACATTGTCACAAAATGGTGAAGTAAAGGATGCTGCCAGAAATTCACTCCAAAATCACTGATGCCAGCACGTGATAACAACACGGGCTGGATGAAGTGAGCTAGTTTCTTCGCATGCCCAGAAGGCATGCGCAGTAGGTGGTTAAGAACGAACACGTGATCAGAAAAGCTCGCGACTCTCAGAAGAAGAGCGATTAGATTTTCGAGCCAAAGTTTGATGTCATCAAGGAAGATATCGTCATCTGTAGGCTTTCTCGTGAAATGAAATAGCGCCGTGATACAATCTCGTAGATGCCGAACTTCCGAGAATACACCGTTAGAAATTTGGGATGCATCCACACCTGTTTGCAGGGAAAAAAAGATACAGTAGTCTAAATAACACAGAATAACATCTTAAATGCAACTGTAACCGCGCAAATAATACTTACTAACGACAGGAGAGTGTGTATGTACGCCACAGAAAACAGGGGACTGGGCATGAAGATCGTGGACGTATGACATGACGTGAATACGAGCTAATTCCCAGGAATATTTTGTCAGTGTGAATGTCTACATGAAATGAATAAATTATGCACGAATAAAGATGTTGTAAATGTTTCATATCAAAATCCACCTCAAGACAAAATAAGCTCAAAATATTTTACAAACATTTCCATTTGCAAGATTGCATTCTTTAGAAATTTATAACCTATGACAATGAGAGTATTTTAAATTTAAATCGAGCTGCTATAATTTATTTTGTACAACACTGAATCCGCCAGATAAAAATTTTGTATTTACTCGTTTTAGTGCGGAGCGCTTAATATACTATTCTCATTTATTCTCATCCTAAGTGCCGTTGCTGGAGGCAGAGTGTTTACGGTAAACAGTTCAAATTAGTCACGCCATTGTCTTCAAGAGAAATGAAAAAATAACAAAAAGATTCTGATCAACAATTTCAAGACGAAATGAAATACAAATCACCTCGTGGACGTTGCTCTTCAAGGATTCTAAGGTTCTGTCTAATTTTTTTGCTTCATCTTCATTAAACACAGCAAAACTGTAAGAGTGCTTGTATGAAACTTTATTGAGATCCTGACACATTGCCTATGTGTAGAAAAAAAACGATGTGAAATCTAACTTATAGTTTTGAAAATATGTTTGAACATAGTATATATATGTAAATGAGAATAAAAAAAATGACAAAAACCTGAGCTGTTACTGTCTTGCTTTCGGTCGACCAAAGCGTCGTCGTTTGATTTTCACATTTCTCTTGTAGCAGCTGTCATTTGAATACAGCAACAAAATAAAAATAGTTTTAATTATTAGCTGTTGATAACTGAACTCTGATAGATGAAATGAAACGGTAACTCTCATATTTGTGCTATTGGCCATTTTGAAAACGCATTTTTATCTGAGTTTTTCATTTTACCAGCAAAACTCTTGTGGTAAAACTTATCGCGACAATTTTTGCTACAGCATTTTATGTACATCGGTTGTTGACTTTTAAAATTATACAATGGAGCTTTTAAAAGTTCAGAAAAACAAACTTCGATTTCAGCTTTAAAGATGATGAAAAACTTAAAGAGTTCCGCTATACATTACAGTTCACGACTGTTGATAATATTGAGTAAAATTTCAAAGGAATAATTAATGTTCACATACATCGATTTCAGATAAAACTTTACGTAAATTGCGCGATGAATTTTCATATGTATTTAGCAACTCGAAGAATTCATTTTCTCGTCTTGGTTCGAGCGTTTCCTGAGTGAAAATATAAACGAGCGATTAAAGAATGAACTTTAGGTGTGATTGCAAAAGAGGACAAATTACGCTAACTTTGACGAAATCTTCCATTGAATCTTCGACATTTGCAAGGTATGGATTAAAATAAAACGCTGTAAGATCGTCTTCAGAGAAAGCCGTCACATTTTCACGAACAGTTGATGAAACTAAAAGAAAATTGAAATGGAAACAGTCAATTTGAGAGTAAAATATCAAACGTTTCTTTCTCTATTAAATTATGAATTAAACGCGTCAGTTAAACTCCTAAGCAACATTAAAGAGCCTTACCTAGTTCTTTACCAAAAATGTTGGGAATCTGCTTGTTTGAAGTTCTTTCAATGACACGGTCAGCCATAACTACATGATTTTCTCCTGTTATAAAGCTTGTTTTATTTTCAGTACTAGAGTCCTTTGAATGTTCCTGTATTGTTGTTACAGTTGAAGTTTTAGACATAGTCTTTGATGAAGAATAATCTTGAAGGTTTTCAACATCTTCTTGACAACTGTAACTCACTTGAGACTCTGGAGAAAGTTCTCTGCGAGCATCATCTTCTTGTTTTTTTATAGGGACTTCACTCAAACCATTTTTTTCAAGAACATTGGCGGGAGTTCCAATACAAACAGAACTGTTGTTGCCATTATTCTTTACCAAAATGTCAACATTCGTCCCATCATGTATCATTGCGTACTTGCCCTGTTCATCATTATCCGTGTTTGATTCTTCATGTTGTTCATGTTCTACAACAATGTCCTTATTTTTGTCGCTCTCATGCTGGATTTTTTCAGAATCCTCCACTATAATATCTTGGTTTTTATCTACTCCTTCCTCAACCTCAATATGAGTCCTCAAATTATTAAATTTTACTTCTGGATATCCCTCAAGTTCAGGCAATACTTCATCATGTTTAGTTTCACTTGACTTTCCAAACACACAAACATCTTTTGCAGTTTCGCTTTCATCATCAAACTGCTGCTCTTGTTCATTTGAGCAAGAAGAAATGTCAGTGGGACTATATTTTTCTTTAAAACCTACCATATCATCTGTACTTGCTTGTCCATCGACATTTTTAACATGAACTGAACCAGCATCAAGTTTTCTTTCGTCTGAATCACAATCATCATCGATTTTTGTGACATCTTGTTTATCATCGACTTTTGATGATGATGTTCGGGTTGGTTTAATGTGGGCTTCTAAAAATGATAAATTTAAAAAATAAGCTATTGCATATCGTTTGGACTATAACCTAGGGCATCAGAAAATGTGTAAAAAATTCCCTCAAACCTTCTTTCCAACTAAAAACCACGAAAAATCACAAGACGACTAAACTGGCTGACGATATTCATTTGTTATTTCGACACTACCGTGAAAATAAGAGTTCAAAAATATCCTTATCACCTGTTTGTTTTTTTTCAACTGCATTTCTTGAGTTTCGCCGCGGCTCTGTGCTCGTTTTGCCTGGTTTTTGTCTTTTCTTCGCCGGACGAACTGCTTCCGCCATTTTCCTGACTAATTTTGGTTGCAAAGGTCAATATAATATGGATACACGACAATGACAAATGTTTATAGTCGAATGGCCCTTGCTCGACAAAAAAAAGAATGCATCCTTATCGACATAAAACGCTTTTCGAACGAGATATCTAAACTTAAATACTCTAGAAACGAGTTTTTCATGGGCAAAAACACTTTAGTAAACCTTTTACAACGTCCTTGACAGTCCTTCAAGGAACAGTCCGATCTGCCATCGGATAATCAACCACCGTCTGAAGGATGGAAAGTAGAACAGCGTGGATGAACATCGTTCAGCAATACATATAAACATGGTGGACAAAATAGCCATCGTTGTTGCAATTATTTTTGTTATTAACGGGATAGCAATGGCAAAGACAGATGCGAAGGAGAAGAAAGATAAAAAGATTGGAAAAAACATTAATGACTACACTGAATCCGACATTTACAAGCTTGCAGATCAATGGGATGTAAGACTTTTGAACTTAGGAAAAGCATTCGCTCTGTGTTGCTTTACCAAGAACATAAACCACTGTAGCTAGCCATTTGTTTTACGTAATTGAATATTTTAGTGATAGTTATAATGCATTTTGTCGTTACACCTTTTGTAGATAGTGAATATTCATTTACTTCAGTAAACAGCTGCTTATCCTTTATATATTTAAGCATCCAGCTTGTTAACTAAATGTTTTTGTTTGTCTTTAGGAAAATGATGAAGAGTATGATCCAGATGATTATGACGACGATGATCCACGAAAACCACCTCCAAAAATGAAAGGTGGTTTTGATCCATCAAAATTTAATGGCGATCCTATGGCGATGTTGAAGTTAGCAAAGAAAGGCAAGACTATTATGATATTTGTACAAGTCGTTCCTCAGTTCTCCAAGAAGGAAGCAGACCATTTGACCGAACTATGGCATCAAAGCTTGTTTAACGCTCAATTTCAGATACAAAGGTCTTTCATTCAATTCCTGCGTCTGCATTTTTAATACCGGCGTATTTAGCATTAATTCATTATCATGATTACTTCAAATGACAAATTCTCTCACCATAGATACATGGTTGCCGACCGACGAGCGATATTTCTTGTTAACGACGGCAGCACAGCTTGGGAAATAAAAGATTATCTAATCAAACAACCGGAGTGTGAAAGTGTCGAATTTGATAATCAAAAATTTCCTGGTTTAGGAGGGCAGAAGGATGAAGACAGAAAATCGAAGATGGAATTATAAGCACATTTGCGATTTTGAACAGTTGATAAAATGTAGTTAGACCATTTGTGAAATTATGTATAGACAACAAAGATACAAAAAGTTCGTTCTTCAAATGTTTTATTTTTATGTTATTTCCTTCAGTAATATGACGAAGGTATCTTCTTACAACTTAACTTATGGTTGATGCGTTATATCAACAAAACATATTTATAAAATTTACTTTATTACTTCAAAAGTGAAGCAGGATTTGTTCATCTTTTCGGTCTTTGAAAATATAAAAGTTTTTCAATTCAGTATTTAGTAACTGTTGAAAACATTCGCATCCGTCTTCCTAAAGACTTTTTTATAACTCTCAGAAGTTTTGCATAGTCGTATAAAGGAAGATGCTAACATTTCACGAATGTTTAAACCAGCAAATATAAACGAAACTCTCTAAAATATATATGCTTCGTACACTAATCATCCACTTCATTTTCACATTATTTCGACATGCATTTCTTTCAAAGTTGTTTGGTTCACACAAGTTCGTATATTACCCATTAAATGAATAATGTATGAACTTGAGAAAGAACATTTCAAACCAAACTTTGCAATGATTTTATACTCAATCATCAATGATCACTTCATACCAGTAAGGTTGAACAACAGTTAAAATTAACGACAAAATATAGGAAAATACACTTCTACTATGAAACAAAATTCAATCGAAACTATATGAAATAAACTCGACATTTTCAAGTATAGTTTTCATAAACAATTCATGTATTCCTCATTCAAAATATTTTGAGACGTGCAACGGAAACCGTTCCCTTGAGAACAATGGAACCATGTTGAATGATATTTGCATTGTAAAAAAACGAAAATGTTTTGCTAAATCATCCAACATGGCGGACATGACGTTTTTCCACAGCAAGAACATTTAAAGGGGATGCTGTGCACGAAGTTCCTGTAGATCCCACATAGATATAATGGCTTCCTTCAGCTGAAACAATTCATTTCAATTTTTAGCAACAACTTCTCGCTGTTGTTTCAACCTTACTGTTAAAACCATGCTTTAGGAGTTCTATATGATGACTTTATGCTATATCAAAGGTTAATTTGATAAACACAACGTAAATATTTAACTCTTAATATATAAATTATTCATAGTTGCAGCAGATGGCTTGTCTATCTCATAAATATATACACGTCTATAAGACGTTTATAAATACATCTTTATATAATAAATATAAGAATCCTAACTAAATATATAATATATATCTATATGCTTAATATATTACTAGTTATGCGTCAGACGACCGTAATATATTGCATTTTACTCTCGGGCAAATAAACAACAGTTGTTTGCGTTGGAAAGTCTTCGTCTATAAACACATCGTTTATAAGTTCTTCTGAAACACATACCGATAAATTGTCATCTTTACTTAGATAAAGTACTGCAGCTGCCAAACATACAGCAACTGTAGCTATTGCTGACGCTACATGCATGACAGGACTAGGATCGTTCATAGTGTCGTAGATCCAACCTAAAGATCAAAATAACGATAAGCTTGTTACAATACACGATGTGCGTTGGGGAAAGTTGGTTTAAAGTAAATCTATCGCTGCATTTACTGTACATATCATATGATTAAAATCATATTTCAAAGAAACTGATGTATTTTCCCATTTTTTTCATGTACTGCATAATAAATACCGAGTAAAGATCGATGAAACCTACCAAGAAATGGCGGACCACCAAGGGTTGCAAACGAACCAACACAGCTAAATAATGCAAACGCGTGTTCTGTACGCCAACCTTTGACGATTTCCGCAACATGTAAAGGTAGCACAACCCAATAAACACTGTCCATGACGGAAATAAACGCCATGTATAACATCATTAACACAAAAGAATGAGTAAATGAACACAAAACAGTCGCAACTGTAAATAATGTCATCACGCTGAGAATAAGCAAGCGAACTTTTCTTTTTCTTGAAGCAAGATCACCGAAACGTCCTGCAACTGATCTAACAAGAACAGCAACAATTCCACGTATAATCATTAACCATTTTGATTGATGTAATGGATGACCGAGGTTCGTGGCAAATTGGACCTGCAAAAACAGGAATAGATAATTGTGATTGAGAGCATGTACTTGGTCATATAGCAAGGAAAATCAACTAAACTTATCTTTGAATATGTATGGTGTCATCATGTATGGTGTGGTACATTGTAAGGTATGGTGTGGTACATTGTACGGTATGGTAATGCATATGGTAAAAGTATGGTATAATAACATATAGTAAATTAAAATGAATGCTAACTTACCATAAACATAGGTGGCAAAAATATCACAATTGCAAAGATAGTGTGCGCAGCTAGAAACACTATTACTTTTTTATCCTGTAATATTTTGCGATAAATAAGTAAATCGTCTTTGGAAAAGTCTTTGCTTGGTAAACTGATCACAGTACTAACACTACACACTCTTTCACTTGGATAGCCATCTTTGCTTTCTCTATCGTTGTACAGGAAACCATAAAAGAACGTTATTAAACTGATTCCACTTAAAACCCAAAACGTTCTTTTCCAACCAAAATCGTTGAGCATTACAGGAAGTACTAATGAAAACATTACGGTCCCCAGCGCATTTAGAGTCGAGCGAATCCCGAAGGCAACTCCCTGATGTCTGTCAAAGCATTCCGTGATCGTTGTTAAAGTAGCGACGCTAATAATGGAGCACGAAATGGCCACAGGGACCGAAAATGTCAAGAATAACAAGTTCATGTTTTTAACCATCGGTGAAAATATGAAAACTGGCAACAACAATGCTCCCGCAAACAATACGGTCGTTCGTAAACCAAACTTATAACGAAAACGTAAAGCAAAAGGGTACAAAAATAAACAGCCAAACGTCGCAGACGAGCCAACCCATGCTGAAAACAGAAAAGAAACAAAAATATGTGTTATTGATTTATAGTTTATAAAATAAAGTAAATGGTTTGAACTCGGGAGTATCGTTACATGTTTGTAGAGATCGTCCAGGTTGGTATAGTCCTGAGAAGGACTGTTTTTGTTGTTGTTGACTGACGTTTCGACAACCTTAGCGGTAGTCATCTTCAGAGTCAAATGCGGAGTCAAAAGATGACTACCGCTAAGGTTGTCGAAACGTCAGTCAACAACAACAAAAACAGTCCTTCTCAGGACTATACCAACCTGACGATCTAAGTTTATAAAATACTAGTCAACCAAGAAAAGAAGTGTTGTACAATAATATCGATGGAGGCAATAAAAATCATTAAGTTTGCTAGAAGCTAGTAATTATGTCAAGGTAACTTTCAATTCTAAGTAACAAAAAATGCGTGGAATTTACTTTGAAAGAATTGCAAAAATGACTTTCCGAAAGTCGTAATAAAACATCGTTAATAAAGAGATAAAATATAGTTAATCACAAAGTGTCGATTCAAAGGAAAAGTTGAAGGAAAATTCATTTGACCTTGCAAGGTTAGCATTCAACAATATAGATTTGAAAATTTTAAGTGATATTATCTACTGAATATCGAGAGAAACGTCAAAGCAGCCCACTCTATAAAGTGCTTTAGTGCACTGTTCCTAAGTCATTATGCAATGACGTTTAGACATTCTCTAAACACAGATGTCTTTAAACAAGCTATTTTGAAGATTTAATTGTACTAATTGCTTTGGCAAGTGCTTAGGTACAAAGTTTAGAAGTTCTATATACGGTGGTTCATACTCCTTTTTCATATAAACATATCATATATGGGCTGTGTTTTCGTAAACATCAGAAACAAAATATGCATATTATATATAGACTTTGGTCAAGTGTTTAAACTTTGCCAAAGGATTTCTAATGCAATGGCAGTAGGGAAAACCGAACAGATTCATTCAAATCATAACTGATGACAAACACCAACCTGCTTTACTATTTCTTTCATTAAAATGCTTCACAAGGAACACAAGAAGTACGCCATAGGTATCGAGAAACCCAAAAACAAAGAAGGTTATCAACGATATAAACGAAAGATAGATCCATGATTGACAATTGTCTTTCTTTATCTGAGAATGTGTCATCGTCATTTTGTCTTTCAATAAAGTAAAGCTGAAAAAACACGACGTTTCTTTAGAAACTCTCTTCCTCCTTCACGTGGGGTTAGCTTCCACAACACGTGGGAATAATAACGACACTTTACCGACTTTACCAAGGATAAGTGCTCTACAATTAAAACAGAAACATTTCAAATATTTCATGTACGTCAATAGATGCACGTCGAAACGACATTTGCTTTAGGCGACTTATAAACCACTTGGCTATTTTCCTCGTTAAAGAGATATAGGGAATTTGGGCTTCACAAGGCAACTCGATGTTAGCGTTTGTAATATCACAGCTATTTATCCTAAATTTATTTCCTGGGGATAAAAACAAGTTATAACTTTATTTTATTGTTGTTTTTTTCACGTAGTTAAATTATTATGCTGTAGCATTGATTGTGTTTTAATCAATTATGGTCATGCAACTGAAAATCGACATTTAACCCTAAAGTCTGACTTCAAACCGTGATGTTTGTAAAACCTATTCAAGGTTGTTTCCTTTCCTTCAAGTTAACCCAGCATGCAGCATATTTCCTTTCAATGTGAAAGTAACATAAGGATGAATAAATAAGCATTACAATGAAATAAAGTTAAGTTTCCCAGAATTGACAAGGACAACTATACAGTTCGTGTTTTATAGCAGATCGTGTCAAACAACGGTTATGTAAAAGGAAATTTCCAGAAGGAATGAGGTTGTTTGCGAAACAACTGAACTAGACTTGGAGGTAAAAACCAAATCTCTCAAAACTTGAAATTGCTCCTTCGACCAAACCCAAAATTTTTGAAGATCAATATTGTCTCCCTCTCCTGTCTATTCACACTTGTGGTTTTAAGCCAAGGGAATATATGATTGTACATGTAATTTAAATTCATTCGCAAAGCAATCAAAAGATTCTTCCTTCAAAATGTAAAAGCTTTTGTCTTATTGTAACTTTAATAATCTTTGAAAAGAATCATTCTCATACAAAGACTACAGTTCTTCTCAGTTCAAATATCTAGATATCGGCCTAGAAACATATGTCTGCCTAAAGCCGACACGATAAACACTTAGCTGGGAAACGCATTTAGAATATCATTTTGACAGAAAAAGATTAGACATACGTTAACGAAACTCGCTTTAAAATTAAAATGGCATTGTGCAGAGATTACATTGACATTTTATTATCATTTCGATCTCTTAATGAAGTTTGCATTAAGTAAATGGGTATAGTTGGACATAATGATGAACAGACATAAAGCGTTTAATGGCGTTTTTTTGCGATAAGAATGACGAAAATACCACACAGTTTGAAAATGAAACTGATTTAACTTAAGACTTTAATATATATTTTGCTTTCACGGCTCATTGAAAAAAACCTCAAGGTGAATGTCAAAACATGTTTATGAAATTTTGTCACTGACATCTTTTATCTTTTAATTATTAAGACATTGAACAAATTATACCGTGACAAAAATGGCAATGTGACGTGTTTATTCATTTTTGTATGGTGAGTGTGTGCGTCTGACGTTAATGCTTTGTAGACAAATGACTTCCAATACATTAGAAAGTGATAGTTTTTCCAAATCATCACAGACACGTACGTCATAACTACGACTGGATACGTCAAAAGAAATATTGCTTTGCCAAATATCACTACTCTTGGTCATTTTCGACAAATCTTCTTTGTATGAGCATTCTTGAAGCCCACAGGAGTTAAATTAGTGTTATAGAATTAAAATCTGTTACAACTACACAGAAACACAAACACGGGAGGGGGGAGAAATGAGAACTCGTGACAATATATTCTATCGAGTTGAAGTTATCGTGACAAACAAATCGATATTTAAATCAACGGACAAATAGAAACTTCAAATATTGTATTCAGGAAGTTTTGACCAAGCAATGAAGGAAGGAAACATAAAGAAGTTAATGCATGCCTGACTGGTTGGGAGTGAAGTCTTTGTAAAAGCGCAGCACATGGCAAAAAAAAACCCTGACGTTGTCATTTTTACAACACGTTCGCAGGAAGCATCACTTTTTTTATCCTACCTAAATACACGTAAATTAATGAGGTTTACTTCAATAAAGATGAATTCGACCTGGAAAAAATATTATTCGAAAAACTTCGATTGCGATAACATATGTTTTAACATTTGCATTGATTTCGCACTTTGAAAAACAATGTAGAACAGCATATTTACAAGTAAAGCAATGCTTAGATGATGCATATAGCCACGAAAACCTATAGCTACTAGCAGTAAAGAGCTTTCGCCTCAATCGTAGCGTATTATACATGAAAGCATAAAGTCTAACAAACCCTCTGTCTACATAAAAAAAAACGTTTTTGTTTGATTTCTGAGTACTCCGTATATTTGAGAGGTAAACACACATGTTCGTTGTTAATTGTTCACTCTATCTTCGAAATAAACCAACATTAAATCGATTATGTATATTCAGAAAAAATCTAGACTCATTAAGCATACCTGCATTGCTTTGTCACGGAAACTTTGCTGACGAATGAAAATTAGATGTTCCACGTATGGTAAGGAAAAACGTTTTGCATTAAATCTCTAAATTTTCAACTTTGAGAAAACGGTTTTATGTTGATGTTAACATTATGTCAAATACTGACTTGAGAGGGGAGGTAAGTACCGTATATCAAAGGCATAGTGTCCAAGGTCAGAGCTGATTAAGTGTTTTCTTATCATTAATGTTGAATGAGCAAGGCTTACCGCCCTGACGTAATAGTAACGTTTAGCAGAAATTGAAAAGGTCCATTTTGCTAATAAGGTTTTCCTACAACAGTTCTATAATTTCAATTTTCATACCAATATGTAAATGAAGTGAAAGAAGAAAGATTGCATAAATATCTAACCACGCGTTTCTCAATACATGCAGACACATATTTAGAATGCCTTGCATACTGGCCGAAGATCGAACGCAATTTCATAAAGACATTAAGCATACAGGCTTAAAATTAACCTTGCCCTTGGCCCTTGATACAAAAATATATTAGTTCACTTAACGAGCACATGGAAAGGAGATATGGAACCGAAATGGCATAAAGAATTAATATCTAATGTTGCCTATGGTCGTCCACTATGATGAATAAGAAATGATTTCATGAACAAGGCTTGCTGATAATCAGAAGCTGATAGAAACTGAAATGCAACAGGACATTTTACTGTCGTTATGCGATCAATGCCGTATGTCGAACAGTTACTTGCAAGCAGAATGAATTTGATTGAAGAAATTATCATTTGCGTGATCTTTGCAATTCATCAGTAATTTCATTAAACTCACGCTAAGGTATTTATGCACTTTTGAATCAACGGGTCACGGAAAAAGTTATGTGCTGTATAAATTACAATTTATCGCGATGGAAAGAAGATCATTTTGACGGGTTGTCTAAAATCACTTTCAGATAGCCATCATTTAATTTAAATTTGACGTTATCACATCATGTTGACAGCGCAGATAACACAAAAAAAACGAGCAAGTTATGCAGAAAAACTGTTCTGAATAATTACACGTTTCTATCAATAAGAACTCACCAAGTCCTTTAATGATTAGCAAATTCCTGCATGATTCCGTCTTCTCAAGCTTAATTCTTTCCGTTGACTGTCGAAGAGCTATTAAAACAACGTTTTAACATCAACCAGCGATGAAAAGAAAAAAATACTTGTTGAGGTAGTTATGCGCGTTGTTGATGGCGAAAGTTGCCTTTAAGGCTGTAGCCCAACAACGGATCTACTAAACAGACTAAACTAAGTACATGCTTGCTAGGAATTCAGGATCTACGCACGGCGGCCTATGTCCGGTCACTTTAAATATGGCATGTTCAAAGAGCAGATATTGACAAAGAAACTTACAGCACAAATATACCACTTAAACTGACAAGTTGTGAGTCACAACATTACAAAAAATCCTTCTAGATAAATCTTCAGTCAAAATTCATTAATGAGTGTTAATGGTCTTACAGTCCAAAAAAGTATAACATCATGCTATGCTATAAGTAAATTACCGAATTTAATCCAAACAAACTCTTTATAGACACGATATATTGGCTTTGCATAAAGAATTTTCAAGTAGCCTTAAGCTTCTATTTAAAAACGCAGAATTTCACTGCATTAAGTTAAAACTGTGGCGAAACATTAAACAGCTGTAGGGATAATAACGATTTATCAGTATGTGGAGGGAGACATAAACACAAAGTAAATTGGTGAACATCCTCTGGTCAAGGTCAATCGCATTCATACATAATCGCCTAAAGGGCTAGTTTCTGGAGGTTCAATACTATCGCTGCATGTGAAAATAAGAGCTTGCACGAAACGCAATGGAATTTTTATTCAACGTTCAAAATATTTTACAATTTGAAAACTGACATGAAGCTAAACAACGTGAAGATATCGACAACACAATTATAACTTACAAAAAAATAGTTCGCGCAACTTATGATAATTAAGTATTTTCCGTCACAACGACGCGGCTATGGTTTTGGCATCGTGCAGCAATGTACATTACAGTCGTTATTGTAATGTTTTCTAAACAAACTGTGAACAATGATCGTCGTTACTTCGTTAACAAGACAACAAGCACATATAATATAAACAAAACTGTTTTATGCTCGCCAGGATGACACACTGGAGAAATGAAAGAAGTAACAATATGAAACGGATATCGCACTGAGAAGGTAAAAGACAACGAAAAACACAACGTAAAACACAGCTAAAGTGATATTTTATCAAGTTTCCCGCAGAGAATATATTTCAATATTCGAGTCAAAAAATCTAGTTGAAATCAACTGACATTTGTGGTAACCTCGCTTTAGAAATGTGTGGTTTAGACTATATAAAAATAAAATGAAATAATATGTATTCCTAATGCTAAAAAAGCAGAAAAAGATAGTTTGAAATCGTACCTTCCTCACATAAAATATCCCGTGTAACACATAGGCCTCTTTGCTCCAAAAGAAAATGTTCGACACGATAGCAAGCAACTTCTAGCACGCTCTCGTGTACAAGCAAAGCGCAAATAATCTCAGCTCTTAAAAATCAATCGAAATAAACCAAGGTTGCTACGCAGGATGCCTTTCCGGCGACAAAATTCCATGCGTGCATTTCTTTGAATTAATTGGCCTCAATTTATGTACATCGACAACCACAGAGATTCATCGTTCATCGTCAAACAAATTGAATACAGTAACAGCTCAGGTCTTTGAAAAATTTTTTACTAAGTGTTTTGCATGCTTTTAAGTGCTTGCACATGACAGATAATAATATTGGTCACCTAGCTGGGGCACCCTCACCTTTAAAAAGACGCTTGTCGAAAGTGAATTGATGCTTTGTTTATTGTCGAAGCCAAAGTTGAAATAGGTCAAATAAAGAAACGTTATGCAAGGCAAATAAACAACCGAAAGCGCGCTTTTTATCCAGCGACTTCTACAAATGACTTTTTCTATATTTAATGAAATGAATGGAAAAACCACAGGATGGACAGACAACGGTCAAAAACACCGTTCGACGGCTAAAAGAAGAACCGATTCCTTTACAATTTGACGGAAAACCGAAAACTTATCAGACTTTGTTTAGAGAGATAATACGAGGCTATTATTTTGAAGATATTTAAATGACGAAAAAGTAAATAGTTTGGTTCCTCGTAGAGGAACAATAAATCAGCAATTTGATACTGGAAATAGTTGCTGGTTAACATCAGCAATCCTTAATCGCACGGCAACGAAAGTTTGACGTAATAAGGATGTTTATTTCATTAAATCTTGTCTGCATGACTTTGCTAAAGATTGCATCTTTATTCACTCGCAAAAGGTTTTATTAAGAAAGCATTATATATCATTATACTAATACATTTTTCATCATAGAACAACACAGTTTAACGAGCAGTAAGTGCTGTTGAAAGATCAATTTATATATTGAGCGCATTTGCGCAAAATCTTCGTCCATCCTTGCTTTCACATATCATCAACATAAATTGCGCAGAATTTTTACATTCGCGTAAAACAGTTATTGAAACGTGCTTGTACAACAAATCACTTAAAAAATGAAATTCTTTAAATATTTATCTGAAGAAGTATTTTTCAACGAAAAAAAAATTTTGAAAAAATCTTCGTGGAAGGAAGAGTAATACCCCAAAAACATTTCAACTCCACAATCTCGGTCTTTACTCTTACATTATTGCTTAAACACTAAGAAAGACTATTCTTCAACACTAACCTTGATTTTCTTTATGTTGATTGTAACAAAGTGAACTCCAGCTAAAGAAATCTTTGTGTTTTTTTGGATAGCAGCTAACAAACAGAGATAGCACAACTTCCTTTAGTCTCTCACACTGAATGTGTTTACTACAAATGCAAAGTAGAAGAAATGAATCAAATTGCTCTTTGTCGTCAGGTTATCTATATTGATTCACATGGTTTATTAATTAATGACGTAAAAGATATCGGATTTTCATAATGAAGCTGATTGGGTGGCAACTTTTAAATAAATATCTATTTGACGGATGATGTCAATGCGGAAACCCTTTCCCAATTTGCGATATTTGGCACGTGCTGTCACCACAGTCGTTCATCGATACAGAAAGTCGCATCAATATGATGCTGGCAATGGACATTGACATTGGCCTTTCGAGATCAAATCGTGTATTGTTTATATCTGTCATCATGAGAGCACTACGTGAGTTGAAAAGAAAGAAGTGATGGGGATCTATAAGGAGGAGAGCTAGGGAGAACGTGTCATGAAAAATATGTATAGTCTCTTTTCAAAAATTTTATCAATCGAAAGTAAGCAATTTCTGCAACGGAAAGTTATGAAGGCAATGTCCTATGATGCACTTCCTATTTTCAACAATTGTTGAGAAAAAAACCATGTCCGTTTAATAACCGGTAAAAAAACGTATGCATAATTTTTTGATGAGAGGTCAAACACTAGATCTGTTTGATTTTAAATGCTTTTTGCCACCTTTGGCCGCAGACATCAAAATTGGCACGATTGAAAAGGAAGTCGTTTTTCGAAGTGTGATTTTAACTAGAAAATTTCTCGAAAATTTCATTTTGATATTTTCTATCTTTGAAACATGCAAGATAAAAATTCGCTATTGTTCTAAGATGAATGGAAATCATGAAGTTAAGAATATATAAAAGTATAATTTATCCGGCAATTTGTAAAAAATTTATTAGAATTCAAAGTAAAAGTTTTTGTCATTGGAGAATATTTGCTGTTTCAGGCCTACGCAGTTTTTCTAAATAAGTCAACTGCGTTTAATATTTCTACTTACGTAAATTTAGGCAGTTCTGAGAGGTTCAACTATGTTTTTTGGCATTGTATGCCTTTACGCAAAAGTTCCCACAAATCTACGTCAGAAGTCCTTAATTAATTTATGATTTCTTCTTCTGGAATGTTCTTGCATGCAACTTAGACAAAAGTCAAAAAAATCAAACCATGTAAGCAACTTCTTTCATAAGAGTCTGTAGTTGTATGTAGGTAGACACTAACGCTTTAAATTAGCTTTCATGAAGTACGGCTTTTCTCATAACCATTAAATCATAAAAATCGGTAAACATAACAGTTTCCATTAACTTTATTCTTGATCTATAGTCGAGGATCTGGTTTGCTTAATGTAAAGCTTATGTTTAACTAATATTAAATCAAACACTCTTTAGTCCGTTTCATATTAAAATAGAAACCAACTTTGACGTTATTCCTCTTCACACATGCTTTCAATTTTTAAACACGTACACCCAGATTGTTTTAACGAGATTATTCTTATTGTTGTTTACATTAACGTCTCCTCATGATACTAATAGCGTCATTAAATATGGTATTTTTTGCTTATGGCCGTTTTAAAGCGAGAATATTTTTAAATGAAACTTCATTAAAGCATCAGATGCCTCGAAAATTTTGTCTAGCGAGCTCCTTATTAGTTTGGTTTTTCCAAAGAATTTACCCAGATCTGTGATACATATGTTATAAGTTCTGATTATATGGGTATCAACCATAGGATGTTGTTATAACCTCTACGCAATACTTATGCGACGAATCAGTTGTAAAGAAAACATCACAAGTATTATTATGACAATCTTAAAAAAGAAATTACAACTACAAAAGAGGTTGTGTACTTATATCACCCAAACCGATGTTAGAGCTACACCCCCAAACCAATATTATACAGTTATACCGCCCTAACTAATGTTGCAATTATATATCTCAAACCAACGTTAACGCTATATATCCCTCAAACCAAATCTTTCTTCTCAAAAAGATTGCTGCTTAGGATTGCATAAATTGTTTAGGCCACTTGCTTCGATAAAGGATTAAAGGTATAGATGGAACTATCATATTACTATAGCTTTTCTCGTCGGTCACAATATAATAATGCTACACACAGCCAAGATATTTAGAATTACTGGTATCATAAATAAATAAAAATACACATGAACTTTAGCGTGGAACAACAATCCATACGGTGTTAACGCAATCTATAAATGTGCAATGTTGTGGTAAAAGAAAAATGTTCAGGAAAAACCCTGCCTAGTGTTGTCTTTGATGATCGAGAACAAGTTTAATTGGTCTACGTGTACTTAGTTTATGTTTACTGATGTTTATGATACTTGATTAAATGGACTGTATAAACAATACACTTTTTTCTATATTTCTGATTGCATCATGTATGTACACAAAAAGCGAACTGTGATTTTAATTGTGTGCTTTAATTTCCTGTATTCCGACGTCGCTGTATATTTCATGTCGTTTTCCTTATTGTTGCCCTTGTGCCCTTGGACTCTTAAAATCAAGATTCGTTTATAAAGGTAAATACGAAAATTAATATGAGAAAGGGAATACACAGAGAAACTTATAAGCGCCTCTACATTACCATAAGCTACTTTGCAGACTATATGTAAAGGAAAAATATTTAATCACACAAAGTAATACAGATCAAAACTTATCCAGTATGTATTAAACCCAAACTTCAAACTCATCAACCTTTTGTCAGCCAACGCAAAGATGAAGTTTTCAGCTGCCTTGCATTCCTCTCATACACGTTGTAAACGAAAGCCTTTTTGAGCTCAACTGAATAATTATTAATAAATGAGCACGTACACATGCCGTGAAAACCGTTTTCAAATATGTGTTGTGCATATAATGAATATGAAGTATGAACAAAGATATCAACCAAAATTTCAGTGACTCGGTTGAGGACAAAGTCTGCTCATCACATAAAGAAGCAGAAAAACCTACATAATTTATGATCTTGATCATGCAAAAATAAAATATTTTCAATTGGACATTTGTCTATTGAAAACATAATAAAGCACATTCTATACTTACATAAATTTTCCAGCTGCCACAAGTTGTCATTTGAAAAAGCAATCAGCATCAACTACCTAACGAACACATTAAAGAGTTAAAATCGCCCAAAGATGTTGAGTAAACAGTCTATATACGAATATCCGGTGGCACCCCAATAATAACATGATGTTTACACTGCAGAGTTTCGAAAAGTATGAGTACCGCTAAATTTCTTCCTGTTCTTCGTTGAAATTTGCCGGAAACAAGTATGTACATATATCTATATGGTTAAAAACCAATCTTTCATATTTCGAGACAAGTTTCATGCCATTTCTTAACAAGTTATATATGATCAATTTCTCCTTCAAAAACTTTTCAAAGAGTGCTTTTATTCATTAAAAGTCACATCGATTATTCAATTACGAACACAAAATGATATACTAGAGCGAAAATGAAGAAGTTCTAACTAAAACATATGTATCATCTGTACTTCAAATCTTGGGAAATGATTTACCCTCTTCCAGGAAATCAAAATTACCGATTCTTTAACATTTTAATATTAATCTTACTTCGTTGACATACACAATACACAAGACTCACCAGTCACGATACCAGGTCATCAAGATCCAAATGATCTTCGTTCTCCCTGCAGCAAAATAAATGCGATGATCATGCAAATTGCACTCTAAAATTGAACGCAAATGATGCAAGAATTGAAAAGGAAAGATAAATAAACTTTGTACTATTAATTAATTAAAAAGCACATGGATTTTTATTCAAAAAACAGGAAATAACGAAACAAAAAGCAAAGAAGCATGCAGTTTCGTAAACTTTGAAAGACGACTTAAGGTTTCCGAAGATTCCGTGACTGCTTCTTCGCCTCGCTAAAACATTTTAGAAAAGTTAAGCAGTACATAGCACAATTTATCAAAGAGAAATGGCAAACATATGCATACAAATATTGATTGATGGGTATTAATGTGAATACCTGCAGAGTGCGAGTTACTAAGGAGGTGGTTTTGAAATTACATTTATTACAACAAAATGAATTAAAAACAAAACAACTCATCTTATGACAACATCTATGGTTAAACTGCTGCACAAAGGACTGCACACACCCTGTTCACAAGACGCCATTTTCACACGACATGACATCAAATTAACGAAAGAGATGAAAGTTTTGTTTCGTCTCCGCAACAACTCTAATAAGTAAACCTTATGAATACAAACACGTTCAAGAGTTTGAAACATCGTATCACTCTATATTTTATGATCTCAATAAGTAAAACTGGAGTGGTGTATGTGAAGATCTCAAAATAACACGTTGATAAACCATTCCTAAGTATTCCCATGAAAAATACATGTTTAAAATCGTTTATCGTACTTGTTAACCCTATCATTATAAAAATAAAATGTTTCGGCGTGTTTGTCGGCTGGCATTAATAAGTACATTGACGCCCCGGCGCCAAATACGAGAACTGTTATTATCACAAAATTTAAGAATATAATCCACTCGGTACCCTCCTAAAAGACATGCCAAAATTATATAAATGAAATTTGACAAAAATCAATGGAGATATAACAAGATGACACACACAGCATGTGAGCGTTTGACTCACACCCACTGACATTGTAAAAACTTGTGAACCATCTCCAATACAGACATCATGTCGATGGGAAAATTGTAAAATTAGTTCACTGAACAACTGTTGTTACAGCTACATTATATAATATACATAAAGAACATGAACTACGATGAAAATCTAAAAGCAGGGACCGAAGTTGATAGAGTGTGACCTGGAATATAAAAAATACATTTAATCTCCTTAAATGGATAATATTTTCATCACTTGCTGGATAATTAACTCCGCGGGTGGTTAAGTAAAAACGGGCGCGTTTTCATCTTCATCAGAACATTTCATGCAGAAAAACAATAATTTATGATAATTTACAAGCTGCGCTTCGACAAAAGCCTTTCCTGTTACAAATCAAAAGGCAAAATTATAATTAAACATATAACTGACCGATAATGTTGAAACTTTCTTTCTCCATCAACATCATGCTAGTTTAAACCTCAAAAACATAGAAACGTTAAACAAAGAATGCCAATGTACATTTCATCAAAGGATACATTGAGGACACTTAGCTCAACATGAAGTCACGTGTCACGAAGTCACGTGTCACGTATCAAACAAAGAAAAACACAATGTTAAAAATGACAGCCTATTATTTCATTCCATTATCCTAAATAAGGAAAATTACAACTATATCGAAAGAGTAAGTATACTTATACACGGCAAATATTATTTCGAGTAATTTTCAAACCTATATACTAGAATATCATCTTCAACAAAAATGGTGAACTTTCTATGGAGGAATCCTAAAAGAGGATGATTTATATGCTATATTTCTCCTTATGTTATGTTCAAATTTGATATTTGTTATAAAAAATACCCTCATATTTTCAATCTTGAGAGGGGTATTTGGAAATTTGATATGATTACGAGAAGATCACGAAGAGTCATCATCGTCCTTGTATCTCGCCTGTCGTATTTGCATGAGTTTCTTACGAGCATCCTCAAGCTCCCTTTCTTTACGTAAGATCGCTTCTTGCGCCTGAATCTCCTGAGCAATTCCACCAACGAATTTCTGATTGATAACTACAGTAACGCTCTGTTCTTCAAACACTCTTGCATTTTGGGCTGCTCTCACGAGATCATCCGACGCCTTTCTCACAGCTTTACCCGCCGACTAAAAAATTCCAATTTCTTAGATGATCGGAATCAAAAATTATTCGAATTCTAACATTCGGGTCAGTATTACAAAATTCTGGAGAACAGAACCTCGTTCATTGAAGAGGATCGCCCACCATTGGATGTTGGGATCCGGTTTTATCGATTTTGAAAGAAATAGCAATTACTGATGGGTGCGTAAAGCTAATGATCAAAGAATTAAGATTCTGCTATTCGAGAGAACATAGCCAAAACAAAAATTACCTGCAACCGTTGCTGTCCTGCGCTGTTCGGATCAGCTTTGACACGACAGGCAAGTAAGAGTTGAGCTGTAGAGTTTGACACTTGTTGTGCTGAAGCTATCAATGTCTCTTGTGTCGCGTTACCTTGAACAGTCGCGTTCGCAGCTTCACAGAGTGAATTAACAGCTGTGGCGACAAGTCTTGCCTGGAAACAAGAAACGAATATTTAAAAAAAATATGTCGAAAGAACCACCAACATTAATGCCATTCATTGAAATACATAAAGTTCTTCAAAGACGAGTACATACCGCTGACACTAATCCTTGAGACCACTGCCCATCTTCATTTGGGTCACTACCAACTGAGCATACCTGTGCAAATGAAACATGTGAATAAGTTCAGTTATGAATGCTGGTGACAATGTTTTTCGATAGAACAAATAAAAAGGCGTTTTTATATACCGCGCCAGATGCAACAAGTTCCCGTTGTGCGGTGGCTGCAGACTTCACTAATGCACTTGTTGCAGCTGCAATTGCTTTGGCCGCTTCAAGAATCTGTTCTTCGAAAGCCAGAGACTCGTCAGCTTCCTACACAAAGATATTGTAAAAACTGATCAATTCAAGGATAATGCAAAACGAACAAACAACGTAAGAAAATGCAGTTGGTATTGTATTATTATATCATTTGCGTACTCTGGGTCTTTCTCTCGGTTTCAGTTCAGCTAATTTTCGCGCAGCCGCTTCAATAGCTGATGCAGCTCCAAGCAATTCATTTTCGGCAATGACGTTAGGATCCTCTGGATTCACCCAATCAGAACCTGATAAAAAAATTCAAAACTGCCATTTCGATACATAGTACAAACTCTTAACGAAAAGAAACCCACTAGAGATGTTAGTATTACACACGTTGTAATAAAACATGTTGAAAAAAAGTTAGGAGCCTCTGCTATTTGTAATATAAAACCAAAATACAAGATTAAAGTTGATTGCTAAATTACAAGATCTTTGTAAATACTAATTGATAAAATCAACCTTTTACTTTCAAATACTTGAACAAACTCACTCCAATAATTTGAAATCAAACACCTCAAAAAGACCTTGTCAAAAATCCTTCAACATTTCAAAAATAACTTCACCTTTGAGGGATTCTGCTGACTTTACTAAAGCACCAAGACAGTCGGCAACTCTTCTTGATGCAGCAACCAATCCTTGCTTCTTCTCAGGAGTTGGTTTTTGCAGTACCTTGTGAAAAGAAATTCCTCTCAGTATTACGGTTTACACTAATCGCAAATCTTAGACATCTTAAACACAATGTCAAGGTAGAAGGCTCACAATATGAACTTGAGCGAGCATTGAGTTAAACGCAGTTCCACTCTCTCGTCCAGCACCAATAACTACACCACGAACTTCATCATTTTCTGCCTTTGCTGCAGCAGCCTGGAAACAAGAAGAAACAACATTACACAACAAAGCAAACATTAAACACAAGAAAAATAAAGGTTGCTTGTGAACTACACCAGACTAAAGTTCTACTTAGAAACATGATATTTACAATCCATAAAATAAACTTCTATAATAAAAACCCTACCTTACAAATTGTCAGCATTTCTGTCACCGCTTTTCGTCCCATATTTGCTGCAGCGGCGATGTCCTCTTGATGGCCTGAATTACCTGCAGCCACGACTTTTGCTGTTGCCAAGGTAACAGGTTTTGTACTACGAATAAGATCCTCGGGTGTTGCCTGCGTGACGGCCATCGTGGGCGAGTTTAATACCTTCAAAAACAATGTTAAGTTTAGAGAGAAGCTTTTCACAGTGTTCACTGATCTCGAAATAAGAGTGGATGAAGCAACTAGCTTTTCAAAGTGTTCACTGATCTCGAAATAAGACTGGATGAAGCAACTATACGTCTGCGATCGACTTACGGCAACGCCTTGTTTAATGGCATCCATCGTTGAATCAAGAGCTCTTGCACCACGTGATGTTTTATCTTCGACACTTTTCACCGTCATTAATAAAGATGATACTTTTGAAATCATGTCCTACGTAGAGAGAGGGTATTTATATGAAACACACGTGACCCAAACAATGACCCATTAACTATCGATGACCCATCAATGATCCATCAATGATCTATAGATGACCCATCAATGATCCATCAATGACCTATAGATGAGCCATCAATGAGCCATCGATGACCCATCGATAACCCATCAATCATCCATCAATGACCTATAGATGAGCCATCAATGAGCCATCGATGATCCATCAATGATCCATCAATGACCTATCAATGATCCATCAATGATCCATAAATGACCCATCGATGATCCATCAATGATCCATAACTGATCAATCAATGATCCATCAATGACTCATCGATGATCCATCAATGATCCATCAATGACCCATCAATAGTCTAATAAATCTATTATTTGTCCATCAATCATTTGGGCATGCTCAAATAACATTCCTATACATATATTTATCAGCCAACCTTGGTTGAAGCCTTTAATTCCTCCCCAGTTCCTTCGCTTTGTTTCGACGCAGATGCATTTTTAGCACTGTCAAGCATGTTCACAAGACTTGACGCAACATCTTTAATGGCATTCAGCAACATGACCTTAAAAACAAAAATAAAACATGAGGCAATTGACCACAACTTGACAATTACACAATGTTTTCTTTCATACAAGAATTCAGGACAAAAAATGACAAGAGAAAACTTTTATTCCCACATAAAAAGCAGCGATTTTTTTCCAGCTTTAAAACGATGTTTATACTTACTTGTGCATTCGTATCATCGGGACCCAGTGCGGCTGCACCAAGTTTTACAACATCAGACAGTTGGTTTATACTTCCAACTGCAGATTGAGCAGCATTTGCCAAAACATCCTGCGAGGATTGTGCAGCGGGGACAAGTGCTTTAGTATCTTCGACCAAAGCTTTAGCCTTCGTAAGGATTTCCTCTCTGAAGTAACGCACAAAGTAAAATATTACAACAATGAACAAAGTCGATGAAAATAAAGATGTACAACATATCTCTGTTTACAATGATCGTTTACCTATGATCAGTGAATTTCTCGCCTTCATTTTCTGGATTCAATGTTCCGGCAGTAGCAAACATGACTGTAGTGTCCAGGTCACTAACAATACCCCGAATTGTTGCGCCCGCGTTGATACAAGCCTGCGTACCACGTGATCCAGACTGTAAGGCGGCGAGAATATGCGATATCTATAGAATACAAATTGAATGAATAAGGCAACGGTTCCGTTGGCAAAATTTTATTGCCAAAATTTATATTAAAGAAATCATTAATCAAAACATCCATTTAAACTTACAAAATTTAAAAAATATGCATTTCTTATATACTAGAACTATATTTAATCACAAGACATTCACCTTCTCTGCCACTTTTCTCGCGGCATCTGCAAGATCTCTCATTGAAATCGGATCGCGAGGATTAGCTTGCACATCACCACCATTTTGAACAAGTTTCATGCAGGACGCGCCAAGAGCCTGGACACCAACTTTTATTCTTTCTCCAATTTCAGGACTTGATGCTGTCTGTATTGCTCCCTGTGCATCATGAGTAAGTGTATTGTACAATCTAGAGACGTCCTTTCCAATAGGTCCAAGTTGTGTTGGATCAGTTCCAGCTCGACCAACCTTGAAAAAAATATAAGTGAAATAAAATGGAATCAATGGTTTATAACTGAGAATGGTTGTTAGTAGATTGCAGTAGATATTACAAACCATATCTTGGCCTTTTCGCGATAAATCTTTCATTGTTTTGGTCATTTTCTCTTGATAATGAACGAATGGTTTGAATTCTTCCGACTCTGGTAGCGCTCCTTGCACAGTCTGTGTTTAAGAACTTTAGTTAGTTCGTGTACTTTTTGCTAAATTAAAATGTTTTCTAAACGATCATGGTACAGGTTATGTCCCGCTCAAACATTATTGCCTCTAGATTTAGTTTATAATTTTTATAGATGGAAAGATTATTATATACAGAGAAATATCGGATGAATAAGATGGAGGGTACCATCTAAACAATCTTACCCGATTGGCTCGCAAATTAGCTCCTTGCCCAATATTAGCCGTGCTCTGTTCGAACTACAAATATTTTATTGATTGATTGTATTTGTCAATGATTAGTCGTTAGAATGATTATAGTTAGTAGCGTTATAGATCGAGAAAATCATCGTTAAAAATCATCAGTAAATCATCATCATAATCTATGATAAGTTTAAATCTATAAAAGTTCTCTACCTCGTTCATTGCTTTACTTATGGATTCAATCAAACCGGTGACAGCACCAGTTTCGCTGGCAGCTTCCTCTAATGTATCGGTAAGATCTTTCACGGCATCTTGCATGTTTTTCGCAGCATCGTCGACAGCGGGATGAGTACTCTTACTCTGACGAGAAAGAGGAGAGGCGTATTTATTATTTTTCAATTATTGAGTAAGTGCTCAAGCTATGTCAGTAACATATTGGGAAATTTTTTCGCTGCCCTATCTTGTTTCTACAACACAATGATAAAGATAGAAGAAACTGCCATCAAAAGTTCGTGAAGCCATAGCAGTTCACCGACTGTAACAATCCAATGCAGCGGTTAGGTCATATGCGACGATAAATAGAAGCTATTTATAAGTCCGTCTTTACTCTACTGTCCATCCTAATACAGTGTGTGTATTCTCCCCAATATCATAAGAAACTTTACACAAATGAAGCTTCGAACATGAAAAATCGCTGAACAAAGTTTTGGCTTAATAATCTAAATGAAAGTTAGAAAACCAAGCCATTCCACAGATCAAGTCGAAGTATGGCGTCATAACTGCAACACATCAAGCGACTATCAAAGCTAACATCTTTGGTGCGTTTTGATGTCAAAACTAGGTAAAATAATTTTTCCTTTATGAAACTTCATTTGCGTAAACTTTTGCCAGCTAACAATTTATATGGAAGATTTTTCAAAAATGCTCAGATATACGTTAATGTACTCCATTAACTTGGAAAAAACAGTTGATGTTGCTACCTTAGGATTACCACCGGCGTCTTTGACAGAATACAAGAGTTCTGTTGCGGATTCCGCGACAGTTTTTGTTTGATCCAATAAATCAGTCTGTTTTTCAGAATGAGGCATCTTGGACGCAGCAGCTATGGCTGCCTCAGCCAAGGGATCGACAAAGTTTGCTAATTTTGCTACCTGAAAAAAAAACATTGGCTTATAAATTAAATTATAATATAGTTTATAAAAAAAATCATCCTTTCTCTTACAAAACAACAATCTAAAATGTAGCACAAAACAAGTGCAGTTCTGACTCTTTCATTTTCATGTGAAAGTTAAATTCATGACGGCGGCCATATTTATGATACACCAACGTGGACGCATGCGCTCTAATATTCCAACATTCCGCTCGTTATACAATATTGCGCGTTCCGGAAAAGTATTGGGGGAAAGTGTTGATATAGAGCCGAGCATAACAATGGTTAGGACTGGGGGAAAGCGTTGATATAGAGCCGAGCATAACAATGGTTAGGACTGGGGGAAAGCTTGATATAGAGCCGAGCATAACAATGGTTAGGATTGGGGGAAAGCGTTGATATAGAGCCGAGCATAACAATGGTTAGGACTGGGGAAAGCGTTGATATAGAGCCGAGCATAACAATGGTTTTGAATTTTAAGTATTTGCTTTCTCATGTAAATTTTGAAATATTACCAAGAAAATATTTACGACTTCCATTATGTTCTCTTCTGAATTGTTTTATACATTTGAAAAGTACACTGCCTGGCTCCATCTTATACATGGACAGATCCATTGTATCATATACATATTTTCGGGAAGTTTTTACCTCCTTCAAACGTGTATCACGCATTAAAACCCATCAATAAACGATAAACTAATAATTCTTACCCGATGACCGATATTTTCTGGAGTATCTTTTGCGGCGCTAGCTAAAGGATTGATGGCGTCACCAATTTGAGCAACACTCTGTAGCATGCGGTCTTGAAATTCCTTCAAGAAAAAAAGACAACATAAATTTCAGTGAGAAACCGCTGACACATTTTACTATGTTAACAGGACAGTCGAGTGAAGCTCGTACCTTCAAAGTTCCCTCGGGATTGGGTTCAAGATTTTGACCGATCGCAGCCAACGAGGCTTGATCCAGTTTGTTGATGGAACGATTGATGTTTTCAATTGCTTCATCACATTCTTTTTGTCCGGGAGCATTTTCTCTGAAAGATTACAAAGAGTCGAAATCAAAGTAAAATAAGACTATTCTTGTCGACCGTCCACGATAAGTCCAATGGTTTTAACTTGGTAACAAGAGATCGAAAACCTTAAAAAAGATACGCGAGAAACGAAGATTGTTTTGCAGCTGTTTGAAATGCATTTCTTACTTGATGGTCTGAAGAAGTCTTTTCATGGCATCTGCAAGAGCTTTACCGTGTTGATTGAACAACGGCCAGATTGAGGAGTCGTTGCGATCCATTGCTAAGCTATTTGCTGAGTTCAGATAATTACTGCTTGATGTTACTAACGATCGACCAGACATGATAATAGGAACCTGAGTTGAACGCGCCTGAGAAAAAAAGAAAGGAATTGATTCAAACCCGTTTGCAGCTCCAGTGGAAACAAACATCAAAATAAAACAACGGTTTTGTTCATACCTCCTCACTAATCTTTGCTGGAACGGCAGCAAATTCAGGTGACGATGCATAGGTATTCAAATCGTCCACGCTGTCAATCAATGGTACAATGTGTTGAGCACAATCCTTACGATTTTCGCCGTTTGGTTCCTTTGCCAAAACCTGAAAATACAACGATATTATTATGTAAAGTATTTTACACTCTAAGATCGATGATATAAAAGTAGTGTTGGTGTAAATGAAGACGAATGTTGAATTTGTCGAAAGTCCTAACCTTGATCGACTTTACTAAATTGGCCGTGTTGTTCGCGATGTCTTTGGCGGCTTGAACAAAATGCTTCTTTGCAACAGGATTATTTGTTTTGGCTGACGCAGCTTTGCAAACATTACAGAGATTTGAGGTATGTTTGGCAACAGCCGTAGCAGATTGTAAAATCTACAAGTGAAAACAGTGGAAAAACGGGAATTCGTAATTAACGACATACAACTTTAGACACACAACGTAGACACACAAGTCACGATGCTTGAAAATTCTATCATGAAGTACCCACCTGTTGTTGATCACTTGCAGGGTTGAGTAAATCATCGCAGGCTTTTTGTATGTCCTCTCGAGCCCGTTGAAATTGATTGGCATCAACTAAACCTGGCTTTCCTGCGACACTTGAAGGATCTGATATAGCAACAAGATAAGCGGCCTGTACAACATAAAAAGAAAGTGTTCTTTACCTTCGGAGACAAACAAATATTAGAAGTATTTAGTGTCGATTGGATTAACTACGACTAGTAAACAAAAGTTTCAAATGTTAGAAATATTTAAAGTCGATTGAATGAACTACGACTAGTAAACTAAAGTTTCAAATATTAGAAATATTTAGTGTCGATTGAATGAACTACGACTAGTAAACAAAAGTTTCAAATATTAGAAATATTTAGTGTCGCTTGAATGAACTACGACTAGTAAACCGAAGTTTCAAATATTAGAAATATTTAGTGTCGATTGAATGAACAACGACTAGTAAACAAAAGTTTCAAATATTAGAAATATTTAGTGTCGATTGAATGAACAACGACTAGTAAACAAAAGCTTCAAATCTTAGAAATATTTAGTGTCGATTGAATGAACTACGACTAGTAAACAAAAGTTTCAAATATTAGAAATGTTTAGTGTCGATTGAATGAACTACGACTAGTAAACAAAAGTTTCAAATATTAGAAATGTTTAGTGTCGATTGAATGAACTACGACTAGTAAACAAAAGTTTCAAATATTAGAAATGTTTAGTGTCGATTGAATGAACTACGACTAGTAAATAGTTTAAAACAATATAAAATGTGATGTGTGTATTAAATTGAAGTCATTGACGTCAAATTTCGTTTATGTGAAATATCTTACATAGCTACAAGATGACTTTACCTGTGAAGCGGCCTCAGTAAGTTTAATAACAGCATCAGCAACTTTCTTGATGGCATCATCAAATGCAGACATATCTCCTTTCTTTGCGTTGCCAGATACATCAGTCATACCATCACGAAGAGACTTGGAATTCTCACTAACAGCATCGAGACAATCAAAGAATGAATAGTCGTTGACAGGTTCAACAGGATTCTCAAGAAGATTGGAAACGGCCTAGAAAACCATTCAACAACAATTCATATCATGAGCTTCAGATGAAACACGAAGCACAGTGTCTAAATGAAGTAAACCTGGATGTTTCGAAGGGCACTTTCGCATTCTTTCTGTCCTGGGGCTGCAGTCATTGCGGTGTTTAATAAATTGTTGATGCTATCAGTAACAGCTCTGAAATAAAACAAAAATAGATTTTTATCACTAGATACAGACATAAATACGCACAACTAAAACCAAGGCTACTTAAACAAATAAAAAATCATCATTAAATCAATAATTTATTGAAAAAACCAAAAGCGTCAAGGTTTCGTCGGACCTTGCAGCTCCTGCTAAAAGATTCTTGGAATTTGGAGCGTTGGGATCGGCAGCCAATGATTTAGCGGCGAGAAGCAGTTTACTTGAGGCAGTGGATGTATTTTTTAAACTACGAACCAATGCCGACTTTGTTTCCTCGTCCTTAAAACACACAAGTGCGCACAGTGAATAAACAATGTTTAAAGATAATATTTAACAACGAAAGTAAAAAAAAACATCAATTATTGAATTATTCATTTGAAGATCACTACAGGAGCTTACGTAGTCATTGAAAGATTGTCTCACCGTAGTTTGACCTGCCAGTTTCATACTGGGGGTCATAAGATCTTCAAAAGATTTGGAGTATTTTTGCGATGATACGGCAAGTTCGTTTGATGACCCACGTGAAGCTTGCACAAGTTCACTTGCAGCCAGATTCAGCAAAGCACCAGATTCATTAACTTTATCTTGTAGTTGTTGGTAATTCTCGTCGCTGTCAGGGAACTTTAAAAAAAAAGATTAAGATGATTGATGTTCAAGTCTGGGAAAAATAGTTTGGTTATTTTATCAAACGTTTCCTTGTGTTTTTCACCAGTGTGGTGGTAAACTGTGATGGTAAGAAAATTTAATGTACATGAGAAACCAAAAATTTGGTCGCAGAGAAACCAAATGTTTTCAAATAAATTTCAAAACATTTAATGCATCAAAACCGTATCACTTTTCCCCATACAAGCTCACTTCGTTTAACATAGTAAAAAAGTGACAGAAAACAAAGATTTTGCTGTTTCCCAAAGCTTCAAACAAAGGGAAAAAGTTTATGCAAAAAGAAAAAGCAAAGTGCATAATGAAAATACAATGCAAGTTTAAAACCAACAAAAACATACGTCTTCAGCTGCAAGAAGCTCACTAGCTTTTGAAACTCTCTGAATCGCTTCATCGACATCTTTCTGACCAGGAAGACAATTGATGCAATTCTTCAGAGCCTGAGATACATCTTTTGCCACCTGATTACAAGAAAAAATTATATCGCAGCGTTCTGATCATGCATCCATAAAAAAAAATGTGATGCACCACACTTAAACTTTATTTCGTGGTCGATTAAGAAGAGCTTGTATTCAGCACTATAGGTCCTACTTCTTACTGCTCATGTTCTATGTAATATATGCTATATCATCCCGTTCTAGTTAATCATCAAACTATACTTAAAATACCTATTCAAACCATGCATGATACTTAAGGTTTTTCTTCAATCTATACATACTTTTCCCAATCTCTCTTGATTGTTGGGATCGTTTGGATTGCTGGTCGCTTTTTTTGCTTCTTCCAACAACTTAGCTGAAGCTAACATAACTTCTCTAGCAGCATTAATTATATTCTTTTGATCATTCTTGTCATCGAAAGCGGCCGATACGCCTCGGACAGCATCGGTAAGAACGCGGAGAGCGTTCGCCGTATCTCGTGCAGCAATACCAGTGTAGTTCTCGTTCGCTTGAGCTGCAGCGGTCAAAAGTTGAGCCATTGAAGAGCCAACAGTCTTTGATGTTGCTCCCAGTTCTAAGGAGCTGCTTTCCAACTAAAGATTGGAAGAAATGGACAACAGGAATGAGACAAACTTCAGCTGTACGTATGTACAAAGCTATAAAAAGAAGCCTAAATGAAAATGTTATAAACATAAAGTTACAAACCGACTCTCCAGGTAAGGGGAGAAGTTTTCCTTCGTCAGCAGACTTCTCAAGAGCCTCTAAGTCGTCAGCAAGAGACTTCACATTTTCCAAAGCGCTGTCAATTTCAATCGATCCACAAGCCTCCGCAGCCTACACACACAAAAACAAAACATGCACGTTTTGAAAGAAAACATAATCAGACAAACACAACAAAAAGTCGTTCGCTCGTTTACCTTATTTGCTGCATCCCTAAGTTCTGCAAGTGATGCAGCAGTTCCTTTAGCAAAGGTACCAGTTGAGTGCTTGCCACTGGATCACTAATCGTAGGTAAGGAAGCTTTGCTGCTGCAACAAGCTTTGTACCCGGCTGCAGTGAAAATAGAAAAGAGTATAATTGAAATGATCCTTCATGTACGAAGAATTGATATAAAAATCTCTCAGCGCATAAAACAATGCACTGCATTAGGAATTTTACGTACGGGAATGAAGTCTTTCGACGTATTGATGAGATTGAGTTGCGCAGTTGGATTATTTGGGTTGTTCATGCTATCTTGAATAGTTTGGTTCAGTTTCTCCACGTGTTCCTGTACAGGCTACACAAAAACATGAAACAATTCACGTTTGTCCTTATTCATTATTGTCACTGATCTCTTACCTTCAATTGATCCTGGAGCAATTGCTGAGATGTTGGATTACGATTGGCTGGAGATGTACGATCAGCAGCGGTCAGTAGTTGTGTCGTCATCGCTGATGCTTGTTTTGCAGCATCCTGTCAAAATAAACAGTTTATGACTTAGAGATGAATAAACCTAAAATAAACTGCCAGTAAAAATTAACCTCTAAACGTTTAATCAATTTCTTCTTCAATGCGTTATTTGCAGCAGCGTCAGTAGCTAAACGAATATCGGCAGCAGCTTCACGCAGTCTTTGCTGTTCTTTCGCATCATTTGGATTTCTTGCAGCACCCTAAATATTCACAATTATTTACAGTTAAACGTCGCGAATAGCGATTTCTTGAAGTACAGTTTAGCTAAAATTAACCTTTGCTGCTTCAACCATCTTTGCGGTCGCGTCAGCAAGATTTTTTGCCGCTGCGAGCAATCGTTTCTGCAGGTCAGCGTCTTCTTCACCTTCAGCTTGAGCTTTGATACCATTGACGAGAAAGGACATGGCCTAAAAGGTAGCAAACACGTGCAAAAAAAAACAATAAAAAGGAAAGTCATGAAGAAACTCACACATACATCATCTCTACAATCATTTCAGAAATAATCATCGAGAAGTTATTTACCTGAGCCAAAACTTTAGCTTGTTTTACCATCTCTCCAGCATTTCCCATGCTGTTAAACATACGATCTGTTGCATTCAAGATATCATCACAAGCATCATCATATTCACCAACGTTGCGGTCATTCTTTGATCCCTCTTGAACTTTTTTCAAAAGGTTGTTTAATGCATCACGAACGCCTTTCGCTGCGTTTGCCAGATCATTCAATAAATTAGGATCCGATGAAGCGTCCTAATGCAAAAATGTACCAATACAAATGTTAATTAATAACTGAATGAAAAACAAATGCTAATTAATAACTGAATTAAGAACAAATGCTACTTAATAACTGAATTAAGAACAAATGCTACTTAATAACTGAATTAAGAACAAATGCTAATTAATAACTGAATTAAGAACAAATGCTAATTAATAACTGAATTAAGAACAAATGCTAATTAATAACTGAATTAAGAACAAATTCTAATTAATAACTGAATTAAGAACAAATGCTAATTAATAACTGAATTAAGAACAAATGCTAATTAATAACTGAATTAAGAACAAATGCTAATTAATAACTGAATTAAGAACAAATGCTACTTAATAACTGAATTAAGAACAAATGCTACTTAATAACTGAATTAAGAACAAATGCTGAATTAAGAACAAATTAATTAATAACTGAATTAAGAACAAATTCTAATTAATAACTGAATTAAGAACAAATGCTAATTAATAACTGAATTAAGAACAAATTCTAATTAATAACTGAATTAAGAACTATTACGTTATTATTTTTGCCATTTACATGGTAATTACGATTTTCAAAACAATTTTTAATTCACATTTGTTCATTTTTAATTTATATACGCGTTTAATTCGTTCGAAATTTACCGATGTAAAATCAAAATAGTAACTTGCTTTGTCTCAAAATTTCACGCAATATTATAGTCATGTGTTTGGGTTTTTCTGTGAACTTTCTTTAATTTAAACTTTCAAAAATACAATTACGCTCGTACTGTATTGAGTATTTTAATAAAGAGAAATTAATATTCAATCATGTATCGCGTGAATGAGTATGAGCTAGCTATTTTGTGTGAAAAAACTATTCAGCCCCAAGCCTTATTTAAGCCCCCTCCAAACACACCTCTAATTGAATAATTTCAGGTAAAATAAACCACCAGTGAGGCCAAAAAGAGCCAAGAGGCCAAAAGTAAATACGATAATTTACTTTTGCATACCGTAGTTATTTTAAGGAAATTTGAGCGACTGAACATCCAACTCACTTTGCAAGCTCCTTCAGTTCCTTCGACAGCTTTTGACACGAGCTTAGCAGCTTCGACCACTTGATCTTTACACAGCTGTGAATTGATAGAAGGTGCCAACACTTTGGTACACGCCACAAGCTGTGATGTTGTCATGGCAGTATCTTTGGCCGAGCCAATCACTTGGCTTTGTAGGGTGACGTCATCACACTTGCTCGCAATCGCTTTTGCTTTGAGAACAAGAGCGGCGGTGGCGTTAGCAACAGCTTGAGCTAAAGCAAGCAACATTTCCTGAATAGAGGAAGAAAAATATCATGTTACAAAATGCAAAAGATAACTTTCAAATTGTTTTATATCATAAAAACAAAATGCGTACGCTGGTTGGTCTATAGCTGAGTTTGCATTAAAGTGGTTATATCACGAATTTTAGCCCCCCTTTTTTATGAGCTTAATTGAAAATTTGGATTATTTGAAGAACTATGACATGTCGCTGGACTTAAACAGATAAATATAAGTTGCTTAATTTTGCCTCCAAAGTCGGGTACTATTTGCGAATTTTTTACGACGCCATATTGATACTTGTGACGTAGATAGTTGAACACGTCTGTTTCCGTCAATATAATATTATATTATAGAAGGTGATTTTGTTGTCGTTTTTCTTGTCTTAAAAACAAATAATGACAGTATTTTTAATAAAATATTAAAAAACAAGTTGTCCGGAAAGTATGGCCTCAAATCAGTGTTCAGATAATTCGAATTCGATGTCTGAATGCGTATCTGATTCGAGCTCGGAATCCGTGGGTTATGTCGAGCATTTAAACGACTTCGCATATGACGATGAACCGCTAGCAGGAGATGGTGATGAAGTGCATACTCCAGATGATCCCGATGGAATTCTCCCTGCGACATTAGAACAACGAAGTGATGGCGTAATTCCACTTGGTGAATGGTAAGTTGTTGTTTTCTCCTGTATGTAATATACATAAAGTTACTTTATAAACCAGAATGCTCCCACGTTTCAGGTGTAATTGTCAATGCTGTCATACCGATTTGTTAGAAGGCGCATTAGAGTACAGATGCTGTAAGGAAATTGGACCAGCTTTGCAGAAAATGACATTCGATGGCAGCATTGAGAAAATATCATGCATAACACAGCATGCCAAATTTGGGCCTTTAGTTCATGAGGCTGTCCTTGAAAACGTCGGGCCACTATTGAGAGATAGGAATGGACGTGCTTATCGCCGCCAAGCATCACAATCATTAAATATGTAAGATTGTAATTGTATGAGAAACAATGTTATAATCAACATTGTTTCATCAACAATAATTAGTCCAACCTTTTTATTTACTTCAGGTACTTGAGAGCTGTGGCATACAGATGGTTGATGCGATGGTTTTGTGGGTCCATGGGATGGGAGAATACTCGGCCTTTACCTGCTTGTGTTTACCACTTTATTCGGAAAGCATATCCAAGTGGTAACACAACAGGTTACATACCATCAAAGGGGCGATGATGGAATAGTCTTTTAACTTGTGCACTGTAGAGAATGTTGACCTTCTTTGCTGAGTTTGGAATGGTCAGGAAATATGCCTAGATGAAAACCAAATAGGAGATACATGGATGCACTATATAAGTTGACATGCAGTTTAATGCTTTGAAACAAGAGTAAACAATAAAAACAAATTGGTGCAACTACTGAGAGGTTAAGCTGAAAGAATTAAATGAAAGAATATCTTTTCTTCAATGTCAGTCTGGGAAAAAAGACAAAAGAAAAAATATATGGAATTAAATCATAGCATAAATGTAAAAAAGGGAAAATAGCAAGCCGTTCAAATGGCGAATCGTTTGCTTCCCCAGTGCATACTTAAACATGCTCAGCTTCATCACTAGTAGATGATACTTCGTCATTGAGAGAACATGTTTCCTTCAGCGATGGCTTATGGAGAGTATGTCGAATAATCTACAAAACTTATATCGAATTTACATATGACAAAAGAAAAATTAACATAAACAAGCGTAAACTTACTTGTCTTCGCTTTCAATCGGTTATTTCGTCTTGTAATGGTTCAGGAATCCCAGCCACGTCAATGGTTGGGATAGCATGTTTCTTCAACCTTTTGAGCTTGACTTACACGCTCAAATTAAGGGCAAAACAAGAATCTTCAAAATGCGCAGAACACAGACACGAGGTAGAGGAAGCCTCAAAACCCGGTCTATGTTTACGCACAAAATTTACCATTTTCTATGTCTTTGCGGCTCTGTTTCTTTTTTAGGAAACAGATGCATCGACATTCCTTCGGTTTTTGAATCATTGGCGCAACTAATTTGCTTAGGTCCGCCAGCAACACAGCGTTTTCCTCCGCGTTTCTTATTAAGATTACTAGTAGAATACGCCATGTTGATATATGTGTTCAACTTTCTACGTCACAAGTCATTAGCATACCGATCAAAAAGTTCGCAAAAAAAAATGCTGAAAATCGTGACTTTGAACGTCCGTAAAATCACTTTCACCAATCCAATTTCAATTATAATTGCAGATTTAAAATCACTGAAACAAGGTCTTTCAATTTAGCTAATAAAAAAGGGGGGCTAAAATTCGTGATATAACCACTTTAACCTGTGCAAACTAATCTGAGCTAAATCAATTAAATCAATCAAAGAGACTTTGCAAATCAACACGTTTGTGTTGAATTTTATCTGTTTTGCATAATTGTTCTTTTATTTAAAAAATAAAAGATGTTTTTCGTGTTTGCTCTGGCTTATGTAAACTTGGAGAAGTTTGTGAGAACTTTGTAGAAGGCGCAGAACCTCCACTTTTGATCTCAAGCTTGCACTGATCTGTTCACGAGTTCGACGAAAGTCCCCACGTTTGGCATAAGCTTGTGCAAACACAGTAAATATCGTTTATTTCTTAATTAAATCTTCAGCTATCTAATTTGCAACGCAATACAAATATAATGTGTGATTAAATATCCAGAAGTGGGTTACCTGTATTCCCGCGTCAACTTCTTGTTCACCTCCCATCGCATTCAAGACGCTCGCTCCAGCTGTTCCGATTTCACCAGCAGCTTCAAGTAACTTCTGACGGTTTTCCTAAATATTGACGCAACATGAATCAGGAACTAGCAAATAAGACGGTAAAAAAGAGTACCACTTTTTAAAATAGCTAAAAACACATAATACAACGAGAAACAAGAATTTACCGTGATTGTTTTTTGTGTTTTATACGAAAAAGAAACAAAAATATTACTTATTTCCTTACGTTATCAGGAGAGACGGGACTTCCCTGAGCAGATTTAAGAAGATTCAAGAAAGCATCGGCCAAATTTTTAGCAGCATCTTGGAGTCTATTGCTATCATCTTCATCGTCCATAAGGGCAGCGATCATTTGAACTCGTCGAGTCAACACATCCAAATTTGAAGCTCTTCACAATGAATGAACAGACGATACGTATGTATAAAAAAACTACATAAACTATTAACTCTATTCCCACCCCAGCCCCTACGTACTGAGAAAGATTTCAATGTACCATAAAACAATAAAAATTTCATTTGAAACAATCTCGTGCAAAGAGCGAAGAAATGAGGATGGTAAAAATACAACGCTATTCACAGACAGTTATAACTTACATTGTGTCAACAGCAGCACTAGCCTTGTTGTAATCTGTTTCTTCTGGTTCTCCTGCAAGAAAATATATTTTTTTCATCGTGAGGAAAACCCTTCTCTTACTATAAACAGACGATGCTATTTATAAGTACAAACCGGATGTTAATGTGACAATCGATGCAGTAGAAGCCGACAGGGCAGCGAGACGATTTGAAACATTCTGCCGATTGGCGTCAAGATTGTTTTGCTTCCATTTACGAGAATGCTACAGAATTAAAACCTTTGTTAACCATAATAAAAAGGTTGAAAATGTGCACCAGTAATCTACTGTTCAAAAGATGTTTTTAAGTAATAATATTCGATAAGTGGAATATGTACAAACATCATTTAAAAACTTTTTTTTTGTAAGAGAAAATTTGCAATCATCCGAGTCGGCGTGAAATACAGTCATCTCAAAAATTCACTAAGTTTGCAGATTTCCTTAAACCATGAAGCATTTGCATTAGAGAAAACCGCTGATCAACTTACTGGATCATCTCCTATAGCAGGCACCTCTGCTGATTTTTCCAACTCGTCACGTGCAGATCTCACAGAATTCAGTCCTTGGCTCACGTGACCAAAGAAAGCTTGTTGTGCAGTTGCTGGTTTATGAATCTTCGGTTGTACACCAGTCTACACACAGGATAAAAATGTCACGTGATTTATCTTCATAGAGAACATGGATACGTCACAAACACTGTCATTGTTGTTGGCTTATGATAAGCGCTTTAATTTTAATTCATTATTTCACTGTCCTAAGTTGATCATGTTCAAATCATTAAACTAAATATAACTGGAATGCTACCCTCCGTCAAAACTTGAAGCAAGCAATTTAACTAGTCCCAGTCTTTCCACACACGGCCCAAAGAAAGTTCACCCTCAAATTTGGCTTCGTGTAAGTACAGGTACGTTTATCTTAAAATGGCATTCCAGTTATATTTTCATTCCAAAGGTTCAAATAAACTAATGAATATCTTACTTGCGCCTGATGAGCTGCAATCCCTTGTCCAGAGTTCACACGATATTGTTCAGATGGAATTTGTCCTGTATCAAACTGAGTTGCTCCTTGTCCACCATTTCTTAAGATTCCAGGCAAAGCAACCGAGCCTGCTTCTGCATGACCGTGTCTGCTTGATTGCCGTTCGAGAATCGTTCCCCTAAATTCGAAATTCGTTTAAAACAGGAACATTCCATACTCTTCTTTAAAATACCAAATATTTGTGCCTACATCACATGTTGACATGAAAGGTATTATCAAGGTAAATAAAACAAGACAAACTTTGAAGGAGTGACAGAATCCTCCAACATCGTGGATTCCTCATCAATATCCATATCATAGCCATCGTTACCACGTTTCTACATGAGAAAGTCGATAGAATGAGAGACAAAATACAGAGTAAGTTAATACGAACTACATCCTGAGCTTGAGATTATAAAACATCGTTCCTTGTTGAGATTTATTCGGAGTCGTTAAAAACAACACAACGGGAATAATGAACACAAGCAAACCCTTTGTATCCTTTTACAAACCTTTTTAAGAATGATATCAATGTAACCAGCAATGAGTTGAGATATTTTTTCGCCTTCGTGTGTTTGAACGGAGTAATAAGATTCGGTGTAGTCGCCAAAATCCTGAACAGAATACGACACGCGTGATATTACCATAGAAACTGTAAATTCATTTAAAGATCTTAGAGAACGTTTAAAGAACAAACAAACGTACATACCAAAGTAAAACTATTTGGCGAGGCAGCCCATCTCCTCACGGTAGTAAGTGGCCATGTTTTGAGGATCTAAAATTGCATAAGACAGAAGTAAGATTAATTACGAAAAACAAGAAAAGCAACGATATTGGCGCAACTAGTTGTATATTGAGGTTAGGTACATTGGTGTACGTGGGTATTTATTAAGATACATTGGTGTACGTGGGTATTTATTAAGATACATTGGTGTACGTGGTTATTTATTAAGATACATTGGTGTACGTGAGTATTTATTAAGATACATTAGTGTACGTGGGTATTTATTAAGATACATTAGTGTACGTGGGTATTTATTAAGATACATTGGTGTACGTGAGTATTTAAGATACATTGGTGTACGTGGGTATTTATTAAGATACATTAGTGTACGTGGGTATTTATTAAGATACATTGGTGTACGTGGGTATTTATTAAGATACATTGGTACGTGGGTATTCATTAAGATACATTAGTGTACGTGGGTATTTATTAAGATACATTGGTGTACGTGGGTATTTATTAAGATACATTAGTGTACGTGGTTATTTATTAAGATACATTGGTGTACGTGGTTATTTATTAAGATACATTGGTGTACGTGGATATTTATTAAGATACATTGGTGTACGTGGGTATTTATTAAGATACATTGGTGTACGTGGGTATTTATTAAGATACATTGGTGTACGTATTAATTAAGATACATTGGTGTACGTGGTTATTTATTAAGATACATTGGTGTACGTGAGTATTTATTAAGATACATTAGTGTACGTGGGTATTTATTAAGATACATTGGTGTACGTGGTTATTTATTAAGATACATTGGTGTACGTGGGTATTTATTAAGATACATTGGTGTACGTGGATATTTATTAAGATACATTGGTGTACGTGGTTATTTATTAAGATACATTGGTGTACGTGGATATTTATTAAGATACATTGGTGTACGTGGTTATTTATTAAGATACATTGGTGTACGTGGATATTTATTAAGATACATTGGTGTACGTGGATATTTATTAAGATACATTGGTGTACGTGAGTATTTATTAAGATACATTAGTGTACGTGGGTATTAATTAAGATACATTGGTGTACGTGAGTATTTATTAAGATACATTAGTGTACGTAGGTATTTATTAAGATACATTGGTGTACGTAGGTATTTATTAAGATACATTGGTGTACGTGTGTATTTATTAAGATACATTGGTGTACGTGTATTTATTAAGATACATTGGTGTTATTTATTAAGATACATTGGTGTACGTGGGTATTTATTAAGATACATTGGTGTACGTGAGTATTTATTAAGATACATTGGTGTACGTGAGTATTTATTAAGATACATTGGTGTACGTGAGTATTTATTAAGATACATTAGTGTACGTAGGTATTTATTAAGATACATTGGTGTACGTAGGTATTTATTAAGATACATTGGTGTACGTGAGTATTTATTAAGATACATTGGTGTACGTGTGTATTTATTAAGATACATTGGTGTACGTGGGTATTTATTAAGATACATTGGTGTACGTGGGTATTTATTAAGATACATTAGTGTACGTGGGTATTTATTAAGATACATTAGTGTACGTATTTATTAAGATACATTAGTGTACGTATTTATTAAGATACATTGGTGTACGTAGGTATTTATTAAGATACATTAGTGTACGTGGGTATTCATTAAGATACATTAGTGTACGTGGGTATTTATTAAGATACATTGGTCTACGCAAATATAAGAGGATATACCTCTTTTGTCTTTTCATCAACTCTTAAAACACTTTCTTTTGTGATACCAAGCAGTCGAGGAACGAGCTTATTTTTTCCTTTCATCTTTTCCTGTTTTATTCAGCAAACATTGTCATTGTATAAATCTTTCAACGAAAATTTCTTTATAAAGCTTCGCTATAGCTTACCTTTACTAAGAAAAATGTTATTCCGTATGTTTTCAAGCTGCGACACAGTTGTACATATTTGAATTTGGCTTGAAGTTCATCTAAACCATGACATTTCTTGTGTTCCTAAATGTGAGAAAACAAAACAAAACAAATTATAATAAATGATTTTCATTATAAACACGGTGAAGATGCAGGCCACATTATTACGCTGAACATACCTCTTTAATTTTCTTGTCAATACCTTTTGATTTACCGTACTCCTTTGGTAACACTTCTTTGACTCTGTAATGAAATATTTCATTTATCGGCGAATAATAGTGGTAATGAACGTGAAAATTGAGTTGATTTTAATGGTAAATAAGAGAGAGAGAGATGCTGCCCGTCGAATCGACGATGGCTGTCTGCAACTGTCATCCGTAATGATGGACTTTTGATTGCAGACTGCATGCACAGTGAGAAGAGCATGGTTGTGCAGGCCATGTTCTATTGGCTTGGCCACGCGGTTCCATCTTCAGTGGCACAAATGATCGCGACGACTGTGAAACTACGCGGTTGCAGGGAGAGGCCGTCGACACAGTTAATCCGTGAGCGTCCTTTGCTGGCGTTTTTCCCGTTACACCAATGGTAAATAAGGGATAGCATTATTTACAAACTCACTCAATTTTTCCTGATTTGTAGAACTTTTCCTCATAATCTCCGAATTGAAGTTGAATCTGCAGCGCTGCAAGCTAAATAAAGGAATTGTTCGCAATAAAAATTGCAGTTATTCCAGAGGGATCAACGTGTCCACAGAAGCGGGTGTTCAGAGTAGAGGATTGAAATCTCTGTCACAAAGAGGTTTTTACTCTGAGACATTACATCACTTGAGTTCATATGCAAACATAAGGTATCAAGAAACTGAACAGTTTGTAAAACGACGCTGAAGACATCGCCGCGAAAGCTATACAAAAATCTTTAGCGAAATAGGTAGTTGGACTTCCAATGTTTTATCTGATTGAAAAATTGTCGCAAATAATAACGATTTTAGAGTGAGAATTGTGTCACCAAGAAGCACTTTCGAAATAGCTTCCTCGTAAAAATGCAGTTAAAAACATAGGGTTGTAAACATGGCAAATGTTGTTCAAGGTACGTAAAAAAGTTTCCAGAAGTTGTGATAAAAGCGTACGCGAACGCTATTCATCCCAATAGCGAAATTTTTTTCGTTTTTTCTTATGAACAAATGTGAGCTTAAATCAATGCAAACATTAATTGAAAGTCTGACTAAAGTTTTTGCAATTCGTGCACGCTGGCAAATCAGTGATGTTTTCCTAACTGTTCAGTTTGTTTTGATACACCATGAAATATAATCTCTTCAAGTGATTAAACCTTCCTCTTTACTTTCATAGCCACATGCCTCAAGACCTCTGATACACGACATCTTAGTAGGAGGATTTTAGAAAAAACAAACAAACGAATACCTGGGCAGCTTCTTCTTGGTTACAAGGATGGCTACCTTTGATAATGCCATCACGACACTGAAGATAAAACATCACAACATAAAAAATATATAAATCGACAAAGAAAAAGTTTTGATATTGCTAACAAAGTAAAACATAACAGTCACCTGCACATATAAAAGATTAAGTTGAACAGGGTCTTTTATGTCGACATTTTGATCAGAGTAGAAGAATTTCCTCTTGAGTAGCAATGAGTGAGATTCGTCAATACCCTGTTCACGTAAAGTCTTGTCCAAATCAAGCCATTGAACTAAGAAATACGTAAGACATATCAACCAATTAATTGTCATGAAACACACAAACTTTTTAACAGATTCATTTTTAATTTTTGACCACTTACAAAAAGTTATAATCAATTTCAACATAAATGTCAGTCTATAATTTATTACCTTCATCATCTGTGTGTAACTTCTTTCTCATTTCATCCATCTTACGTTGATCACGTTCTTCAATTCTATTTAAAGTTGAGCCCTCCTTCGTAGATTGTATTGTCCCTTGCTTATCCTACATTAAACAGAATGTCTTTTCAGCTTTCTCTTATGCTAGAAAAAGAGAAAATCCATAAAAACATTAAAATATACACCCACTTTTTTTAAAGTTCCCCTGCTTAATGTAGCTGTCTTGAATTCTTCACTTTCATCATCAGCCTTCTCATAGATAACCAATGAAAATTCTTCAGAATTGCCAACACCTGAAAAACAAAAAGTCAGGAAGTCGGGATTTTAATTAACTCAAATCACACACTTCTTTTGAACAGCAAGACATCTTATATTGATAATTCTTTAATTCAAAAAACAGCTAACGTGACAAGTGATCTTACCCATTTTATGGCAAGCTGACTGCAAAATATCACCAACAGTTTTACTGTCATCAATCTAAAAAATTAGAAGTACGAGCATAAATAGTAATGTCACATACTGTGATTGGTTAAAAACATATACTCACGAGCTGTGATTGGTTAAAAACATTAATAAGAAACTCATTTACAATGCCGATGACGACTGCAGATAACAAATTACCTGAACTGTTTTTACAGCACCATCCATGGTATAAACTTTCAAAAGACGAATCTTACTCTTATACAGCAGCATGTCCTGAAACACATTTCACAAAAATAATAAATTCACATCAACTTTCAATGTTCATGCTTATCTTCAACATAACATACACCGCTTGAAAGTGGGTAGAAGTTCAAGGGTCTTGATGGTTCCAACCATCTTCCACGATCATTTTCTTCTTCCAAAAACAAACCATAGTTTGTTCCTATTGAAAAAATTAAACAGAAATTCCAATACAAAGAACATTGAGGCATAAAGTTGACAATTGAATTTGATAATCTTTAATATTTTGACAATAATAATTAAACCTAAAAACTTATACAAAGGAACACATGTTTTTCCATTATAAGTTTTTAATTCCTCTTCTCACCAATGTTAACATAAATGCTTCACTTACGTTCGCCTTCCGTAGCTTGAGGTACTTTTTCATCAATAATCCTCAACGCATCCTGAACCAATATAGTTGGTTCAAACTAAAAATATGATCAAAGCATAGTTTTTTTTTAATTAATTGTAGAAGTAGAATTTTACTAATTTACTTAAGTTGGTTCAGACATTTTAAAAGTGAAACCTAAGTTTCTTATGTCAATATAATCAATTTCCTTCGCAATAAACATAAGCATCCTAAAGCATGCTCACTTTTTTTAAGTATCATTTTCTCATCAATTGATTGTTTCATTAAAACTTGTATTGACCTTTCAATGTTTAAAAATTACAAGACATTTTAACAATTAAACTTTGATAAATTTCTAGTTATAAAGGTCACCATGATCAATGCGATTGAAAAGAAACATTCAAGTTTCTAAACCATGAAAGGAGTCAACCCACTGAGTTATTTTGTAAACCAAGCACAAAAGCACAAATATACATGACAAAACTGTTTAAAATTCCTACCTGTAGAGTTTTTGTGGTTTTTGTTTCACCAAATTCACTTTCAGTGAAAGGGCTGCCATATTTTTAAAACAGCTGATAGGATTGCACTAATGAAAAGGAAAACATCTTTTAATGTGGTAATGGTATAATGCAAGAAAATTGACCATTCTTAATTAGATCTTTTTATTCTCCTAATTTCATAACAAGACTTGAATATCGATACAACAGGCATATTTCCACTAAAGACAAGCTGAATTTGAATGACAGATAAGCTGGAAGTATTATGATAAATTCATCAAATGGGTTTCACAAGACACACCACAAGGAAAACTATAAGTGATAAAATAATCATACAGGACTTCTAGCTTCTATAAAAGATCAATAAAATCACTGACATAATGAAATAATACTAAACGAAACAGTACAAAATCAAATCATAAATAAAAGCATAATTGCGACTGTTAACAGGTAAAGATAACTACATTCAGAAATTTTGGAAATTATAAACTTGGACTTAAAGAAACTTTTTGAAAGTAATATAAAATCAAACGAAAATTATTTATGGTGAAAACTCGATCATTGAGCATTTAAGGCAAGCCAAAACACACATTCATTTACGACATATAAACCAAGCGAAAATAATTGATAATTTCAAATTTTATAGCTTCCCTACACAAACGTCGCTATTACAATCACAACAATAAAGATTGGAGTATGAAAATAGACAAACAACGCTGATTTTTCACAATAAAAAGCACAGCATTCTTTCTAGAATCATTCAAACTATCCAAAACATGTTAAATAAGATCATAAAGACAGGATTAATTGAAGCGTTGTTTGAGGACAACTTGAAAATCTGACAAGAACGAGCGTCTGTCACTATCAATAAATAAGTTGTACTTTTGTTTACACGGAGAAACATTTTCAAATTCCAACATCATTCACAGACGACAAAGCACATTTAAAACAGACAGACAGACAGACAGAAAATTTCTCGAAGAATAGTTGTCGCACCATTAGAAAAAGGATATCTCATCCGACTTTCGGTTTAATTTCGACAATCTGTTTAGTATATTTCGCTTACCTGTTTAAGCGGTGTCGATTAACGATCAGTAATGCTAGATAATATAAGACAGAGTATTCAAAAAACGACTATAATATTCTACAACTTGTAATATTCAACGATTTCTAGTATATATCTCCAAGAGACCAACTCCCTCGACTCTCACGACTCAAATTTTCACGTCGATATATTGTATTCCACGTCGACTTCAATATGCAGTGGACTAAGTACTACAATACTATGAATACTATATTACGAGCGCATACCGGCATTTCCCGAACATTGTCACGTCGTAATAACTATTCCGCGTTGCAAACAAAGAGTACTTCCCTCTAAATCATCAGTGAAACGTCACCGGCGCTCTCGGCTTAGAAACATGATAAACACCCTTCCTATGCGGTAGTGGGGTATGTTTTACAATTATCATATTAAAATTTCAGATCGAATATCGAAGCAGAGGGTTCAGGAATGCATACTCCTTCCTATTTCAAGCGTCTAATTATTGCGTAAAATATCAGTGTGCCACATATAGTATTTTCTAATGCCATTCAGGCCCCCGTACATCTGAATAGGCACCACAATCCCTGAACTTCGTTTCTATAACTGGTTTAAAATCCTAGGTTTGCACAATGCCTTGCAGATGAAAATATTAACGTTCTTAAATACTAAAATGCTTTTCATTCATTGTATGGTTAATGTTGATTGAAGGTCAGCATGAACGATAAAGATTTACGATAAGTTCAAAGGACATGAAGAAAAATACACAATCAAATTGATGAATGAAAAGAGCAAATTGGTATTCATAACAATTGTCTGATTGATCCAATGGGATTACCATACACATTGTACAGTGCTAATTGGTTGTTGATGGTAACATTAAGTGAAGGTGATGTCAAATGTCACGATGACGGCATCAATAAAAAACATTCAAATTATTCAACGTTTATATCAAAATGATTTTAAACATTACCGCTAACACATCGAAATGACCTTAGAAATCCTCTTTATTTAATTACAAACACGTTGATTTAGCTAAAACAATCGATTTTATCGTAAAATAGTTTAGACGAAAATATTAATGCTTAATTGCTACATTTAAATATTTACACAAATAGCAACATATGGGAATAGAGTTTAAAACTCTCGATACTGTACATAGATATATTGGCATTTTTAATTTGCTTGCAAAGATCCCACGATACAAAGTAAGTATATGTTGTAAGTGCATTTCTACTAACAGTCAAAACTTGCTTAAATTTAAAGATAATACAAATATTTGTTTTCGTTAAAGCTATGAAAAACGAAAGAAAAGAGTGGGAGGGAGGGGAGAGAGCGTAAGGAAGTTTTGTCGTTATTATGGTGTCATGACATTGTATTAACTACTTATTTTCAACAGACACTCTTTCATTCTCTTGAGTCCATTTCAAACGCAAGATTACTTCTGTTAGAAGAATCACCAGATTCAAATGATACAGAAGTTTGGCGAGTTCCTTCGGCTATATAACAAAAATAAAACACAAATATTTCATTCACCTATCAACAATAAGTTCTTGCCAAAAAATTAACACGTCAATAAATAGTAAAGTAAGTTATTCCACGCTTCTCTCGAGGTTTTTAATTTAAATTTTCGTACTTTGCAAAGAACTTGTAGAATGCAACTGTCCACGTCCACCATTTTTATTTTTCGCTGGCGATTTCAAATTCGACGTGGAATTTCCCTGAGAACTAGAAGAGCCTGGGAACGAAATAAAAACGATATATTTACATCAACAATATCACAAGTAAATATATAAAAATATAAGTTAATTTAACATACCTTTACGTAATGTTTTATTACGAGGAGTAGTTGAGTAGGTGCTCTGTGTGCTTTGTCGAACAACATCTCTCATCTGGAAAATTGACGGGAATAATCACATTTGTAATTACTTCATATAAGTTGAGTTAAAAAATCATTCTGATTTAACCTGTTTGTTTAGAACACAATGAAAGAGGAATATCAGAAATCCTTGAAGGGAATTAAAAATAGCAAAAAGATAACGGAAGAACAAAGTTTCGCGATTGAACGTCATCAAACCAAAGACCCATGTCAAGCCAAGGATAGGAAATATAACAATTGCAGCTTTAACACCAGTCTTCACTTTCTGAACAGTGTCTTGTAGTTGGACTTTGTGAGAGTTCATCATCGTTCGCATAACCATGATAAAAACAACAGTGTTAAGCTGAAATCATAATCAGTATTGAAATATTAGCGTTTTTTTGATTTAAAACAACAGTCCACGACACTGAAGCTTACTAAAATAACAAGAACAGCAGGTCCAACAAACGCCCAGATCAAATTATCATCGACACTAAGCCAACAAAATGAACCCGTGCCGTAACCATCTCCTTGAGTAACACCCCATGATATAGAAACAATTAACAAAGGAGCACCTAGAGTGAATATATCTTAAGATAAATTTTCTAAAGTTCTCGAATAAAAATAAATAAAAATGTCAAGTCTACCCCAGCCAATTAAATTGAAGATCTTCCAATGTATTCCGCGGACTCCATCAAAAACTCGAATGAGCAAAATATAAAGAAGTATTCCTTCACACAACATCCAACCAAACACAGATAACACAAAGAAGTGAAGACAAGTAGCAACTGCTTTACAGAAATCCTGCAACAATAATATATGTTCAACATGAAACAAAATACATCCTTCAAAAAAAGGTCATTCTTTAAGGTAAAAATCAATGCAATACATTAATGCAGCTATTGAAAGATGGTGGGTTGAAACCAAACTTATTGCACATTTTTGAGCATGATTTAGTTGAACCGTAATAGAGTATGTAATGTTCAGTTTGAATCTTTGGATAACTATCACTGTTGAGCCTGCAGTTTATTCTCATAAGACTGAAAATCTAGTGATACGAAATAGAAGATCAATAACAACGAGTTTTATTAAAGCTTGGTTTAACTCATCTCAGAACAATTCACACTTGCTTTGAGAATAAAGTAAATGGTTTGAGCCCGAGTTTATGTAAATGGTTTGTATCGTCACATGTTTGTAAACGTAGATCGTCCAGTCATTTCACTCTGAAGATGACTACCGCTAAGGTTGTCGAAACGTCAGTCAACAACAACAAAAACAGTCTTTCTCAGGACTATACCAACTTGCTTTGAGAATATCACATAGCATACAAAAGAGTGTTTACCGGATAATCTCTTGCAGGTCCTTCGAGAACAGCAAAGATGTCCGTGAAGCCAATAGCGACACACAAACTAACAAGAACTTTAGATCGAGGAGACTTAACTTTCTTCCAAAAACAAGCATATATCAATATCGTTAAAATGACACCCAATAAAGATATTGAACAACCGACTGTTGAGATAACTTCCAGGACTTTTTGTTCTGTGCTTGACAACTGTATAAAGATAAGAGAATGATATGACGAAAGGTAAAATTAAACAAAATAAATATTTTACAAATATTGATATTGCTTTTTCAAGTACATCAAGTATTAAAGAAAGAATCGCAAACTTTGGCTAATTTTTGTGAGTATCGACTTAAAATGTCAACATCCTTAAACCCAGGGCTATCGTTATGTTTGTAGATCGTCCAGAGTAGTACAGTCCTGAGAAATGTTTGGTGTTGATGTTAACTGAGCGTTTTCCCAGCCTTAGCGGTAGTCAACTGTAAAGGCGATTACAACAAACGTTGTCACTATACGCCAGTAATTACAATCACCCATAGAACTCCGGTTGTTAAAACGATTTACATTTAAAATGTGCATTGACCTCATTAATAATTCATTGTGTATAAGTAAGTGATGGTACACACAGTAGGTACACATTATGGTACACACTGTGGGTGCACATTATGGTACACACAGTGGGTACACATTATGGTACACACAGTGGGTACACATTATGGTACACACAGTGGTACACACAGTGGGTACACACAGTGGGTACACACAGTGGGTACACACAGTGGGTACACATAGTGGGTACACACAGGGGATACACATTATGGTACACACAGTGGGTACACACAGTGGGTACACAAAGTGGGTACACACAGTGGGCACACACTGTAGGTGCACATTATGGTACACACAGTGGGTACACATTATGGTACACACAGTGGTACACACAGTTGGTACACAAAGTGGGTACACACAGTGGGTACACACAGTGGGTACACATTATGGTACACACAGTGGGTACACATAGTGGGTACACACAAGGGGTACACATAGTGCGTACAAATTATGGTTCACATACGTGTAAAATACTGCGAGCTCAAAGTCAAACTTTACCAAAAAAACATCTTACCTCTACTCCAGCCACATCCATCATGATAGCAAAAGCTGTATTATGATCACAAACACAGGTAACATTTCCCTCCGATGATGCAGTTTCATTTAATTTACATCCTTGTTGACTCCATTTACTATTTTCTACTTCTGGTTCAATAAATGCACAAGTTCTGTTGGGATTATCAAAGCCGCTCTAAATTACAGCAAAAGATTTGGAATTCTACAGAACCAACTAAACAATATTAAAGTACAAATAAACACAAACCTGATTATTTTGTAAGACGATCTTGATTGGTTGAGTTACATTTTTAAGTTCAGGTGTTGTACTAAACGAAACTATAGTGCTCTGAATAGTTAGATTTGAACCAGCGCTTATTGTGTTGTCCACTGATTTTCGAAGTTCTTTAGGAGATAAAATATCCTTGATTGATGAATATTTAACAACTGTCGCTTGTTTTATAACATTAACAACAGTTCCTGGAATTACAACGCCTCCACCTGCCGTGTCTAGCAGACTAACAGGTTTGGGAGCTGATTTTTCCCGGAGGTTTATGCCTAGTACTTGAATATTTGAAGTAGAGAAACCAACAATTTCGTCTTGTTTACTTTGAGCGACAAAGTTCTTTGCATTCAGATCTGCCCCACTGATAATTTGTCTGGCCAACACGTTTCGATTCTGTAATTTCAAACAAATCAAGAGATCTGTATATTACAAGCAAGCTAAAAATCTATCCTATAGATAAAGAAAAGCCTTGACTTCATTATTTTTTAAAAATATCTACTTACTTCTATATTGGCCCAAACATCTCTTCTCTCGCTACCGACAATATTACTAGAAGATTTGATAAAGTTCTCACGGTCGTTTTGCGTAGCCGTTCTTGTTTGTGTTATCTCCAAAACGAAGACAATATCCTTAACATCTTGTTCAAACAGTTCTTTTTCAGTAACGCTCTCTGTTTGCTGAATAATCTCGCTCACATTATTTGATTCAAAACCGCTTTCCAACCTCGTCACCTTTAAAGTGATTGATTAGTTAAAAAAACTAGAGTTTATCTCAAAACGTGATAATAAGAAAATAAAACCTCGTCACGAAGTTTGATGACATCTTCAGAGCGACAGCCTGAAACATTGACGAATCCCCATGTTGGTTTATCATTGATATTCGAGCATAACCGATAGACAAGTCCTAAATAGAATAGTAGAGAACAAATATTTATTACGTGCAGTGAAATAAAATTGGCAAATCAACGAAAGAAGAAACAACCTTGTTGTCCTGGAAGACAGTTCTGAATAACATTTGTACCAACTGGTGTTTTCTTCCATTCATAACCACCAGCTGACTCGGCAGAACAGAATTTATTGAAATCTATATTTCAGAAAAAATGATTTTAACAGAGTGAGTATTATCATAGTAAACCAGACCACATACAGTTAAAGGTAAAGTACATTCACCATGATAAGATAAAGTATTAAATAAAACTACCCACCACTTGCCACAACAACCACTGTTACATTCTTACTGCGTGTAGAACCATCTGAGTTGGTAGCAATACACCAATATTGACGAGTGACACTTTGAGCATTTTCAATCTTAATGACATTTGTAAGATCCAGTTCCCTTCCACTATAAAAGTGTTTGTCAGATCTCGAACTATTGAACCACAGGATATTTATACCTTTCTCGTAACCAGCCAACACTTCACAAGTCAGTACTATAGTGTCGCCTGTGCGATAAGAAAAAACACATTGGTTAAGACTTAACATATTCTTCATATGTAAGTCAAAAAGATGAATGAAAAAAAAATCAACGACTAACGAGAGCATGTATAATAGTAATAGAAGGTTAAAAAGCTTTTATCAATATAAATACGCATACCTTCAGTTACTGCAACTGAAAGTGGAGAAACCGCAATTACCGGAGGTGCTTTAACTTTGATGGATATAGTTCTATTAATGTGGTCAGTACCTTTGCTAAAACACAAAGATTTGATGAAAAATAAATGTTTATCAGGTATACAATACAGTTTCTAATAATATCTTTTGAAAATCGTGACTCGTGAAAAGTTTTCACAAACCTAGCTAGACAACTGTACATTCCAGAATCAGATTTCTCAGTTTTACGAATAAACATTTTCGATACGTTATTATTCGTTTCAATCCTGACGCGGCTTGACAGTGACAATGTTTGGCTACCATTTCTCCATTCAAAGATCGGTAAAGATGGACCAGTAACTTCACAACTCAGTTCAAGATTATCTCCAGCAGAGATGTCGTCAGTCACGTTTATTGTCATGTTGGTAAAGCCTTAAACAGAAAATAAAAGTTTTACGCGAGTCTGCACGAGACAATATTAATGCTATATACAGTTATAACTTTACGTGGTTGAGTAAGTTGTTTTAATGATCCAGATTGAAGAGAATAATTTCCAAGATTTCCAGAATCTCCGATATTCGTCAAAACAGTGCTAATGATGTTTTCTGAATCTTTCACTAACACCACTTCGCCATCAACAATAACACTCCCATGTCTGGAGTCAGAGAGATAAATGTATCGGTAAATGGATACTTCACCAAAAGCATTTACTTATTAAATGTATCATATAAGCAATAAAACATAAACTGACCTGAATTGTACAACGTTGAAGCCACGATATTGGGGAACTTCAGCAAATTTTAGACTAAACTAAAATCAAGAAGAAACTCCATTCACGATAAAATCGATAAGAAAAAAGGAAACGTGTAAAAAGAGCTTACAGCCGCTTTCAGTTCATTGATCAAATCGCGACTTTCCTGAGATGTTAAAACATTAAGGGATGCGGTATACTCAATTTGAAGTGTGACAGTGAGCGGTATAAATGCATCCGGGATTCCTAAAAATTGAAGAAAATTAAAAATGTGTAGAAAATATTTAACGTATAGTTGTATTGAAGAAAACTTACTCGTGCACTCGGCTCCAGTGAATCCAACAGGACACTGACATGAATAACTTCCGGCAGAATTTAAACAACGTTTATCTTCAGGACATGCATGAGACATGTCGCATTCATTTATATCTGTTAAAAAAACCCCAAAATATTGCAATGAAGTAATCTATAACACAACATCACAGCTCGCTAAAAGGATAACGTCCAACAGTTCGGGTAAAAAATGACAACCTTCATATAATTTACTACTGAGTCCTATATGTCCTTCAATACATGTACAGGATCCCTGGTTGTTCATACATTCTCTTTTAGATCCGCATACATCAGAAATACACTGAACAAGAGACATAAAACATATTCAAACCTGAGCAACTGAATCCATCACCAGAATACCCTTCGTCACATTGACATTCAAAAGATCCTTCAGTGTCAGTACAGTTAGCGCTGATGTTACAAGGATTGGACAAACATTCATTGATATCTTAAAAAGCGATAGAAGATGTGTTAAAAAACAAGGCTTCGTTGCACATTCGTTTATATCAATAAAACAATACATAAACCAATTGATTTTTTACACAAATGTTAAACTTTATTCTTACTTTCACAAAAATTTCCATTTCCACTGTATCCATTATTACAACGACAAGCATAAGAGCCAGAAGTATCAAAACATGTCGCATTTTTATCACAAGATATATATGAACATTTGTCAATGGCTGAAAATATAATCCAATAACATAAAAATAACGTTCATTTACATAAAAAGAAAAAGTTACTCTTACAAAAAACGTACTAGTACAGTTTGTTATTCCATCACCAGAGTAACCATCGATACAAGTACATACATAAGAACCATCAGTATCATTACAAGTAGCATTTATATGACATGGACTGGGAATGTTCATACATTCATTGATATCTAAAGATATATAAAATATTACATTTTCTGTTGAAAACACACTTCTACATTTCAAAGCAACATAATTGATTACTTACTAGTACAATTGAATCCAGTACCATTATAACCATCTTTACATTTACATACGTAAGATCCATTATTATCAAAACATCTTGCGTTGAAATGACAGGAATTGTTCAACTCACATTCATTGATGTCTACAAATAATATCAATGTTTTCACACAGAAATTTCCCATTTAGTTGAAATAATAAAATCTTACCTATACAAGAGAATCCATCACCAGAATATCCTTCGTTACATTGACATTCAAAAGATCCCTCAGTGTCAGTACAGGTAGCACTGATGTTACAAGGTGAGGAGGAACATTCATCGAGATCTTAAAAGGAGACAAAAGAATTGTGACAAAACAACGTTTTGTTTCACATTCATTTACAACCATAAAACAATACATAAACCAAATGATCTTTTACACAAATATTAAACTTTATTTTTACTTTCACAAAAAGTTCCATTTCCAGAGTATCCATTATTACAACGACAAGAATAAGAGCCAGGAGTATCAAAACATGTCGCATTTTTATCACAAGATATGTATGAACATTCGTCAATGTCTGAAAATATAATCCAATAACATGAAAAAACGTTCATTTAAATAAAAAGATAAAGTTACTCTTACAAAATACGTACTAGTACAGTTTGTTGTTCCGTTACTAGAGTAACCATCGATACAAGTACATACATAAGAACCATCAGTATCATTACAAGTAGCGTTTATATGACATGGACTGGGAATGTTCATACATTCATTGATATCTATAAAAAGATACATAAAATTTTACGTTTTCTGTTGCAAACACACTTCTACATTCCAAAGTCACATAATTCTTTACTTACTGGTACAATTAAATCCATCACCAGAATACCCTTCGTCACATTGACATTTGAAAGATCCTTCAGTGTCAGTACAGTTAGCGCTGATGTTACAAGGATTGGACAAACATTCATTGATATCTTAAAAGGCGATAGAAGAAGTGTGACAAAACAAGGCTTCGTTTCACATTCGTTTACATCAATAAAACAATACATAAACCAACTGATTTTTACACAAATGTTAAACTTTATTCTTACTTTCACAAAAAGTTCCATTTCCACTGTATCCATTATTACAACGACAAGCATAAGAGCCAGAAGTATCAAAACATGTCGCATTTTTATCACAAGATATGTATGAACATTCGTCAATGGCTGAAAATATAATCCAATAACATAAAATAACGTTCATACAGATAAAAGAAAAGTTACTCTTACAAAAACGTACTAGTACAGTTTGTTGTTCCGTTACCAGAGTAACCATCGATACAAGTACATACATAAGAACCATCAGTATCATTACAAGTAGCATTTATATGACATGGACTGGGAATGTTCATACATTCATTGATATCTAAAGATACATAAAATATTACATTTTCTGTTGAAAACATACTTCTACATTCCAAAGCCACAAATTTCTATACTTACTGGTACAATTGAATCCAGTTCCATTATAACCATCTTTACATTTACATACGTAAGATCCATTATTATCAAAACATCTGGCGTTGAAATGACAGGAATTGTTCAACTCACATTCATTGATGTCTACAAATAATATCAATGTTTTCACATGGAAATTTTCCATTTCGTTGAAGCAAGAAATTCTTACTTATACAAGAGAATCCATCACCAGAATATCCTTCGTTACATTGACATTTAAAAGATCCTTCAGTGTCGGTACAGTTAGCACTGATGTTACAAGGTGAGGAGGAACATTCATTGATATCTTAAGAGGAGATAAAAGAATTGTGACAAAACAACGTTTTGTTTCACATTCATTTACATCCATAAAACAATACAATAACCAAATGATTTTTTACACAAATATTAAACTTTATTCTTACTTTCACAAAAAGTTCCATTTCCACTGTATCCATTATTACAACGACAAGCATAAGATCCAGAAGTATCAAAACATGTCGCATTTTTATCACAAGATATGTATGAACATTCGTCAATGTCTGAAAATATAATCCAATAACATAAAAATAACGTTCATTCACATAAAAAGAAAAAGTTACTCTTACAAAAAACGTACTAGTACAGTTTGTTGTCCCGTCACCAGAATAACCATCGATACAAGTACATACATAAGAACCATCAGTATCATTACAAGTAGCGTTTATATGACATGGACTGGGAATGTTCATACATTCATTGATATCTATAAAAAGATACATAAAATTTTACGTTTTCTGTTGCAAACACACTTCTACATTCCAAAGTCACATAATTCTTTACTTACTGGTACAATTAAATCCATCACCAGAATATCCTTCGTTACATTGACATTTAAAAGATCCTTCAGTGTCGGTACAGTTAGCACTGATGTTACAAGGTGAGGAGGAACATTCATTGATATCTTAAAAGGAGATAAAAGAAGTGTGACAAAACAAGGCTTCGTTTCACATTCGTTTACATCAATAAAACAATACAATAACCAACTGATCTTTTACACAAATAATGAACTTTATTCTTACTTTCACAAAAAGTTCCATTTCCAGTGTATCCATTATCACAACGACAAGCATAAGAGCCAGAAGTATCAAAACATGTCGCATTTTTATCACAAGATATGTATGAACATTCGTCAATGTCTGAAAATATATTCCAATAACATAAAAATAACGTTCCTTTACATAAAAAGAAAAAGTTACTCTTATAAAATACATACTAGTACAGTTTGTTGTTCCGTTACGAGAGTAACCATCGATACAAGTACATACATAAGAACCATCAGTATCATTACAAGTAGCATTTATATGACATGGACTGGGAATGTTCATACATTCATTGATATCTAAAGATACATAAAATATTCTATTTTCTGTTGAAAACACACTTCTACATTCCAAAGCGACAAATTTCTATACTTACTGGTACAATTGAATCCAGTTCCATTATAACCATCTTTACATTTACATACGTAAGATCCATTATTATCAAAACATCTGGCGTTGAAATGACAGGAATTGTTCAACTCACATTCATTGATGTCTACAAATAATATCAATGTTTTCACATGGAAATTTTCCATTTCGTTGAAGCAAGAAATTCTTACTTATACAAGAGAATCCATCACCAGAATATCCTTCATTACATTGACATTTAAAAGATCCCTCAGTGTCAGTACAGTTAGCACTGATGTTACAAGGTGAGGAGGAACATTCATTGAGATCTTAAAAGGAGATAAAGAATTGTGACGAAACAACGTTTTGTTTCACATTTATTTACAACCATAAAACAATACATAAACCAACTGATTTTTTACACAAATGTTAAACTTTATTCTTACTTTCACAAAAAGTTCCATTTCCACTGTATCCATTATTACAACGACAAGCATAAGAGCCAGAAGTATCAAAACATTGCGCATTTTTATCACAAGATACATATAAACATTCGTCAACATCTGGAAAAACAATGCAATAGCATTAAAACGTGGTCAATACAGATAAAAAGAAAAAGTTACTCATACAAAATACATACTAGTACAGTTTGTTGTTCCGTTACCAGAGTAACCATGGATACAAGTACATACATAAGAACCATCAGTATCATTACAAGTAGCGTTTATATGACATGGACTGGGAATGTTCATACATTCATTGATATCTATAAAAGGATACATAAAATATTACAATTTCTGTTGAAAACATACCTCTACATTCAAAGTCACATAATTCTTTACTTACTGGTACAATTAAATCCATCACCAGAATATCCTTCCTTACATTGACATATAAAAGATCCTTCAGTGTCAGTACAGTTAGCGCTGATGTTACAAGGATTGGAGAGACATTCGTTGATATCTTAAAATAAATAAAAAACTTATGGCATAAGAGTAAAAATTTCAGGAAAACAAAGATTCTTACCTATACAAGAGAATCCATCACCAGAATATCCTTCCTTACATTGACATATAAAAGATCCTTCAGTGTCAGTACAGTTAGCATTGATGTTACAAGGATTGGAGAAACATTTAAAGATGTCTTTAAAAAAGAGAAAAAGTTATGACATAATTATAAAAATCAGTATCATGCGAGAAAACCAAAGCAATAATCATTAAATTACCAGATACATTAGCAAAAAATGACTGTGATGCTTGACTCCAAACATTTCCATTTTTACCATTATACAACACTCTTAATTTCCACGCTGTGTAAGAATCTAGGACATTTCTCTCCACCAAAGTTGAACCTTGCGTTGTGCTTGCATTATATGCAGAAATTGAATAATTTCTTTCCATTATTGTTTCTCCTTTTTCATTTAACAAAGTGACCATTGCTTGCTTTGGATATCCCATGTTGCATTGCACTGCAGTCCAATTCACTTTCACAATTGAGGATGAATATGCGACGATTGAGATAATCGTCGGTGGTTCTGGATCTGTAAATGACAAGGAAGTACGATGTATGAAGGAAGAATGATAAATATCTTTATACAGGAATTTTTAAAAATTTACTTCGCCAAACTTGAAGAACGCCAAAAGGCATTGAAATATTGACATAGGGAACTAATTATATCACATGAAATTCGTTGAAATGGCATCTGAATGAAATAAATGGCTCATGAAAGGCATTGAAATATTGATATAGTAAACTAGTTTAATTGTATGAAATTCAGATGCAAGACTTCTAAATGATATTTTATTAGAATGCTTTTAGGGAAGTTTATATCATACTCTAGTCTTTATAACAAACAGATTCGTAGAAAAAGCTCACGGAAAAGATGGTTTCTTTTAAGCTGAAAACCGCCAACTCTGAGTAAAATTTTTCTGTCGAAAATTTTAATACATTTCGTTTCTTCATTAGTTTTCTTTTACATTATACTTTTTTATCATAAAAGTCATTTATACCTGCAACAAAAACTGGTAAAGTGTCATAACGTAACTCCGAGTAATCCTGACTCTCCAAGACTGCTCGGTAAACTCCAGTGTTTGCACAACTAAATGAAGTTTGAAGAGCGGTGTATTTTACGTAACCGTCAATATATTCTTGTGATATTGGGGTATTAATGCTCGAAAACTCTCCAGTTTGCCAGTTCGCCATCTCCAAATCAGCATTATACTGCAGTAGACCCTGTGAAACCATCTCCCCCCTGAAGGTGGAGTTGAACGACGTTGTAAGATTTGAGGGTGTGAACGTCACTTCTTTAAATATCGCAGAAGCTAAAGAAGTTCGTTTAAAAAGTTTCATAAAGATAAAGAATTTATAGGGGTGAGTGTTGGGCAGGGAGAAGACTAAAAATAAACTAAACTTACCATTTACATAAAGAACAAAATAATCAGTTACTAATTGATTTCCAACCCTAGCAGAACATGTGTAGTTTCCGGAATCTGTATAGTTGAAGTTTTGGAAGATATAATCAAACTTCCAACCAAATCCTGAAGATGAGAACTCTTGATATCCGGCAGGGACATTTCTAACTTCGTATCCTTCATAGGAACGTTTTGACCATGTTATTATGGGTACAGTTCTTGACACCACGGTACAAGTAAGGGTAAACGTTTCACCAAGTTTCAACATGTGCGCCTTGACGACACCATGCAAAGAAAAGCTAGTACGGTCCACTGATAATCCAACAGAAAAGTCATCTAAAATTCAAATAAGACTTCAAAGTTCACGACCATAATTTCCAAACAATATCCTTCATATCCCTATAGTATCATTTAATAAAGTCATACTACACAACAATATCCATTTATATCCATTATGTTGTGTGATGACTAATATACTCGATGGTGAAATCCTCTCATAATTAGTAAAACTTTATGCTATTCAACAAAAACATACCCCGTATAATTGTAGATACTATAGCACTTTCTTGACTCCACACAGTTCCACCTCCAGTAGCATTATATTTAACGGTAACACTCCAATTATAGATAATATTCAACTCAAAAGAAAACTCGGAGATTATCACAGATCCAACACCACTTGTCGCATTCCACATTAAATTTGTATTATTAAGTTCAAACGTGCGCGAAGTTGAATTGACGCCAGTTTCATTTAATGTTATAAGAGCACTGTGAACCGGGCCTCCGTTACATCCAGGAGAGAGCCACGTGATCATAGCACGACTTGTACCGTTATGCGTTACTACAACAGAGCGAGGAGGGTCTGGGTCTGAAAAAGAATGTTGACAATTAATGACAAGAAAATGGAAAAGGCGCAGCAAACCAACTTATTCAGTCGCACTGCGCAGACTCACTCACAGAGAAAACAAAAGATTTCTAAAGAAATGAATAATGATAATATCGTGAAATCTATCATGCAGGATTGGAATTGACGTTTGGCCATACGACTATAACTTGCTGCCTGGGAGTATGACTAAAAGCTACTGGTTAGCAGAATTACTTCGGTCAAAACACACTGATGAACTTACTTAGTAAATAAATTGCCTGGAATGTATAGTTTCGAGCGATGAAATCATCTATTCTCACAGTAAAACGATGTACACCAGTGTTTACGCATTTCACACTTGGATATCGAGCGATGAGAAGTGTCAAAGATCCTAGAAAACCTCTGACTATACAGAACATCGTTACTAGGAAGTATTCTCCCGTGCGCCAATTTCGAGTTTCCAGCTTTGTTTCATTGTACTCATTGCCAAAACCATACAGCCAATGTTCAATTATACTACCGTACGGAACATTTGGCGAAGGAGACAAGAAAAAACCTTGTTCAATAAATGAGCCTAGAACAAAAAATATCGAAAATTTCGGTAACAAAATGTTTCTTCGGGTAGTTTAGTATATGTAAAAAGTTATTTTATTTTTTCTTGACAACAACGTGTAGTCATTGTAGTTCGTTGTTTGGTAAAAATATCAACACAGACCAAGTTTGACATAAAACACTTACCTTGGACATTAAATAATAGTGTTTTAGTGAGGATAGTAGAGCCTTGAAATGACGTTTGGCAAGTATAAGTGCAAAAATCCCTCGCCAAAGTTCGGAATGCTATAAATTATGTACCATGTCCGAGATACATCATCAAATAGTGGCGTCGATGTTTGATGGAGTACTCGTAATAATCTCGGGAAGGTCCTGCTTATAGATAACGTTATTGTTGGTCGATTGGGCGAGGAAGCATTACATCCAATTCTGAAAGATTTTCCTCGCTCTATCAGATAACCGAGTGTAGTTGAAAACGTTGGACGAAATGTGGGATCCTCGAAGTAAAACCAAGAAGAAACAAATGTAGCTGAATTGGAAAAATGCACATCGTGAATTTACAAACAATTTTACACGCAAAAATATCAACTGACAAACCTGGAAATGTAAAATTATAGATGTTGCTATCGTCACTGATTATCACTTCATTGTTCAATACATAGCGAGTATTCACTTTAAACTGATATGTACTGTTAGGTAAAAATATCATAGAGTCGATTACATGGAAACTAGCTGCAGTCGTTGTGACGAGACTCCAATTCCCGGAGACTGGTGACAAGAGATAAACCATTGTACTGTATGAAAAGTCATTAGAACATCCAGTTTGAGTCCACGTGATGTTTATAGTACCATTAGTAACTATGACAACTGACATGACGTTAGGTCGAGTATACGGATCTAAAAATATATTAAATAGAGAAAAAAACTGGAATATCTTAAACAAACTACTTTCACCTACTTCGCTATCCCCATTCAAAATTTACTTGGGTCACCCCTCTGGAAGTAAAGCTCCTTTTCCCCAAAACATAAAAATTCATTTTCTTACTGCAAACTTTCACATTTAAGTCATCCAATGCAACAACTAAATTTGGTCCAGAAAAGTTGGCTACCATTGTGAACTACAAATCAAAAAAAACATGCGAAAATCATTGCATCCCTTTGTTTTTACGACACAATAATTTGCCCAATTGCAGAAACACTTACAGTAATATTCTGAGCGCTAGATTTCATTTCTAATAGCTGATACTGCCAATTTCGGTTGTCGTTTAATGCCGTACTCCAAATTGTCGATGTTGAATTATTTTGTGAAAGCAAGACACTCATTTTCCCTTTATCTTGGCCGTACATGAAGTACCAAAAGCGAAGACGAAAAAGAAGTCCTTTCTCCGACGAAGAGTTGAAAGTATACGACTTCACCATCGACGTTGTTTGGGTTGAGTTTTGGCGAAATATGAAGAATTTTGATGGAGGTACTGAAATATGAAGAATTTCAACGGGGTCAGGAAATTCAAGGAATTTTGATTTGTATTTTATACTTTAACACATCACCTTACCAGTACATCTCCCAACTGTATGGTCATGATAAGGCATATTTTCTTGAATAGCTGCGTCACTATTAGCAGCCGTAATACCATCATCCAAATTACCAAATACACACTGATTACTACTGAATGAACACTCGCCATTCGAAGGTGAAATGCAGGAATGTCCTGTGGTATTTTGAACACACCATTGTCCCGAGGCGCAAGTTACGTTAGATAAACATGGACTACGGCTGTACACGGTATTTAAACCTAACATATGATGAATTGAAATAATAAGCAGAAGAAATAAAGACACAAGGTATATATATATGTGTTAGAATTGCTATTTGCTTGTGGTCATAGTGAATGGTCAGGTGAATGGTAATGCAATCAGAAATTCTGCCATTAAAATCAAAAAGAAATAAGAGGAAACGGTGAGTTAACATCAGACACAAGTTATAATATATAATTACATGAAGTACTTCATCTAAACTGAATTGGACCAAAACAATAAAAATAATGCTGACTAGGCATTATTCAAGCTTAGTGCTATATCTCCCAGAGATCTGAGAATTACTGGACGTAAGAAGAGAAATACGAGGTAAAACTGAGTAGGAAGAAAAATTCGTTGCATAAAAATAACGTAAATAAAACACATACCATTTGTATAAACAGTGTAAACCTCATTTTGATTTAATGCTCGTCGCCAAATCATTATATCATCAATGAACAAACTTGAATAGCGTTTAACGTTCGACACATCTTCGAAACCAACTGAAATGACGTCATTGGAGTTGACTGTCAACGAGTTCGCGACAGAAAAATTCGCAACATCCACAAGTATTCCGTTCTCGTAATAAAATAAACCCTCCGTTGATCTCCATGTTGCTGTCACGAAAAAAAATCCCATTGGGATGCAAGAACGTTCAATTTCCCATCTTCTGTTGTCGGCACTTTGAAAATTAACAAAAAACTTTCCATTTTTTACGTAAACATTAAAACCGACGTTTACCGAGCGCAGCACGACGCTACCCGATATAAACTGAAGCCAAAAGGATATAGACGATCCATCGTCACATTTGTGTGAACGAGCTAAGCAAGGATCCTTTAATGAATCTAAATTTAAAGAAAACACAACCTTTAATCGATCGTAGACATATCTTTGAGAACAAAATCAGATAAAGAATAAAATCAGATTACCTGAAATCAAAGCTCCATGTCCATATTTATTCAACTTGGCGACATTTCCAAGTTGAGATGATTGAAAAAGACGAGCATCGCCTGAACAACAAAATATATTTGATAAACTTTTCCTCTCCACAGTCAGTCAGTATTATTATAATATCAAAGGAATAGTAACAAGTTTACTAACCATATCGGGTAAAATGAGAGCGTGAAATATTATCAACAAAAATTTGACCAAAAGGAATGGTATTGAATGACCAGTAATGTGATAAAACGTTATTATAGAGCGGAGTGACGTCTAAATTGACGGAGGAAAATAAGAATATAAGATTATTCTTTTCTATTGCACTTTTTCATATACAGTTTTAATTTTTATACAAGATAGATGACTGCATAAAACCATAGGATTAATCAATCTAAGTCTCATCTGAAAGGTTTTCAGCCAGGAGTAGACTGACATACGCCATAGGCATTACGTAACCACACTATGTGACTGTTGTACAGAACTAATAATAAAATAGGGGGAGAATCTTAAAACTAATAAATTTTTCTATGCTATTCTTCGCTTGAGTTTTATCATCTATAGACGATATTCTTCAATATAATTTTATAAAGTAATGAAACAATATTACCTCGAGAAATGTTAGTACTACAGTCGAAACCAGTGAATTCATTCTCACAATCACAGTAGCGGTTACCATAGTACAATTTACACATCTTGCTGTTTTTACAATCGCTGTTATTATAACAGGGAACGATTTCTGAGCAATCCGAACCAGTATAGCCACGAGGGCAAATACATGTTATCGTTCCAGCATCAGTTGGTCCACAGTAACCACCATTAAGACAGGTGAAGGAACACGAGTAAAGCGATGATTGTAAAACCACGACTATAGTAAAAAAGAAACGAAGATAGAGATGGGTCAATTGAAGAAGGAATTTCAGACTACTTCAGCTAAGTTGTTGATAAATATCATTAAGTTGAAAGAACTTTGAAACGAAAAGTGACATCGATAATTTGAAAAATTTATCTCTTGTTAAACATTCACATCACGGTAAAAGTATATCGTGGTTTCACTGACAGTGACAAGGTAATAGATACTAAACATTAACATGAAATGAATATCTTTTCCTCTTCCATAGCAAACTACTTCAATTCCCCCAAGAAAAATGGTTTAGTATAATATTTTCCAAGTTTAAGACTTTACACTTACGAGAGCATTTTTCAACAACGAAGAGCCGATTTTACATGCAATAGTTAAATTCTATTCAGTTGACTTTACGTCTATGAAAATGAAAATTTCATGCTACTAAACCTTACAGAATAAGAATCGCATACCGTGTCGACTACACGCCGAATTCTAAATTAAAAATATTCCAAAATTGCAACCACCACCGTAGGTGGAAAAGATTTTAAATTTCAGTTTAAAGTGAACATTCATTTTGAGATTAATGAATAATCTATATCTCCTATATTGAAACGAAATAGTTCATTCAATTGGGAACAATGTTGCCTTGCAATGAAATATGATTTGATCATGTAGCAATACAGAAATCGAACAAATAACAACAAAATGTTCATAAAGACGGAATGTTCTGAAAGATTATCTTTGTTCAATAATTATAAATATATATATATACACACAGGATACAATAAACTTGACATAAAATGACGTATTACCATTAAGATGACTCAATGTAATGAGAAGAAACAGTGTCCACGAGCTGTGCATGATCATATAATGAACCAAGTGAAAGGAAAACAAGTCTATAAATATCAGATTATTATAATAACATGGTTCGACGCGGTAGATAAAAATGTTGTTTAATTATACTTAAGGCAGTTACAAACAGAAAAATTGTACCTTCAAAGACCATTCAAGCTAAAAGGCTCTCTCTCTAGTTCTAGCAGTGTTTAATGAACCGGAAAAAGTACAAATCCAGTAGACATACAGAAACGTGAAACGACGTATGTAATTTTAAGGTTGTAATAAAGTATGGCCATGTAATTTTTAAGGAGGTGAAAGAGATATACAAAATACGAATAACCAAGCATTTGTAAGATTTGCAAGTGAAACTCAAAATTAAAAGATTAAATTAACGAATTCTTGTAATTCTTAAAGAACAACGCAACATGAACAAGCTGTAATATACGGAACTGCTTATTTTCAAGAATTCATTGTGGCTCGAAGTTCAAATATTATTGCAAAACTGATATAGATAATCCAGGAAAACCATGCAAGGAAATATTATACATACTAACCTGCTATGATGTTTTATAAAGCAACAACTGTAGCTACAGACAGTTCCAACGAATTGCGAGAAGATGTCGTACAATATAATGCTTCTTTACAAAGAAAAATTGGTTGCAAATTAGTTTGATGAATTTAACTTCTGCAAGAAATGTTTTACAACGACGATAAACATCACAGTTAACGCATTCGATGTCGCAACTAATGGATAAATGAATATTTATTCGACTTAGGAGTCTCATGTTGTGTTTGAATTGTTTCAACAAAGAAAAAGACACAACATACCTCAATGTAATTACATACCTAAAATTTTTTAAGACATGCACGACAAAGCAGGAACAAAACCGACAAGTCATTAATTATGAACAAGTATAATTGTGCATAAAGTAAATGGTTTGAGCCCGGGAGTATCGTTACATGTTTGTAAATGTAGATCGTCCAGGTTGGTATAGTCCTGAGAAGGAGTGTTTTTGTTGTTGTTGACTGACGTTTCGACAACCTTAGTGGTGGTCATCTTCAGAGTCAAATGACTCAGAGCCAACCTGGACGATATACATTTACAAACATATAATTGGGCATATACTTGATTTTGAAAAATGCTAATCTATAACATACAAATTGTAGGTCATCAAGTTTTAACGCATCGAAATGACCCTAGAAATCCTCTTTATTTAATTACAAACACGTTAATTCAGCTAAAACAATCGATTTTATCGTATAATAGTTTAGACGAAAATATTAATGCTTAATTGCTACATTTAAATATTTACACAAATAGCAACATATGGGAGTAGAGTTTAAAACTCTCGATACTGTACATAGATATATTGGCATTTTTAATTTGCTTGCAAAGACTCCACGACACAAAGTAAGTATATGTTGTAAGTGCATTTCTACTAACAGTCAAAACTTGCTTAAATTTAAAGATAATACAAATATTTGTTTTCGTTACAGCTATGAAAAACGAAATAAAAGAGTAGGAGGGAGGGGAAAGAGCGTGAGGAAGTTTTGTCGTTATTATGGTGTCATGACATTGTACTTAATCTACTTTTTTTCAACTGACACTCTTTGATTATCTTGAGTCCATTTCAAACGCGAGATTACTTCTGTTATAAGAATCACCAGATTCAAATGATACAGAAGTTTGGCGAGTTCCTCCGGCTAAACAACAAAAAAAAACACAAATATTTCATTCACCTTTCAACAATAAGTTCTTGCCAAAAAATTAACACGTCAATAAATAGTAAAGTAAGTTATTCCACGCTTCTCTCGAGGTTTTTAATTTAAATTTTCGTACTTTGCAAAGAACTTGTAGATGGCAACTTTCCACGTCCACCATTTTTATTTTTTGCTGGCGATTTCAAATTCGACGTGGAATTTCCCTGAGAACTAGAAGAGCCTGGGAACGAAATAAAAACGATATATTTACATCAACAATATCACAAGTAAATATATAAAAATATAAGTTAATTTAACATACCTTTACGTAATGTTTTATTACGAGGAGTAGTTGAGTTGGTGCTCTGTGTACTTTGTCGAACAACATCTCTCATCTGGAAAATTGACGGGAATAATCACATTTGTAATTACTTCATATAAGTTGAGTTAAAAAATCATTCTGATTTAACCTGTTTATTTAGAACACAATGAAAGAGGAATATCAGAAATCCTTGAAGGGAATTAAAAATAGCAAAAAGATAACGGAAGAACAAAGTTTCACGATTGAACGTCATCAAACCAAAGACCCATGTCAAGCCAAGGATAGGAAATATAACAATTGCAGCTTTAACACCAGTTTTCACTTTCTGAACAGTGTCTTGTAGTTGGACTTTGTGAGAGTTCATCATCGTTCGCATAACCATGATAAAAACAACAGTGTTAAGCTGAAATCATAATCATTATTGAAATATTAGTGTTTTTTTGATTTAAAACAACAGTCCACGACACAGAAACTTACCAAAATAACAAGAACAGCAGGTCCAACAAACGCCCAGATCAAATTATCGTCGACACTAAGCCAACAAAATGAACCCGTGCCGTAACCATCTCCTTGAGTAACACCCCATGATATAGAAACAATTAACAAAGGAACACCTAGAGTGAATATATCTTAAGATAAATTTTCTAAAGTTCTCGAATAAAAATAAATAAAAATGTCAAGTCTACCCCAGCCAATTAAATTGAAGATCTTCCAATGTATTCCGCGGACTCCATCAAAAACTCGAATGAGCAAAATATAAAGAAGTATTCCTTCACACAACATCCAACCAAACACAGATAACACAAAGAAGTGAAGACAAGTAGCAACTGCTTTACAGAAATCCTGCAACAATAATATATGTTCAACATGAAACAAAATACATCCTTCAAAAAAAGCTCATTCTTTAAGGTAAAAATCAATGCAATACACTAATGCAGCTATTGAAAGATGGTGGGTTGGAACCAAACTTATTGCACATTTTTGAGCATGATTTAGTTGAACCGTAATACAGTATATGATGTTCAGTTTGAATCTTTGGATAACTATCACTGTTGAGCCTGCAGTTTATTCTCATAAGACTGAAAATCTAGTGATACGAAATAGAAGATCAATAACAACGAGCTTTATTAAAGCTTGGTTTAACTCATCTCAGAACAATTCACACTTGCTTTGAGAATAAAGTAAATGGTTTGAGCCCGAGTTTATGTAAATGGTTTGTATCGTCACATGTTTGTAAACGTAGATCGTCCAGTCATTTCACTCTGAAGATGACTACCTCTAAGGTTGTCGAAACGTAAGTCAACAACAAAAACAGTCCTTCTCAGGACTATACCAACTTGCTTTGAGAATATCACATAGCATACAAAAGAGTGTTTACCGGATAATCTCTCGCAGGTCCTTCGAGAATAGCAAAGATGTCCGTGAAGCCAATAGCGACACACAAACTAACAAGAACTTTAGATCGAGGAGACTTAACTTTCTTCCAAAAATAAGCATGTACCAATATCGTTAAAATGACACCCAATAAAGATATTGAACAACCGACTGTTGAGATAACTTCCAGGACTTTTTGTTCTGTGCTTTTCAACTGTATAAAGATAAGAGAATGATATGACGAAAGGTAAAATTAAACAAAATAAATATTTTACAAATAGTGATAAAGCTTTTTCAAGTACATCAAGTATTAAAGAAAGAATCGCAAACTTTGGCTAATTTTTGTGAGTATCGACTTAAAATGTCAACATCCTTAAACCCGGGAGTATCGTTATGTTTGTAGATCGTCCAGGTTAGTAGAGTCCTGAGAAATGTTAGGTGTTGATGTTGACTGAGCGTTTCCCAGCCTTAGCGGTAGTAGCAACTGTAAAGGCGACTACAGCAAAGGTTCTCACTTTACGCCAGTAAATACAATCACTAAAAGTACTCCGGTTGTTGAAACGATTTACATTTAAAACGTGCATTGACCTCATTAATAATTCATTGCGTATAAGTACATGATGGTACACACAGTGGGTACACATTATGGTACAAACAGTGGGTACACATTATGGTACACACAGTGGGTACACATTATGGTACACACAGTGGGTACACATTGTGGTACACACAGTGGGTACACATTAATGGTACACACAGTGGGTACACATTATGGTACACACAGTGGGTACACATTATGGTACACACAGTGGGTACACACATTATGGTACACACAGTGGGTACACATTATGGTACACACAGTGGGTACACATTACGGTACACATAGTGGGTACACATTATGGTACACACAGTGGGTACACATTATGGTACACACAGTGGCACATTATGGTACCAGTGTGTACACATATGGTACACACAGTGGACACACATGGTAACACAGTGGGCACATTATGGTACACACAGTGGCACATTATGGCACACACAGTGGTAACAATACATGGTACACACATACACACAGTGGGTACACAGTGGGTACACATTACGTACACATAGTGGGTACACATTATGGTACACAGTGGGTACACATTATGGTACACACAGTGGCACACATTATATGGCACACGTGTACACATTATGGCACACAGTGGGTACAATATATGGTACACAGTGGGCACATTATGGCACACATGGCACACAATGGTACACAGTGGGCACACACATGGTACACAGTGGCACACATTTGCACACACAGTGGTACACACAGTGGCACATTACAGCACACATAGTGGCACATTATGGCACACAGTACACATTATGGCACACACAGTGGGTACACATTATGGACACACAGTGTGTACACATTATGGTACACACAGTGGGTACACATTATGGTACACACAGTGGGTGCACATTATGGTACACACAGTGGTACACATTATGGTACACACTGTGAGTACACATTATGGTACACACAGTGGGTACACACATTATGGTACACACAGTGGGTATACATTATGGTACACACAGTGGGTACACACAGTGGGTACACATTATGGTACACATAGTGGGTACACATTATGGTACACATAGTGGGTACACATTATGGTACACACAGTGGGTACACATTATGGTACACATAGTGGGTACACATTATGGTACACACAGTGGGTACACACATTATGGTACACATAGTGGGTACACATTATGGTACACACAGTGGGTACACATTATGGTACACACAGTGGGTACACATTATGGTACACACAGTGGTACACATTATGGTACACACAGTGGTCACATAGTGGGTACAATATATGGCACACAGTGGGCACACACATCATGGTACACATAGTGGGCACATTATGGCACACACAGGGCACATATGGATGGCACAACACAGTGGGCACATATATGGCACACACAGTGGGCGCACATTATGGCACACACAGTGGGTACACACAGTGGGCACACCATGGCACACACAGTGGGCACACACATGGCACACAGTGGCACACACAGTGGCACATTATGGTACACACAGTGAGTACACATTATGGTACACACAGTGGGTACACATTATGGTACACACAGTGGGTACACATTATGGTACACACAGTGGTACACACAGTGGGTACACACAGTGGGTACACATTATGCTACACACAGTGGGTACACACAGTGGGTACACATTATGGTACACACAGTGGGTACACACAGTGGGTACACATTATGGTACACACAGTGGGTACACATGATGGTACACACAGTGGGTACACAATATGGTACACATAGTGGGTACACATTATGCTGCACACAGTGGGTACACATTATGGTACACACAGTGGGTACACATTATGGTACACACAGTGGGTATACACTATGGTTAACATACCTGTAAAATACTGCGAGCTCAAAATCAAACTTTACCAAACAAACATCTTACCTCTACTCCAGCCACATCCATCATGATAGCAAAAGCTGTATTATGGTCACAAACACAGGTAACATTTCCCTCCGATGATGCAGTTTCATTTAATTTACATCCTCGTTGACTCCATTTACTATTTTCTACTTCGGGTTCAATAAATGCACAAGTTCTGTTGGGATTATCAAAGCCGCTCTAAATTACAGCAAAAGATTTGGAATTCTACAGAACCAACTACACAATATTAAAGTACAAATAAACACATACCTGATTGTTTTGTAAGACGATCTTGATTGGTTGAGTTACATTTTTAAGTTCAGGTGTTGTACTAAACGAAACTATAGTGCTCTGAATAGTTAGATTTGAACCAGCGCTTATTGTGTTGTCCACTGATTTTCGAAGTTCTTTAGGAGATAAAATATCCTTGATTGATGAATATTTAACAACAGTCGCTTGTTTGATATCATTAACAACAGTTCCTGGAATTACAACGCCTCCACCTCCCGTGTCTAGCAGACTAACAGGTTTGGGAGCTGATTTTTCCCGGAGGTTTATGCCAAGTACTTGAATATTTGAAGTAGAGAAACCAACAATTTCGTCTTGTTTACTTTGAGCGACGAAGTTCTTTGCATTCAGATCTGCCCCACTAATAATTTGTCTGACCAAGACGTTTCTATTCTGTAAATTCAAACAAATCAAGAGATCTGTATATTACAAGCAAGCTAAAAAACTATATTATACATAAAGAAAAGCCTGGACTTATATCTACTTACATCTATATTGGCCCAAATATCTCTTTTCTCGCTACTGACAATATTACTAGAAGATTTGATAAAGTTCTCACGGTCGTTTTGGGTAGCCGTTCTTGTTTGTGTTCTCTCCAAGACGAAGACAATATCCTTAACATCTTGTTCAAACAGTTCTTTTTTAGTAACTTTCTCTGTTTGCTGAATAATCTCGCTCACATTATTTGATTCAAAACCGCTGTCCAACCTCGTCACCTTTAAAGTGATTGATTAGTTAAAAAACTAGAGTTTATCTCAAAACGTGATAATAAGAAAATAAAACCTGGTCAAGAAGTTTGATGACATCTTTAGAGCGACAACCTGAAACATTAACGTCTCCCCATTTTGGGTCATCATTGATTAACGAACAAAACCGATAGACAAGTCCTAAATAAAATGGTAGAGAACAAATATTTATTACGTGCAGTGAAATAAAATTGACAAATCAACGAAAAAGAAACAACCTTGTTGTCCTGGAAGACAGTTCTGAATAACATTTGTACCAACTGGTGTTTTCTTCCATTCATAACCACCCTTTGATTCGTTAAGACAAAAATTATCAAAACCTAAATTTCAGAAAAAATGATTTTAACAGAGATAAAGAGAGTGTATTATCATAGTAAACCAGACCACATACAGTTAAACGTAAAGTACATTCACCATGATAAGATAAAGTATTAAATAAAACTACCCACCACTTGCCACAACAACCACTGTTACATTCTTACTGCGGGTAGAACCATCTGAGTTGGTAGCAATACACCAATATTGAAGAGTGACATTTTCAGCATTTTCAATCTTAATTACTTTTGTAAGATCCAGTTCCCTTCCACTATAAAAGTGTTTGTCAGATCTCGAACTATTGAACCACAGGATATTTATACCTTTCTCGTAACCAGCCAACACTTCACAAGTCAGTATTATTGTGTCGCCTGTATGATAAAAAAATCACATTGGTTAAGACTTAACATATTCTTCATATGTAAGTCAAAAAGATGAATGAAAAAATATCAACGACTAAAGACAGCATGTATAATAGTAATAGAAGGTTAAAAAGCTTTTATCAATATAAATACGCATACCTTCAGTTACTGCAACTGAAAGTGGAGAAACAGCAATTACCGGAGGTGCTTTAACTTTGATGGATATAGTTCTATTAATGTGGTCAGTACCTTTGCTAAAACACAAAGATTTGATGAAAAATGAATGGTTATCAGGTATACAATACAGTTTCTAACAATATCTTTTGAAAATCGTGACTCGTGAAAAGTTTTCACAAACCTTGCTAGACAACTGTAAATTCCAGAATCAGATTTCTCAGTTTTACGAATAAACATTTTCGATACTTTATTATTCGTTTCAATTCTGACGCGGCTTGACAGTGACAATGTTTGGCTACCATTTCTCCATTCAAAGGTCGGTAAAGATGGACCAGTAACTTCACAACTCAGTTCAAGATTATCTCCAGCAGAGATGTCGTCAGTCACGTTTATTTTCATGTTGGTAAAGCCTTCAACAGAAAATAGAAGTTTTACGCGAGTCTGCACCAGACAATATTAATGCTATATACAGTTATAACTTTACGTGGTTGAGTAAGTTGTTTTAATGATCCAGATTGAAGAGAATAATTTCCAAGATTCCCAGACTCTCCGATATTCCTCAAAACAGTGCTAATGATGTTTTCTGAATCTTTCACTAACACAACTTCACCATCAACAATAACACTTCTACGTCCGCATACATCAGAAATACACTGAACAAGAGACATAAAACATATTCAAACCTGAGCAACTCAATCCATCACCAGAATATCCTTCGTTACATCGACATTCAAAAGATCCCTCAGTGTCAATACAGTTAGCGTTGATGTTACAAGGTGAGGAGGAACATTCATCGAGATCTTAAAAAGAGAGAAAAGAATTGTGACAAAACAAGGTTTCGCTTCACATTCATTTACATCATTAAAACGAAACCTACACAAACTGATATTTTACACAATAAATATTAAACTTTATTTTTACTTTCACAAAAAGTTCCATTTCCAGTGTATCCGTTTTTACAACGACAAGCATAAGAGCCAGAAGTATCAAAACATGTCGCGTTTTTATCACAAGATATGTATGAACATTCGTCAATGTCTGAAAAAACAATCCAATAACATTAAAATGTGGTCAATACAGATCAAAAGAAAAAGTTACTCTTACAAAATACATACTAGTACAGTTTGTTGTTCCGTTACCAGAGTAACCATCGATACAAGTACATACATAAGAACCAACAGTATCATTACAAGTAGCGTTTATATGACATGGACTGGGAATGTTCATACATTCATTGATATCTATAAAAAGATAGAAAAATATTACAATTTCAGTTTAAAACATATTTCTACACTCTAAACCCACATAATTCTTTACTTACTGGTACAATTAAATCCATCACCAGAATACCCTTCGTCACATTGACATTTAAAAGATCCTTCAGTGTCAGTACAGTTAGCACTGATATTACAAGGATTGGACAAACATTCATTGATATCTTAAGACAAAAGAAAAAATTGATTTTTTGTTATTAACATATTTCTACATTTCAAAGCAACATAATTGATTACTTACTGGTACAATTGAATCCAGTTCCATTATAACCAACGTTACATTTACATACGTAAGATCCATTATTATCAAAACATCTCGCGTTGAAATGACATGAATTGCTAAACTCACAATCAACGATGTCTATAAATAAAATCAATGTTTTGAAAGATAAAAATGTATTTCATTTTGTTTTACATTCTAATGATAAGAACTTACTTCTACAAGAGAATCCATCACCAGAATACCCTTCCTTACATTGACATTCAAAAGATCCTTTAGTGTCAGTACAGTTAGCATTGATGTTACAAGGATTGGACAGACATTCATTGATATCTTAAGAGAAAAGAAAAAATTGATTTATTATTATTAACATATTTCTACATTTCAAAGCCACAAAATTCTATACTTACTGGTACAATTGAATCCAGTACCATTATAACCAACGTTACATTTACATACGTAAGATCCATTATTATCAAAACATCTGGCGTTGAAATGACAGGAGTTTTTCAACTCACATTCATTGATGTCTACAAATAATATCAATGTTTTCACATGGAAATTATCCATTTAGTTGAAATAATAAAATCTTACCTATACAAGAGAATCCATCACCAGAATATCCTTCGTTACATTGACATTCAAAAGATCCCTCAGTGTCAATACAGTTAGCATT